>NW_027412534.1:6373968-6973968 GCF_025532065.1 Leptinotarsa decemlineata | reverse complement strand
GAGAGATGACCGTTTTGGCGGGAATTGGCCATTTTTCGTTTGATGATGGGTCGCCATATATTGCGTATTTCTACGCTGGCCTGGCTGAATACTTTGTTGGACAACATGTATGCGGCTTCCTTGAATTTTCTCCTAAACCAATGTTCCTCTCTGTGCTAGATCTCAGCTTGGGACCACTCGATGTTGTGTTGATGGGTCCAAACATGGTCTGCTATTCCTGATTTGCTGGTTTCCCCTCGCTGTGTGTGCTTCTTGTTCTCGTCAATGCGAACATTCAATGGCCTCTCAGTTTCACCAATATAGGATTTTCCGCACTCACAGGGTATCCGGTAAATGCAATGCTTGGAATCGCAGTCCACGTTTGGAGGCCTGGTTTTTGTGAGGCTGCTACGGATAGTGTTACCGGATTTGAAACAGGTTCTGAACAGGTTCTTCTTTTCCTCTCCGATAATCCTCTGATGTAGGGAAGTGCAAGGACTGGTTGTGACGGCTTCTCTTCCTTGCGAGGCTCCTGCTGTCTTTTAGTTAAAAGTGAAATTGTTTCATGATGAATTTCACTGGTTCGGACTTCCATTGTCTACTATATAAAATGATTTGAAATCCCTGAAACAACTGAAAAAAATAATTAAAAATGAATAGCTGAAAATAACAATTATATTAAGCAAAAATAAACCTGAAATGAAATAATAGTGAAATAACCTACAAGTAAAAATATAACAATTGAATAAATAAAAATAAAGGAATGAAAAAAGAAAATAATAAAAAGTGTAGAGATTCCAAGTCACGTTAGTTCACGACGTTTCGATTGTTAGTATCTACAATCGTCTTCGGGTGATGACTGGACTGATTTCTCCGAGGGATGACTATTTACAGGTAGTTGAAATACTTTCACTTATCCCTGCTTTCCATTTTCCGCTTCACTGATTCCGTGAGAGATGACCGTTTTGGCGGGAATTGGCCATTTTTCGTTTGATGATGGGTTTCCATATATTGCGTATTTCTACGCTGGCCTGGCTGAATACGTTGTTGGACAACATGTATGCGTCTTCCTTGAATTTTCTCCTAAACCAATGTTTCTCTTTGTGCAAGATCTGTGTTGATGGGTCCAAACATGGTCTGCTATTCCTGATTTGCTGGTTTCCCCCCGCTGTGTGTGCTTCTTGTGCTCGGCAATGCGAACATTCAATGGCCTCTTAGTTTCACCAATATAGGATTTTCCGCACTCACATTGTATACGGTAAATGCAATTCTTGGAATCGCAGTCCGCGTTTGGGGGCCTGGTTTTTGTGAGGCTGCTACGGATAGTGTTACCGGATCTGAAACAGGTTCTGATGTTGTACTTGGAACCAATTCTTCTCATCCTCTCCGATAAATCCTCTGATGTAGGGAAGTGCAAGCACTGGTTGTGACGGCTTCTCTTCCTTGCGAGGCTCCTGCTGTCTTTTAGCTGAAACCTTTTCTACCATCGCTTTGGAGTAGCCATTCCGTTGAAGATCATTTTTGATGATGTCTAGTTCTTTCTCGAGACCTTTCTTTGTATTACAGAGCCCAAAAGCACGATCTAATAGAGTCTTGATGATTCCTCTTTCAGTCGATTGATGGTGGTTGGATTCGTGGTTCAGATACTGTCCCGTATGAGTGGGTTTTCGGTATACAGATGTTTCCCACTCAGTGTCGGTCCTCTTCACCAAAACGTCTAAGAATGGCAATTCGTTGTGGATTTCCTTCTCCATTGTGAAAGTGATGGAAGGTCTCACGCTGTTGATGTGTTTCAGGAAGGCGTCTAATTCAGTATTCCCATGGTTCCATATTATGAAGGTGTCGTCAACATATCTCAACCAGACTCGGGGTTTCTTGTGGGCTTCTTCAATGGCCAGAGTTTCAAACCACTCCATATATATGTTGGATATGACTGGTAAAAGTGGCGATCCCATTGGCAGTCCCTCATCTTGTGTAAAGAACGCCAATGGGATGTCCACTTTCACCAGTCATAGCCAACCTATATATGGAGTGGTTTGAAACTCTGACCCCGAGTCTGGTTGAGATATGTTGACGACACCTTCATAATATGGAACCATGGGAATACTGAACTAGACGCCTTCCTGAAACACATCAACAGCGTAAGACCTTTCATCACTTTCACAATGGAGAAGTGAATCCACAACGAATTGCCATTCTCACACGTTTTGGTGAAGAGGACCGACACTAAGTGGGAAACATCTGTATACCGAAAACCCACTCATACGGGACAGTATCTGAACCACGAATCCAACCACCATTAATCGACTAAAAGAAGAATCATCAAGACTCTACGGAATGGCGACTCCAAAGCGATGGTAGAAAAGGTTTTAGCTAAAAGACAGCAGGAGCCTCGCAAGGAAGAGAAGCCGTCACAACCAGTGCTTGCACTTCCCTACATCAGAGGATTATCAGAGAGGATAAGGAGAATTGGTTCCAAGTACAACATCAGAACCTGTTTCAGATCCGGTAACATTATCCGTAGCAGCCTCACAAAAAACAGGCCCCCAAACGCGGACTGCGATTCCAAGAATTGCATTTACCAGAAAATCAGTGCGGAAAATCATATATTGGTGAAACTAAGAGGCCATTGAATGTTCGCATTGACGAGCACAAGAAGCACACACAGCGGGTGGAAACCAACAAATCATGAATAGCAGACCATGTTTGGACCCATCAACACAACATCGAGTGGTCCCAAGCTGAGATCTTGCACGAAGAGGAACATTGGTTTAGGAGAAAATTCAAGGAAGCCGCATACATGTTGTCCAACAACGTATTCAGCCAGGCCAGCGTAGAAATACGCAACATATGGAAACCCATCATCAAGCGAAAAATGGCCAACTCCCTCCAAAACGGTCATCTCCCACGGAACCAGGGAAGCGGAAAATGGAAAGCAGAGATAAGTGAAAGTATTTCAACGACCTATAAATAGGCATCTCTCGGAGGAATCAGTCCAGTCATCACCCGAAGACGATTGTAGATACTAACAATCGAAACGTCGTGAACTAACGTGACTTGGAATCTCTACACTTTTATTATTTTCTTTTTTTATTCCTTTATTTTTATTTACTCAATTGTTATATTTTTACTTGTAGTTTATTTCACTATTATTTCATTTCAGGTTTATTTTGCTTAATATAATTGTTATTTTCAGCTATTCATTTTCAATTTTTCTTTTTTTAGTTGTTTCAGGGATTTCAAATCATTTTATATAGTAGACAATGGAAGTCCTTACCAGTGAAATAAAATTTATATATGAAGTAGAAAATCAGGGACAACTTCCAGTTTTTGACTTTTTGGTAAAGAGAAGCCAATGGGGAAAGCTAGAATACGATGTATTCAGGAGGAAAACAAGCAGCAGCGGCTCGTCAGAGGAGGCTAGGGAAGCTTAGCCTCTCTTTGAAATTTGAGGCTATTCATCGCAATAAATTAAAAGATATTGACAAATAATTATGATTATTTTTGTCTAAGAATGCTTGGGTATCATTATTTTACCATTAATTTTCAATATAAATACATAATATGCCCGAAAAAACTCTATCACTCATTACGTAGTACGTACCACACTGTATCCTGTAACAACAAAACTCAAACGCACCGCCCATGAACGACTAACGAATAAACCATCAATCCGAAATAATAAATTCCATACGTTGCAAGGGAGCCAAGCTTACGACCGCTCCATGAGACCGATCCAACCAGCGACATACGTCCCGATTTGTAATTTGAGTTGCAGAAATTATAGCGCTAGAGGAGGCTAGCCTCCAGTTGGTATCCGTTAGTGTACGACTTCGTTTGATTTTCATTCAATTATTCGGACGGGATGCCGTGACGGACCGAGACTGGAAAATATTTCGGTAAATCGTTTTAGGGTTTCTTGATAATATTTGTTATTTGTATAAAACAGGCAGTATTGGATTATAGCAGTACCTTTTGGTAATGTATTAAATGTGTTTTTAAAGTGTTTTCTTTCAATTTCAAGGTGTTTTCAGGTTTTCACTATTCGGTAAGTTTTTTTTCCATTTATTATGGATAAGTTGAACGAAATTAAAAAATCTGACGATATAGTCATTTGGTTGCTGACAAATAATTTTGAGTCTTCATCTTATGATAATAAATTTTATATTATTAAAACTCTGGGAAGGCCTCAACCAAATTTGATTTCAATTAGAGCGTCAGATAATCGACAAATTCGAGGATTTAATATTAGTTGGTACGATAAATGCGATTGGTCAACCGACTCCATTGAACGAGAAACACTTTTTTGTTGGCCCTGTTGGCATAATTGAGTACTTGTGCTTATAAAATATTTGTAGCAATTAAAAAAAACTGTTATATTAGAAGTGAAAAACATTATTCAGTGACTGAGAAGAGTTCATTTATATTGAATAACTCAAAGACAAACCTTTTTCCTTGTTTTTGTTTTTTCAATGGTTTTATACGTATGATTTTCGGCAAAACACAATTTTTGTTTGCATTCATGCAAATATTACGTATTTTGCTTTAAATAGGTGCGGTACCTCAAAAAATTTTCGCGCCCCCGGCGGGCTTTTCTGTATATATAGTCTTTATGACTTTAGCCTCCCCTGTTCTCCAATGCACGAGCCGTCACTGGAAACAAGCACTTACAGGTATATTTCTGGCAGTTCACATCACTGTGGACAGCACAAACGTGCTGGGCTGAATTTTCTAGTACATCTTTTTTGACATTTCCTCTTACACATGAGAGGTTCACGAAAGAAAAACGGACAATACAGGAAATTGCAGTCAGTAACGGTTTCTCGAGGGGTATTGTAGATGATATAAGGAAAAAAAAGTTTAGGTTAAGAATGAACGAAATCTCGACTTTTAGAAAAGACGAAAACTAAGATAAATATATCTTAGTTCTATACAATAAAGATATATTAAAATGAGATATAAGGAACCTAAAACATGGAAGACCAGTAAAATCAGCAGCCTCCCATCATATTTTGCAACATAACCATTACATAGACTTCAGTTCACTAAGATTAGTTGAACAAGTTAACTACAACAGGCATCTAGGTGCCTATGAGAGTGTAGACATGAGTAAACAATAATATTATGAATAACGATGGTGGACGAATAGTATACTATTACTATAGTATAATATTTCAATTGTTAGATTTACCTGATTATTACATAAGGACACATTGTAAAATTAGTTTGGGACTAGTAGATAAGGCAATATTGTGAAATTCATCTGAAACAATATTACTTCCCAACACCAAATCGTTATTTTTAACACTTCGACACGTGTTTCGATCAACAAGTGATCATCTTCATGAGGATGATTAAACTGTTTATTATTATTATAAATCATTTTATTGAGGAAGTATATTTTCATATATATTTACTTGTTTCAGAATTTTTCATTCGTATTCATAATTACGTAGAAAATGACTTTATCCATTCAGTGAAGAAGATAAAAAATATATTTATTGAAATAGGTAATCCTAATACATAATATTATATAAAACATATTACTAACATAGAAAAAAAATCAAAATGTAGATATTGTTCAAAATCGAAAATAAAAATTTTCAGATTGACAAATAACGACATATGCTATTAAAAATATATTGCAGCTCCAATACAATGATAAAAAGCAGAAAACTACATACAAATACTATGTTTGTTTGAAGATGATTGACAATGTTTCATGATGAATTTCACTAGTCATCACCCGAAGACGATTGTAGATACTAACTTAATTGCTTTATTTTCATTCAATCGTTCTGTTTTTACTTGTATTTTATTTTACTTTCACTTCATTTCAGATTATTTTTGCTCAATATATTTTCAGCTATTCATTTTTAATTCTTCTTTTTTAGTTATTTCAGGGATTTAAAATCATTTTATTATATTAGACAATGGAATTCCGAACTAGTGAAATTCATGCAAATACTATATTTATTAATATCATCTTACCAAGTATTATGTGAATACATACAGTGAATACATACAGGTAACTTCATTTTTCCGTAGTTGTTAAATCGATTCTGAGTTTGATGGATGTAAGCTTCACTACGTGGTAGGAAATTATCATGAATAATTAGAATGAGAAATTTATATATTTTTATACCACTTTTATTTTCAACAAACTTTACCGCAGTTTCGTCCTACAAGGGATACAGTTTATTGTATTCGTTTGAAAATGTTCATGTAAGACGAAACTGCAGTAACCTCAGTTACAAATAAAAGTGGTATAAAAACGTGGGAAGTTTTAATTGTTAGTTTTCATATAAGTTGGCTTACAGGTTAATATAAATCCGCCATTACCGTTTCTGGATCATCCTTTAGGGAGGTAAGCTCCAAAACTGTTTCTGTTTTTGTTCATACAATATTGATAGTCACATAACTCTCACATTATTAATTGTATAATCATTTTCATCCTAATTTTCGATATTTCTCATTCGAAACAAATGAAATTCTTGGTTACTAGCTAGAGAGGTATGCAGAGCCCTTTTTACTTTTTCCAGCGTGAGTTCATTGATGATTCACAGGATTTTCAAGAAAAGTCGATGACCGTGTCGTTCTCCGGCGGTCGTCATGCTCTATATGACACTATTAATAAGCGTGAGCATTACAATGCCGGCATTCTTCTCGATTATACTTGGAAGGAAAAAGTGAGATGGATTCATTTCTTTACTGGATGGAAATTATGATAAATTTCTAATAACATGTTTCGAATGAATTATTTTCACTGTTGTGTTCATAGTAATTTACTTTTTCTATGACTAATGATTTTTTTCAATAAGGACATTTTTCAATCTTGATTTGAAAATGTTCAAATTTGACGATTGTTCAATTGAATCATGTAGGTTATCGAGATAAAGAAAGCTTTCTTGTGAAGAGTTGTTCTATGAATATTGAGCAATAGTTTATCTCTAGAACAAGTTAGATAATAATATTGCTGGGAAGGTATATTGAGCTCATATCTATACACGTATATTCACAAATATAAACACCAGCAAAAGTTGATACCTCAACATGTTTGCATTTTTATGAGTTACCGTTTTTATCGGAAGACTTGGTCCTCCAGTTTGAAATTCCATATAGCAATTTATAGTCGCAAGCTAGTGAACTTTCTCTACTACAGAAATAAGCCATGCACCTCAAAATACTCAATTCACTACACAGTGTTTCAATATAAGTTTGCAATCCAATGGGAGACCTGACATTTAGGTAAGTGGAAGTGTTGAAGAATAAAGCCAAATTCATCATTTGCAATTTAACTGCTTGAAAAAACACCTTTTTGGAATATAAAAATGCAAAATCAAGTATTACACTTGCTGGCGGAAAATAATACCAAATGAAAATGAACAAACAATAATCATGCATCTTCTTGGAACATATCATCTGTAATTTCCAGAAAAATACGAAACGTGTATTAATTTAAAAAGTTTCGTTCGAATAAATATTTAATTAATAATTTAATTGATGATTTAGCATAATCTTTATTTTTCATAACTGTAGTTTCATTTGGAATGGCTTTCTTTTTCGATAAGACAATGATACCTTTGTTATTCTATACTGGTCGGTTTTGTTAGCCAATAATAGACTGGACTTTACAAAGTATTCAAATTTTTCCAAGCATCAATCATCATATCATATATAATTATCAGATTGATATTAGTTGAAGCAAGTATTCAACATAAATTTGTATGAAAAATAATTCACACTGCGGTATCTCCAATCCCAAGATGTTGCAAAATGAAAAAACACATTCAAACAAACCGTATCTTTTTTTGAATTGAAGGGGTTATATTTTTAGGAGTGATTATATATATTTGGGACAGATTCTACTACTCCATCTGATACAAAAAAAAGGGATGAAAGAATCTCATCCCTTTTTTTTTGTATCAGATGGAGTAGTAGAAAACCAAAAACTTTCTTTCCCAAAAAAAACCGTATCTTCTTTTAACAAAAAACATATATGGGATGTATAATCTGGTCACAACTCTGTTTCTCTTCAAGGAATTTCATGTCAAATTGATGTAGATCTGAGGTACTTCCAGCATTGAGTATTTTGCGGACGTTCCAAGCAAAAATACATAATGTACTCTCCCATAACTCAGTCAGCCTGAAGACAAATAATAAAATGATACCACCGCATGAACGGACGATTGAAAATTTTTCAGGTAATCCCATATCAAATAGTTGAAGAACTATGTTGAGAAACGAATGCAGTTTTATTGAAATCTGGATTTATCCTTCGACAAATCGTATCAGTTTTATAAGGAATGTCGTGGGATGGTTAATTGTTGGAAAGGGTTATTGGAAAAATTCTCTCATGAATATTCACCTGCTAATCCTAATGAGGCGTTTTTTAAAGGATTACGAAAAAAGACTAAGCATTGCGAGAATCGATTGAAGTGTACCTGACAATTATGTCAAGTTATTTTAGTGGGTTGTCCAGTTGGAAGAAATGAAAAAGTATAGGTCATCGAGAAATTCAAAAGTGCATTGTCTTCACCCACATTGCTAGTGAAGAAGGGAAATGGGAGTTTTCAGTTCTGCGTTGACTTCAAAAACCGATCACTGTCACCGCAAGAGATGACTATCTCTTGCCTTACTTTTCCATGCTACCTATTCTGGATACCAAATATGCATATTGACAAGTTTCAGTTTTGGCCCTAGAGTGCTTTCACACTTACAGGTAGGTAATTCAAGCGTTTGCCATTTGTTCTACACACGGCGCCCGACAACGCTTGATCGACGCGAAAAGATTTGGAACCACATATTTTTGTATACCAGTTGACATCCTCATTGTTACGCAGTCCTTTGAGGATCATCTGAGAATATTGAATCAAGTTTGCTGTATGTTCTCAAAGGCTAAACCTACCGTTAGCTTTGACAAATGCTAATTTTGGCGCCCAGAAATACCCAACATCCGAATAAAGTCCAAGCAATGTTAAAGCCACCCGCTATCGAGAGTATAATTGAAACATATTTATGGAACGGCGTTTTATACTAAAGTCTGTTAGTATTATCTACTCTAACAACATTGTTGAGAAAATTCGGCAATTTTTTGGTTCCCTGAATGTTGTACACGGTAGTTTGCGAAAATTAAAGAATATTTACTGATCCATGTCTGAATTATCCTGACTATAACTTACCATTTATAGTTCAATACGATGTCTCTGGATATGGTCTTGAGACAATATTGATACAAATTCATTTTGAGGGAGACTGAATATCTGTTATTTGAGATCACTAATAAAACAAAAAAAGTTTCTGGGCCATTCAAGAAATCACAACCTTATTTGGAGAAGGCCCCATTCTCTGTTATCAAAAATCATCCTTTCTTAGTATGGCTCCACAAGCCAAAAGCTTCCACTGGGACAAGGTGGGCGGTTCGCTCACCACAATGAAATTTTAAGATGATTTTTCACAGAGGGATGGACCGCAAAATGAAACTTATTCTTTTGGTTCAGAAATGAGTTGGCTAATTGGAAGGAAGTTGTACTGAAGAAGCGAGGAATTCTCTCATCAAGAAGGCTCACTATCCTCCAACATCTGGACTTATGGTAGGATTGCAAAAGGGTACTACTGGCTGAAACTGAGGAGTGATATATCAAGAAATGTTTTATATGTGCCGCTCATAACGGAAAACAAGGTCCTCGAGGAATATGAATGCGACTCAACATTGGGAGATTATCTCAATGGATATAATAAGACAGATACCTGCGTTATCTTGAGAGATATCTGTGTATTTCGGTCGTAACGGACTTGTTTGGCAAATTTTTTATCATTGGGAGATTATCTCAATGGATAGATATAATGAGACAGATACCTGCGTTATCTTGAGAGATATCTGTGACTGAAGTCGATCGAAGAACCACAGTATGAATAAATTAATTTCACCAAGATCATGCTACGTTTATGGTTACTTCGTTTGGAACAATGGGAAGAACAACTCGAGCACCAACTGTCGCATTGCGACCGTTTCCATTTGATAATGTCCACCTGCAGACCACAGCAAAAAAAAAAAACGAAAAATAGCTTTCACACAACAAATATTGACAATTGACCTTTCGAATTATCACAGGAAATGGGATATCAACTTAACCTGTGACACTCGGAAAGCTATTCACGAATCAAGTGGTAATACAACATTTTCTATTATTTTTGGCAGAAACATGGTACTGGGTGGATGTGCTGATAGAAATATGAAAGTAATATAAAACCAGATGATGAACAACACAGACATGCAGGTGTTCGAAAGCCGGTCAAATGGATCAAAATCTGGTTGGAAAAAGCCGCGAAAAAGTCGAAAACATATAACTTTTTGTCATCGCTCCGAAGATTATTGCCTATACAGTTAATATAGAGGAGGAACTTTGTCTTATTCGATGCTTCACTACAGCAGGGTGTATGAAACATCAAGGATTTGAAACCAGCTAACGCTGATAATAAACGCTCTCAGGTATTACTATTGCTATCTAGTCGAAAATTACTCAAGTACTTTCGAGTTACTGTTTATAAAAAAGGCTAGTAGGGATTTTGAAAATTGATTACCGATGTTTCCTGGAAACAAACTTTGGGAGGAACTCGAAAAATATCGGCAAAATTTGTCCCCAGAATATAATTTATCTAATTGATGTTGACACTACCACAGATAGAAAACTTTTTCGAAACGGTTTCATGGTTAGATCCAACTATCAATATTCAGTAAGTAGGTCGGTATAATTATTTTTACCAAAATTTGTACTCTATTCTAAGTACATTATCTTTATTTTCATAATTTTCTATTTATAAATCCCCTTAAAATTCGTGGATAATATTCAAAATGTGGTGGTAATGCATTTTCTTCAATATAGCATCTCTGGACATCGACTTGAAAACAATTTCCTTCATTGAATTGAAACGGGATATTTTTAGGAAAGATCAATTTTTGAGAAATAAAGTTTTTGGCCTTCTACTTATTCATCTTGATACAAACAATTTGAGAATCTTCCGAAGAAAGGAAGGAAGCAATTAATTCCAAAAATTAACACTATACACAGATATGTAGATCATGCAAAGAAAGTCCTTTCGAAACAAATAGTTTTATATGAACGCTGAATTATACAAGAAACACTTTTCCCTATTCCGTTCGTATTCCAAACATTCGTAATAGAATCTAATCAAATAACATTCACGGGATTTCTACGCAATATAATTATCGAAAGAAGTAAAATTTCACTACATAGCAAATGTAGTTATTTTTCAAAATTGGTTGCTTCCTTCCATTCTTTGTAAAATTACCACATTTTTTGTACCAAGATAGAGAAGGAGAACGCCAAAGAACTTTCTTTCCCAATTTTCTTCATATCTTCAACTTCTTTTTCAATGAAGTTTTCCATTAATATTTTTTCTTGACTTTATTGAAAGAAATAATTAGGACTGTATTTTATGTTACTCAAAACGGTATCAGTAGTATTGTTTAACCTAATTGATAGCAAGTCTTCTAGTCATTGAAAATTAATTCGCGATAGCTTACTGACTATTGGTGTATCAACTGATCTTACTGAGAGCATGATTTAGAAAATTGCGGAACAATTGATGCAAATACACTGTGGGTGGTTGTATCAACATCAGAAGAGAACGGGATATGTTTCGGCATACAAGAGAATAGAAGGTTTCGTAGTTGCTGGTAAAACAAATGACTGTTTTATACTATTTGGGAGCCATTTAGTTCCTTGCTGGGAGTTTGTCATATTCTTCTGGACATAATTCATGTTATCTGTAAACTTATTGTCTCCTATGTTGTATGCTCCATATTAGCAAAAAATAGATCAAGCTATCTCTGCCCCTTTATTGAATTTGTCTGTAAATAATGTCTCTATTATATAGATATATTTTGTTCAGGTGTCCTCTCAATGTACAATGGCCAGTGAGCTTTGTACTGATTCTGATCCGATTCCTGCTTAATTGAAGTAGTTCTTTGGTTCACTTCTCGGGTGATCCAATCATAATTAAAGGTTATTTCGATATAGTTCTCGTGAATATTTTCACAGTACTCTTTATTTTTTGGAAGACTCATTCCTCAATCTGGTTCGGCAACAAATATTTTGGTATGTTCTGTTGGTTCAGGGCATGTATATGTAGTTGATGATCGAGGATCGGAACAGTCATCACCCAGTATAGAATCAATATATTTCTGACCGCCAGTTTCCTCAGTTCTTCATTGCACTTCCAGATCAATCTCAATCAACGTTTGTTTGAAGGTGATTGACAATGTTTCATGATGAATTTCACAAGTTCGGAGTTTTATTGTCTAATATATAAAATGATTTGAAATCCCTGAAACAACTAAAAAAATGAGAATTAAAAATAAATAGCTGTAAATAACAATCATATTGAGCAAAGAAAAACCTGTAAATTGAAGAAAAATTAAAAATAAAGAAATACAAACTGAAAATAAAGATAAAAATGAAAAAGTTAAGAGATTTCAAGCCAAGTTAGTTCACTACGTTTCGATTGTTAATATCCACAATCGTCTTCGGGTGATGACTGGACTGATTCTTTCGAGAGATGACTATTTATGGGTCGTTCGAGTACTTTCACTTATCCCCGCTTTCCATTTTTTCCACTTCACTTCACCGTTGTCGATACCTCTTCACCTCGATATCTATGTCTGAATAATTGATTCAAGAACGTATCATCAAATGCGCCATCGATATCCAGGAAAGTAGCTAAAAGCACTTCCTTGTTCTTGTAATCATATTCTGATTTTTTCCATGACTCGGCTTGATGTCATTTCCGTCGATATACTCGATGCAGTGATCTGGTAAACAGAGCATAATTTCTCAAATGAAAATTCCAAATCTGTCGCATTCAGCTTGCAGCTGAATGGTTATTATGGTAACTATTCCAGTATCAGAATTATCTAGATGAGTTCTAGAGGAAATATCATGTTGTTTCAAAAGTTTCGTCCGTTTTCATGAGTCTACTTCATCTGTAATCTGTTAGGAATCACACGTTAAAAGGTAATACCTCGTTAATCCTTAGCTCACACAAGTTTCTTCTTCTGAGGGTTGTCGTTTTTAGGGGTGCGACAGCTGGTTAACGGAAAAACAGATTTTAAACAGATTTGTAATAATTGTTATCGAAGTGCCTGAAAAGATGACGGTCAGTTGGCGAGAGGACTGTGGAGTATGGTGGGTGAGGCAGAACTTCGACGCTTAACTCTTTTAATTTCCAAACGGTGATTTGTGAAACGTGACGTGAGACAGGATCGAACCTCTTCTGTTGACCAGTGCCGACGGCTGCTGACGCAATTTTTGGTATATTTCGTCTATTTCCTCAGAATAGGACTATGCTGTGATGGTTTGACCCGGTTGCAAAAAGTTATAATGAATCATGAGGATCCACTTTTGATCAATTTCTGTTGAGCGTCCAAATCATAGGGCACCCACTTTTCCAGCCCTTTGAATTTTCCATTACCTTTTAAAACCATCAAGAACCGCATGGAAGCTGACGCCTATTTTTATCGCCATCCCATGCACCGTTTGTGATGGGTCAGTCTCCTTCAGAGTCCTTAACCCTTTGTTTCCTGGTGGTTTCACTGTGAAACCCCCTAGAAATGAATTTTTTCCCAGTAGCCGACGGGCTATCCGGGGAAACCAAGCGATATCACATGATGTACCATGCTTCCTTTGATTGGCAGTGAAAAATCATCTTACTGAAACATGTGCAGTACTGATTGTGTTGTTCGATACCACGTGGTGGATAGTTTTCAAGAACGTTTTTTTTATATTATATGGTATAACGGCAGGTATGTATCTACATAGTTATTTTCTCTATAGTTGATAATTGTCAGTAATAATTATCACAAGACAGTTTTTAGGTGTTTATTGTCTTTTTCTCGTAAACAATTTGTTGGTTTTGTGGCGAAACCACTAGGAAATGCGGACTTTTTTTTCAGTTCAGAAGAATATTTTCTCTATCGAAGAATTAGAACGACTGAATGCTGATGTTCTTTTCATAATGATTGAAGAAGTACCGTCAGATGTCGAGTCTGAATTAGGGAACGTAAGTGAAAATGAAGAAGAAGAGGTTCCAGTTTTATCTAACAATTCTGATAATTTATTTGATATAATGAATTTGCCTATGGATATAGACAATTCTCAGGATGAAAATGTTTGTTACAGTGAGGATGATATACCGCTTTCCACTGTAAGACAAAATGAATTAGTGAAGAGTACAAATTGGACTGCAAATGTTGAAAATTGACCAGAAATTATCAAAGATTTCACTGGAGAAGTAGGTCCGATTGTCGAGAAAAATTTGAAATCTCCATTGGACATATTTTTAGCAGTTTTTCCTTCAAATTTAATTGAGCATATTGTATTCCACACCAATTTATATGCCCTTCATATACACATCAGCCTTTATTCCTACAAATTATAAAGAAAGGCAGAATTTTTTTTCGATAAACTTATTGATGGTAATAAAGAATCTTCCTAGTTACCGTGACTTCTGGTCTTCTAGTATAGTTCTGAGAGATAATTTCATTAGTTCGGTGTTGCCAAGAGATCGTTTTGATTGGTTACTGACGCACTTGCACTTGAACGACAATTCTGTATGCCCTGAAAGAAAATCTCCTTACTTCGATAAGTTATACAAACTGAGAGATAAACTTTCTGAAACATTTCAATCCACTTATAAATCATCAATGAATCAGCCCATAGATGAATCTATGATTCGCTTCAAGGGTCGCAGCAGCCTAAAACAATATATGCCTCAGAAACCCATCAAACGTGGTTATAAAGTATGGGTTCGTGCTGATGAGTCTGGATTTGTTTGTCAGCTCCAAAACTATACAGGAAAAGCAGGTAATTCAGCTGAAAAAGATTTAGGCGCTCGAGTCATATACGATTTGACACGAACATTGGTGGGAAAAGGCCGTAGAATATTTTTGACAACTATTTCAATTCTGTGCTTCTCCAGAAAAAATTATAGTGTGAATTAATATATAGTAATGGTACAGTTAAACGAAGAAGAGGAGATTTACCCACTGATATCCGCGAGGACAAACATATGAAACGGGGAGATTGTGAATGGCGAGTTACTAAAGATGGTTTATCTTATCTCAAATGGATGGATCGCAAAGGTGTTCATTTTCTAAGTAAATATTTGAATCCTAGTCAAAATTCTGGAACAAATCGAAAGCAGAAATATGGTTCCACGCCCCGCATTGATTGTCCTTTTATGGTAGTTGAGTACAATAAACATATGGGTTATGTAGACAAGTTGGATATGTTGAAATCCGTTTATGAATTGGACCGAAAATCCAAGAAATTGTGGCACCGTATTTTTTGGTACCTTCTCGACATTTCATTAGTCAATTCCTACATAATTTTCATTGATCATTTGAGTAAATGTATGAGTCTGAAAAATTTCAAAATTGCGTGGGCTTGGGTTTGATAGGAGCTGAAGAAAATATAAAAAAAAGGGGCGACCATTCTCAACTGCCCATAAGTCCTATAAAACTGTACCACAAGAAATGAGGTATGATTCTTGTGCCCACATGCCACTTCATGGAACATCAAGAAGATGTGTATATTGCAGTACCAAGAATTCTCCTCACAGAACTAGGTGGATGTGTTCCAGGTAAGACATGAATGATTACACTGTATCATTTATAAAATGTCCCTTCGTTTCAGGTGTGACGTAGGTTTATGTCTGAACGACAAAAAATCTGTTTTTTAGGTTTTCATAAAAAATAATGTGATTGCTAGAAATTAAATGAAACCATTCCGGATTTTTTATAAGTATTTAGTAAGGATTGTGATTTGATTTAATGAATTATAAATTTTTCAAAAGTAGTTTTTAATTTCCTAGTGGTTTCATACCGAAACCAGCCTTCCAAACTCCAACCTGAAACATTTTTTGATCACAGATTTCCGTCAATCAACCCATAATCAACTAAAATTCACATAAAAAAGATAGAATCTACAAAAATAAATAATTCTGACTTTAAAGGGTTAACCTCGTCTTGGATTGCTGTAGATCGACCACTTCGAGGCTCATCTTCAGGTCTAAAATCTCCGGAACGAAATTTCGTAAACCAACGTCGAGCAGTGCGTTCATTAACAATATCATTACCAAATGATTGGTTCATTTTTCGGGCTGTTTCGAAAGCCCTTTGATTCAATTTGAATTCTAGAGAAAAATTGGATGAACATCATATATTTGTTTGAAGGTGAAGACATGATATATAGTAAATAATCTGAAAAGAGGCAAAAAATTAAAATTTACTTTGACAAGTGCGGCTCGTCACTTGAGATGAGGTTATTATATATTCACTTGTTATTATTCCAAATAATACTCGAGAAGAAGGCGAATATGAGAGAGAACATGTTTTTTAATTCATATTAAAAATAAAAAGGTTAAGGTCAACAATCTAATGGTTAACAACAAAAAAGTCGCACACATGAAACAAGTTAGATTAACTTAGATCATCATCTAATACGGCAATTAGTAAAACGTGAAACTGTTTAAGTTGACACGTCAAGAATAGTACTTCGACCACGACAGTGAAAATGACTGCCGCAGTTGCAGTCGAAACGTTTGGAGATTATAACTACCACGAGGAAATGGACGGGCGAAAGTTCTGAAGTTGATTTTTAAAGATTATACCAAACATTGAACCAAACTCTGTCGTCGTCATGGACAATGCAGACAATTGAAGCAGTCACCAACAACTGCCTGGCAAAAAGCTGATATACTAACTGGCAGTCTCAAAAAAATTTGCATTCGACGATAATATGTTAAAAGTCCAATTACTCAATATTGCAAGAAAACATATAGCCTCAAATTACCATTGGGAGCTGAAGCCCGATCAAACTAATGTGGGATCAAATAAATAACCAGGTGGCGAAGAAAAACTTGACTTTCAAAATGGATGAGGTAAAAGGCCTAACACCTACTGCGATACAAAATGTCACACCAGAGTCATGGCAAAAATGCATTAGACGTACGCAAAAATCATATAATTAATCTAAATATCAAAATTGGAATAATAATGAATATAACTGGAGTTTTATCTCAACATCAAACCGTTATTTCAACACTTCGACATGAAGATTAAAGTTTTATCTTGAAGATGATCCCTTGGTGATCGAAACACCTGTTAATGTGTTAAAATAACGGTTTGGTGTTGAGATAAAACTCCAGTAATATTCATTACTACATAAAAGGCTCCAAATGGTGCATCACAAGTAAAATAATAAAGATACCTACTTTTCTCATGAAAAGTTTCCACGTTTTATTAATTTAGTAACACCCTGTACATCTGATCTCAGATCATTTTACGTTAATCACATTTCCTAAAGATGCATTTTTTTATAAGAATGATTTTGTCATAAAATAATGATGAAGATTTATCTTCTCTTAGCAACTCAATCCGTGGACACACGGATATTTTTTGGAATAATTAATATAATTCATTTATTATTTGTGAATATAGTTTTTAAATACTAGCAATACACTTGAAATTATTTTTTTCTCATCTGTTTAGTATAATTTCCGACCGCCACTGCAAGAGACAGATTAAAACAAAAACGTCAGTCATTTCTGAGAACTTAGTGCCTGCTGTGTTGGAATCATAGTATAGTTAGGCAAATATTTCTGGACAACTTTTTCCATATCGTAGTATGCATTGTGATTATTTTATGATTTTTTTCCTAGACATTAGGTAACAAACGATGTAAAAAAATAGCTAATATTTGTATTATGAAACCACTTGGTCAATTATCAATATTCTTGGTTGAATCGGTACTTGGGAAAATACCGGCACTTTACATAAAAATGTAATTCAATCGGCGAAAACTAGTGAAATTTGTTGTTGTAATTTTCCGAAAGAAATAAAATTAACATAACAAGATGTGCCGGTATTCACTCCTTGAACCGCAATGTTATGATTATGACGTCAATTCAAATGTGATCTGTAATCAAAATAAAGAAATCGACATCTCATGGTATATGTTGCATCCATTTAGGTGTATTAATGATACGCCAGTAAAGTTATAAACGTTATAGATACAATTTGACAGTGTTGTTTACCCAACACTCATTAACTAATATCTATTTCATTTCCTATAGACAATTATTTCATCGTGAGTATGAATGATTATTACACACAAGAATTATGTAAAAACTCGTGTAAAAGTAAGATAAAATAAATAACTGGCATGTTATACTGTAGAAAATACAAGAGTGAACTTCAACTAGAAATAATACACTGAACTTCAACTGTAACACCCAATAATATTTTGAACAGCAACTGACTAACCCATTATATTTAACGAACTGCACTCTATCGAGGAACAAACATTAATAATGAATGATCATTTCTATTTTTCCATCGCTCCCATTAATACCTTATATAACTGATAACTACTCAAACTATCAAAAGAAATCAAGGTGTCTTATCTTATCTTATCGAAATGTCTCACCAAAATCCTATTCACAGCCATAATTTGCTTCCATCGTTGCCTTCGACAATGATGCCAGTTCACACTCGGCCATTCCTGACCAGATGATGGCACTTTAACTGAAAACAAAAAAAATTCTGATTCGAATGAACCAGAACCCCTTGTTTTTCTTATGGATTCCATTTCTTCTAGTTAGTACTACAGCTTCGGGACTGAAAGTCCTTCCACCTTTTCTTGGCACAAGGAGACGTTCCCGACGTGACGGCCCAACACGACACAGGGACACGTTCTCGACGACCCAACGCGGCACATATATACTTTCCCGACGGCTCAGCATGGCACAGGTATACGTTCCCTACGCGATGACTCAGGAACACCAGTCCATTCCTCTGTGGCATCCCTACTGCATTGAGCTGGTAACCAATATTCTTTTCCATGCAAAACTCTATGAACATTTTCAATGTTCAAGCAGTACTTTGTCATCCCCCTATAGTATTCTTTCATCTGATTTCAACTGATCATTTTCGAGTTAAGCAGCAAAAATCTAATGATTTTCATGAATAACAGAGTATGAAATACATAATAATCAGTTAGCTAACAGTTTTTTGTACTGGTACAGATACGTTGATGATATCTTAGTCGGTTTTACTGGTACAGATGGGCAATTAGGCAAGTTCATTGAATATGCCAATTCCATCCACCCGTCAATAAAATTCACCACTGAGAGGGAGGTAAATAATTCAATAAATTATCTTGATTAAACCATTACAAAAAATAACAATAAACATGAATTTGCAATTTTCCGCAAACCATCGTACATGGACATTATCATACATAATTCCTCCACACACTCTTACCAGCATAAAGTTGCTGCATTCAATACTATGCTTCACAAACTATTGAATATTCCACTGTCTGAGAGTGATTTCCAGAGAGAGCTGAGTTTAATCAAACAAATCGCAGTTAACAACGGTAATAACGTACATACTCGTATTGTAGACTCCATTCTTTCCAAAAAACTACAAAATCAAGCCATGGACCTGGTCTACCCAAATTCAAGACGCGATAACGTCAGTTAGAGCACCCGTACACGAGCCACATTTTGCGGTCGGATCGACCACACAATTGCAGTCGCGTGCCAGCGAACTCAAGCCGCCCATAAGAAATATTGTACTACACGTACACGGGCGTTCACAAAAGTCAAAACGGATGTCTGCAGTCAACTTGTTGCTGATCTCCGCCGCGCCGAGATGTCATCGCGACATCCGCCGTACACTAACTACAAACTTGCAGTTGTACCCAACCGCGTACACCGTGGTGTACTTTTTCTCATATTGGTCTCACAGCATTCAATTTTTGATGTCAGTTGCCTCAACTGCAAGTGCGGTTTATATGACCGCAAGTCGATCACAAAAATGTGGTTGGGTCAACCGCGAAGTGCAGCTAACGTGACCACCATGTTGTGGTTGCCTCAACTGCAGATATGAGGTCCGTGTACGGCCGGACTTAGAGCGCCGGTACACGAGCCATATTTTGCGGTCGGATCAACCATACAATTGCAGTCGAGTTCCAGCGAACACAAGCCGCCTATAAGAAATACTGTACTACACGTACACGGGCGTTCACAAAATTCAAAACGGACGTCTGCAGTCAACTTGCTGCTGATCTCCGCTGAAATGTCATCGCGGCTTCCGCCGTACACTAACCACAAACTTGCAGTCGTACCCAACCGCGTACACCATCGTGTACTTTTTCTCATATTGGTCTCACAGCGTTCAATTTTTTATTTCAAAATTCTAATTAATTCATCAAAAGAACTAATGGACTTTCTGAAGTAATTAAAAAAAAATTGTTTTGCTGGAGTTTACCGGTTGTTACTTCTGATTTCAGTTTTTTGCTTGATAAAATTGTTTTTTCTGACAATCTTTTCAATTTATTTACAGATTCTTTCAGAGATTTCAGATCAATATTAGACAATGGAAAACTGATGAAATGCACCATGAAACATTGTCAACCACTTTCAAAGAAAACATAAAAATTTCCTTTCTACGTCTTCTTCTTCTCCTCAAAATAAGAAGTAGCAGTGGTTTTTCTTAAAAATCTACATTGAAACTGGCACTAAACTCTGACACCACAAAATATAGATGCCAGTTGCCTCAACTGCAAATGCGGTTTATATGACCGCAAATCGACCACAAAAATGTGGTTGGGTCAACCGCGAAGTGCAGTTAACGTGGCCACAATGTTGTGGTTGCCTCGACTGCAAATATGTGGTCCGTGTACGGCCGGACTTATAGGACATTGTCATATTTGGGTGAACCAACCAATAATATTTCCCGTTTTTTGAAGAAATAATGCGTAAACGTGGTATACAGAACGAATAACAATCTAAGTAAATTTATTAAAAACAATAAAGACAAAACTTCGGTGTCGGATAAATCAGGAGTATATAAACTGACATGTGGCTCTTGTCCAAAACTATACCGGGTGTCCCAGAGCTTTTAGGCCAGCAGATATCTCAGTTACCTGCAGAACAAAAATTAAAACAAAAATATGTATCATAGGAGAACACAAGCACTTTCATGCAGCATAGCAAAATCCACCCCCTGGTAAACAACCCCCAAGAAACCACCCCTAACTTTTGTTTTTCAAATGGCACGCCCATGTTTGTTTTGGTTCAACTTACAGTCTTTTTCATTTCTCGGTCAATGATGTATCATGGTAGGTAGAATGACATGCAGAATCATAGAAAATAAAAACACAAATGAAATATTAATGTTTAAGGTCATCTGTATTTTGATACATGATACTACAGAAAATGTTTAAAATGTTGGCCAGCTCTTGCCACACATGCTTCAAGTCGCCGAATCAGCGCGCGAGTACAGGAAGCCCTAATCATTTCCGGAGTAACGGTATGACAAGCCTCTAAAATTAAATCGTCAATATTCATTGGTTGTGTTTCGAAGGCAACTCGTTTCAGATATCCCCACAGGAAAAAGTCCAGTGGCGTGAGATCTGGAGAACGTGCAGGCCATCGCACAGGTCCACTATTTCCAATCAAACGGTCTCGAAAAGTATCATTGAGGAATGTAGTAACTACATTATGGTTATGTGCAGGAGCACCATCTTGTTGCCACCACATTTGTTGTCGTTCTTCAAGTGAAATATCTTCCAGGAGGGCAGGTAAACAATTTTCTAAGAAATGTAAATATCGGTGGCCCGTCAAAGTGTCTTGGAAAAAATGGGGCCCGATGAGTCTTTCATTATGTAAACCACACCACACGTTCACACCCCACATTGTTTGGAAATTGGTTTCTCTAATCCAGTGAGGGTTGTCCTGTGACCAATAGTGCATGTTATGTCGATTAACAGTACCATTATTATGGAAGCAGTATTCGTCACTCCACAAGATTTGATTGAGGATGTTTGGATTGTCATGGACTAAAACTTGAATGTGAGCAATGAATGCCGTTCGTCTTTCGAAATCGGTAGGTCTGAGTCCTTGGTGTAAATGAATTTTGAATGGATGATACTTGTACTGTTTGAAAATTCTTTGCACAGATGACTTACTGATCCCAATCTCTACCGCCAATGCACGAACCGAAATATGAGGATGTGCTTTGGCGTAGGCCAACACATTTATGCAATTTTCCTCAGTTCGCACGGGAGTAGGATGTACTTGATCTGTTTTTCCTGGAAATGATCCCGTTCGCATGGTATTTTCTACATACGAAAACGTATTACGACCTGGTTGTCGACGATCAGGAAAGCGCTGCCAATACAGCCTCTCCGCAGCACGTTTATTCTTTCGGCATTCACCAAAAATTGAAAGCATATCTACGTATTCGTTGGGAGTGAAGGTAAAAGGCATTTTGATATACAACAACAATATCACGACTGATGGCAATGTGTCATCCAGATATCAGAGGAATGAAAGGAAGCACAAAAAGTTCTAACATTTTATCGCCTCTGTTTCTGCGTAGCGTCCACTTTTTCTGGTGTCTACAATGCAGAACAATTCGATCAGTCCAGTTAATAGTACCCACTAACGTATTCAATTTTCTCGAACAATTATGATATATCGTTGGTTGAGAAATAACAAGAGTTGTCAGTTGAACGACAAACAACATGGGGTTGCCATTTGAAAAACAAAAGTTAGGGGTGGTTTCGCAGGGGTTGCTCGCGAGGGGGTGGATTTTGCTCTGCTACATGAAAGTGCTGGTGTCTTCTATGATATACATATTTTTTTTCAATTTTTTTCTGCAGGTGACTGAGATATCTGCTGGCCTAAAAGCTCTGGGACACCCGGTGTATTGGTCAAACAGGGAAAACATTTTCCCAGAGAATTCAGGAATTCGGGTTATTTACTGATTGCTCAATTATAATTGAATAACTCTCCGTTAATGAATATTTTTTCATATGTGGAAAATGGGACATAAATTCAGGTAATTTAATTCATTACAAACTTAGGTAATAATCAGGTACTTGAAATGTAGTTGCTTCGAATTGTAGAATAAGGTATATATAGCATTGGATGTGTAGTGAAAACACGCCAGAAGAAGCTTTTGTATGGCGAAAGACGTGTTGCGCTTTTGTAAAATTGTTTAGTGAAAATATCACAATGAAGTGTTTTTAGAATACGTCAATCATCTACAGTAACATCAATACTCAGGATATCATCGTAATCCTCAATCGGTACGCTGCATCAACGTGATCTGCCTTTGATCCAGGTATATGAATACCTTCACTATCTAAGTTTCGAACCACCATCTGCCAACTCTAGATACCTCTTGCCCTTCTCTGTGAACATAGATTGCATTAAGATCTGAAACAACTCTAAACTGATAACCGACCAAATACACAAGTCTCATAAAGTAAAGTAGCTGAACTAACTGAACGATTTGCGTCCCATTCCACAGCCGATTTTCTGGGAAAGGCACAACCCACTATTCTCACACTAGAATCCACAATGCCGGAAATTTCTTTACAAAAACGTCTAGTCAGGCAAATTTTGAATCAGCTCAATATCAATAAGGCGTATGGTCCGGATGAAGTGCCCATCGTCGTACTTGAAACGTGCACCAATGAACTCGCATCAATATTTTGAAGACTTTTCAATCTATCTTCCAAGGAAGGGGTCTTTCCTTATGTTGGAAGAATGCTCGCGTTCAGCCTATTCCCAAAAATGACATGACAAATCTTCCAAATAACTACAGAACAGTTTCTTTGCTATCAGTGATATTGAAAATCACGGAGAAAGCCGTACATCACCATATTCTTCAATATTTGAAAGTATTTAACATCTTGAGCGATCATCAATGTAGCTTTCGAAAACGAAGATCAACAGGTGTGTGTCATCCATGATTAGAATAACGCAATTGAGAAACATTGAGAGTCAAGAGACATTTCTAAGGCCGTGTGTGGCATGATGGTTTGCTGGTCAAACTTCGATACCATGATAGTTCGTACTGGAACGTCTGATGTCGAGAATGAGAAATATTTAGTGAATCATTAAGTAGAAATCCGTAGACTCCATTTTTATCCAAATTTTCCCTGACATTGTGACCTTCCGCCTTTCCACAACTTCTCAGCTCCACGACTTTTATTCACGTAAGTATATTACTCTTACTATCCTACTTTGGATGTGAACTTCAATTACAAATAATACACTGAACTTCCTCTGTAACACCCTAATATTTGAATACTATTTCAAACAGCTACCGACTAACCCATTATATTTAATGAGCTGTACTCTATCAAGTAACAAACATTAATAACTTATAATCATTCCTATGTTCCTATGACTACCACTAATACCTTGCATAACTCATAAATACTCAAACTATCAAAAGGAACAATGTGTCATCGAATTCCTATTCACAGCCATCATTTGCCTCCATCGTTGCCTTCGATAATGTTTATTCTGATTGTACTCTTACTGTACTTCAAAACGTAATAATATAATTTTACAAGACAGAGGTGTATATTCTACCTAGCTAATTGAGGCGTAGGCCCAATTAGTTATTGTAGGAAAAGGAAAGATGATCGCATGAACCAATAGATGGGAAGAGAGCATAACACAAAAAACAAAAAACAATGAGACAATTGAAAATAATTTAGACTTTCACGACTGAGGTTTTCAGTGTTGTTGCTTTTCGAGTTTGAAAGCCTGACGTTTCGCTGGCGCGAGTGGCTATCTTCTTCAGAGGTTTAACCATCATGGCTTGCTGTCCGATGACTACCCTTTCAGGCTTCGTAAAGCGTATTTATGCCTTGCCGGTAATCATTTGTATTTGTACCTGAATTTGTACCTGCACTTGAACCTGGAACATTAACAATCTTGCTGCCTGTTGTCCTGTTCGTTATTCTTGAATTCTTTAGAATGGGGTTCCATATTTGATTGAGGTTCACCGCTTCTTCTTTTCTGTTAAAATTATCCGTGTGTTTGTGGATCTCTATTGCCTTCCGTACCAGTCGGCTATGGTATCCCTGGTTGGAGGAAATTAGTTCTGTGTTCTCAAACAAAATTCTGTGGTCTCCTTCACTCATTGCGTGTTCTGCCACAGCTGACTTGTCTGTTTGGCCTAGTCTGCAGTTCCTTTTATGCTCTTTTAGTCTTGTTCCCATGGATCGTTTGGTGGTTCCAATATATACCTTTCCACAAGTGCACGGAATGCGATAGACCCCTGCTGCTGATAATGGGTCTCTTTTGTCTTTAGCCGACCTGAGGCATTGTTGTATCTTCCTCGTGGGTTTGAAGACCTTTTCGATGTCATGTTTGCCCAATAATTTTCCAATTCTATCCGTGACCCTAGAGGCAAACGGTAGATGCACGCGTATATCTACAACAGGCAGCAAGATTGTTAATGTTCCAGGTTCAAGTGCAGGTACGAATACAGGTACAAATTCAGGTACAAATACAACTGATTACCTGACAAGGCATAAATACGCTTTACGAAGCCTAAAAGGGTAGTCATCGGACAGCAAGCCATGATGGTTAAACCTCTGACGAAGCTAGCCACTCGCGCCAGCGAAACGTCAGGAAGAAATTCCAAAAACCGACGGCTTTCAAACTCGAAAAGCAACTACACTGAATTGAAAATAAGATACCTACAATATGCTTAAGTAAATTTCACTAATTCGGATTTCCATTGTCTAATATACAAAATGATTTGAAATCCCTGAAACAACTAAAAAAAAGAATTAAAAATGAATAGCTGAAAATAATAATTATATTAAGCAAAAAAACCTGAAATGAAGTAATGGTGAAATAAAATACAAGTGAAAATAGAACAATTGAACAAAAAATAAAAATAAAGAAATAAAAATTAAAATAAAAATTTAAGAGATTCCAAGCCAAGTTAGTTACATTAATAACCTCATGATTTTTTAAAATTTTGGTTCTTTGTGTCCTTTACAATAGTTTATAAAACATTTATTATTATCATCATTATTAATTTTAACGACAACCTCTCACAAAAATATACACTGTAATTCCGACCAACGTATATCGAAAATAAATTACCATAATAACAGAAGCTTAATGATATAACAATAGCAGTTCGAGTCTTGATAGGCTGTCTCATTAATTAGGCGTAATTCCAAGGGGAAACATATGGTAAGCATCAAAATTTTTGTACCGTCCTCGGTAAATAATCAGGAAATGTAATTTCAATGAATGAGAAGGATAATTCGAGATCAAATTTATTATATTAACATAAAGAATAATTGTCAGAATACACAAAAAAATGTCAGGAAAACTTATTCACAATATTTTTAGTTCTCAACTTTTTTATTTCAAGGAAAAGAAAGACTCATGAAAAGACAATATTATTTGGGGGATTATCAACACTGCGCTCATCACAATCAGAAAGCGACAGAAATTATTTCACCAAAACCGAAAGAAAACAATCCGGTCAGTGTTTCCCTAGATTGAATATATTGGATTGAATAGATTGAAACGTATTATAATAATACGAAGTAACTTAAAGATATTTTTCGAAAATATTCTCTTCCTAACCGCGTTCAACCAGATATTTTAAAAACTGAAAAATCAAACATTTTTTATAATATTTGTGACAAGTTGTCAGTTTCTCAACAAAACAGATGACATTGACGAGTAATGTTTCGATATTTCTTATTTCCCTCCAAAAATAAGTTTGCTACAACAGAAAACTGATTCGAATATTATATTAAGTGTAGTTGTTATAAAGCTAAAAAATTTGAAATGAACACTGTTTGAGGTGTTCAAGGGAATGTTTTTTCACGTCTAAGACATATTCTACTTCTGATTCTATATTCGACTCTGGACTGAGCGATGATTGGCTCTCTTTCTGACGGTATCACCTTGACTGTTAAACAGGATCAAGAAGTGGAAATATTTATTTCGAAATATCGAAGTATAAAGTATCTTGAGTATAAATATAAAAAATAAAACAGTTTGATTACCCAAGAATGAATTGGAAGGGGTATATTTTTACGAAAGATTAGATTTTGGGAAAGAAAGGTTCTGACTTTCTCCATCTTTATATATAGAAATGTGGGAATCTTTCAAAGCAAGGGGAAAATTAACTCCATACAAATATGTGTAGATCATGCAAAGAAGAAACTTTCAGACACAAATTGGAAGAAGAAGCCCTCGCGAAACAATTACTTTCATATAAACATTGAATTACACGAAAGTAACATAACTTCTTAACAACTACTTTCAAATGAACTTTTAGGTAATTATACAGAAAACACTTTTTTCTATTCAGTTCATATTCCAAACATTCGTTATTTTACTAAATTAGATATCATTTACACACACAATGTTCCACAATATAGTAACTGAAAGAGGTGAAATGAATTATGTGCTTCGTCTCAAATGTTATCCAAATTGGTGCTGAATAGGCAATGAGGCAGGTGTCTTATTCCATTCCAAAACATCAGATGTCCACCATTGAGGATGACAGTGAGGATCCCGTGAATTATATATGATTAAATTCCATAAGGAATTTTTGGAATACAAACTAATAGAAAAAAGTGAATTTTGTATAATTCAATTTTCATATAAAAGTAATTGTTTCAAAGGTATTTTTCTTTCGTGTGGCTCAATGTTTATATAAAAGTAGTTGTTTCGAGAGGGCTTGTTCTTCCAGTTTGTCCTAAGAGTTACTTCTTTGCATGATCTACACAAGTAAAAAGCCAAACACCATCTTTTATGTATTGTAGGGACTATCTATGCTAATAAAAAAAACATGTATAATAAAATTGATATTTCGAAATGAAATCTCGAAACATTATTCTCGTCCAACGCACCTACATAGTAGGTTTTGGTAAATGCCTGCCGAAAAACAACTTCAATCCAGATATGATACGTATGATACGAGTGGATCACCTACAGACCGGTTTCGAGATTTCAGTGCCGGAAAGATCCTATCCAAACAGCAGTGGGACTCAATTGAATTCATGTGGCTCAACTATATGTAGGAAACATTCTTCTAAGAGAAATATTTTGATTACTAACAATTCCATCTCGGGAATAAAGCCCCAAGCGGGAAAAAAACCTGTCATGTAGCAGTACTCCAACAGAAATCAAAATGAGTCTGGATTGAAGTTGTTTTTCGGCAGGCATTTACCAAAACCTACTATGTAGGTGCGTTGGACGAGAATAATGTTTCGAGATTTCATTTCGAAATATCAATTTTATTATACATGTTTTTTTTATTAGCATAGATAGTCCCTACAATACATAAAAGATGGTGTTTGGCTTTTTACTTGTGTAGATCATGCAAAGAAGTAACTCTTAGGACAAACTGGAAGAACGCCCCCTCGAAACAACTACTTTTATATAAACATTGAGCCACACGAAAGAAAAATACCTTTGAAACAATTACTTTTATATGAAAATTGAATTATACAAAATTTAGTTTGTATTCCAAAAATTCCTTATGGAATTTAATCATATATAATTCACGGGATCCTCACTGTCATCCTCAATGGTGGACATCTGATGTTTTGGAATGGAATAAGACACCTGCCTCATTGCCTATTCAGCACCAATTTGGATAACATTTGAGACGAAGCACATAATTCATTTCACCTCTTTCAGTTACTATATTGTGGAACATTGTGTGTGTAAATGATATCTAATTTAGTAAAATAACGAATGTTTGGAATATGAACTGAATAGAAAAAAGTGTTTTCTGTATAATTACCTAAAAGTTCATTTGAAAGTAGTTGTTAAGAAGTTATGTTACTTTCGTGTAATTCAATGTTTATATGAAAGTAATTGTTTCGCGAGGGCTTCTTCTTCCAATTTGTGTCTGAAAGTTTCTTCTTTGCATGATCTACATATATTTGTATGGAGTTAATTTCCCCCTTGCTTTGAAAGATTCCCACATTTCTATATATAAAGATGGAGAAAGTCAGAACCTTTCTTTCCCAAAATCTAATCTTTCGTAAAAATATACCCCTTCCAATTCATTCTTGGGTAATCAAACTGTTTTATTTTTTATATTTATACTCAAGATACTTTATACTTCGATATTTCGAAATAAATATTTCCACTTCTTGATCCTGTTTAACAGTCAAGGTGATACCGTCAGAAAGAGAGCCAATCATCGCTCAGTCCAGAGTCGAATATAGAATCAGAAGTAAAATATGTCTTAGACGTGAAAAAAATTTCCCTTGAACACCTCAAACAGTGTTCATTTCAAATTTTTTAGCTTTATAACAACTACACTTCATATAATATTCGAATCAGTTTTCTGTTGTAGCAAACTTATTTTTGGAGGGAAATATGAAATATCGAAACATTACTCGTCAATGTCATCTGTTTTGTTGAGAAACTGACAACTTGTCACAAATATTATAAAAAATGTTTGATTTTTCAGTTTTTAAAATATCTGGTTGAACGCGGTTAGGAAGAGAATATTTTCGAAAAATATCTTTAAGTTACTTCGTATTATTATAATACGTTTCAATCTATTCAATCCAATATATTCAATCTAGGGAAACACTGACCGGATTGTTTTCTTTCGGTTTTGGTGAAATAATTTCTGTCGCTTTCTGATTGTGATGAGCGCAGTGTTGATAATCCCCCAAATAATATTGTCTTTTCATGAGTCTTTCTTTTCCTTGAAATAAAAAGGTTGAGAACTAAAAATATTGTGAATAAGTTTTCCTGACATTTTTTTGTGTATTCTGACAATTATTCTTCATGTTAATATAATAAATTCGATCTCGAATTATCCTTCTCATTCACTGAAATTACACTTCCTAATTATTTACCGAGGACGGTACAAAAATTTTGATGCTTACCATATGTTTCCCCTTGGAATTACGCCTAATTAATGAGACAGCCTATCAAGATTCGAACTGCTATTGTTATATCATTCAGCTTCTGTTCTTATGGTAATTCATTTTCGATATACGTTGGTCGGAATCACAGTGTATATTTTTGTGAGAGGTTGCACTTAAAATTAATAATGATCATCATAAGGTTATTAACGTAAAATATCAGCCAGAAGATTGAAATGGTTCCTTCTATATACTCAGATCAAAATGAGCTCACTTTGAATCATTCATACAGGTAGGTTCTCTAGTATTGTAAAGCCAGTACTCTCCGACGTTCAAAAACTTACTCATAGTAAAGTATATTGCTTTCAAATATAGTGAATGATATTCTGTCTGTTATAATATATAATGAACCAAATTTGAAATAAATATTCGATGCGCTCTGCATCATGATATTTTTTAATACATAATATGGTGTAGATAAATGAAAATGCAATAATTATGATAATCCATGTATTTCTAACTAAATTGTATATCCATATAATTTCTAACCTCAATTTGTAAACATTGTCAATTAACGCTTGTCAATGTCACTTGTCATGTGTTTTTTATCATATGATCAAAATCTGCTCTATCGCAACCAATAGAACCAAATGAACAAAAATATCTAATATATGAAAGAACTTGTCTGAATGAAGCGAAGGTAACTTGTTCTTTATCTCTCTTAGGTCTTTCAAGACGAATTGAATGGCAGTTGTTTCAATTTATAGTAAATTATTCATAAAATATAATAATTGTCAAGTTATACGGCAGGTTATACGGTTATACGGTGATACGAAATTGTCAATTAATACTTGTCAATGTCTCTTGTCATGTTTTTGATCACTTAATCAGAATCTGCTCTGTCGGCTTGAGTTTGTCAATGAACGCATCAGTAAAACTGAATAAACACAAATATCTAACATATAAAAAACTGGTGTGAATGAAGCGATGGTAACGTGTTCCTTATCTCATTTCTCTCTCTCTCTTTCTTATCTTTTGAAAAAGTCGTTTGGGTTTCTGGAATTGAATCCAATTCGGGTTTTCAAGACGAATTGAATCCAATTCGGTGTTTCAAGACGAATTGGATTCAATTCCAGAACAGAATAGTTGGGTCTTCTAGTTTTTCATCTATGTCATGAACTTCTTATTATCTAGGAGCTAACAAATGTGTTCCATTCCATTCGGCAATAACCTGACAAAAAAACATAGGAAGATTTTACCCTTTTACGGATATACCATGTAATAATTTTTTTCAAGGTTTCTGAGGTAACTTACATGTTTTATTTGATGTAATAATAATTGATCAATATTAGTGGATGTTCTGTTTCACTTCAGAGTGAAGAATTTGTGTTATTCATCCTGCAAATTTTCCGGTTATTCAACTTTATTTGAGAAAATAATTGGATGAATTAGGTAACGCATAACAAGAATAAAAATTATCTAATCTTCACATCGACAAATTGCATTCACGACAGAACATTATTTCAGAATTTAATTTGCGAAAGTCAGCAGAGCAAACGATCGACCACCGCTAGGCGTGGTGTCTGGCGTGACGTCACTCATTGACAATGTCGCCGCAACGCAACTACGACGCCAGACGTCGGATATCGATTCGTCGAGGTCAATAGATTCTTCCCTCTCTGCTCCCTTACTCATTTGGTGCACATCCACATGCACCTATCTGCGTGTGCCACAGCATTATTTTCACAAAAAATGTTTTACTTTGCACGAAAAAGTCGTCACAAGTCAATAATGACGTTACTCGCTTGAAAGCAGAACCACATCGAACTTAATGTTGAGGTTCTGAAGTTACTTTTCCTTCGACACTATTTGCGTATCAAAACTTTCTTATTTCATTTCTATCATAGAGGGCGTTTCTTAATAACAAGCTAATATTAAGAAGGACATTTTTAGGTTCATTTTGAAAAAAAACTTTTCATGAACATTCATTCTGAAGGTCCTAATTTTTGTCCCAAAGTTTCAAGAAACATTCCACATCAATCTGTGGGCTCCGAAACAAGGCAATCATGACGGTCTCCCCTGTTATAGCATATCCATTCCCAATTGGAATGGCAAATAATGATAAGAGTACAGTCATAAACATTTCTTGCCTGTGGCCCTTAGTCGCCCAGATAGTTAGTAAACGTGCTATCAAATGTAGTTGAGGAATAAAGGCTCGGCTATCTGGACTGGCTGAATACTAGTTTTTTGTCCGTTTCACAATATTTCTTTATCAGTGCCGTGTGTTCGTGGGGTTAGATGAGGTAGTAAGTGGTTTTGCAAACCGATTTTTGAAAACTATTTCTAGAGATCAATTACTCTAACACCAAACTGATATTTTTGCACTCGACGTGCGTTTCGCTAACAAGGTTAGCATCTTCAGGAGAAGCAAATTGATACTGAATCTAAAGACAAGGATTAGCTGTTTATATACCTAAAGTTTTTTGGTCCGATGTGGACATTGTTTGTTAAATGATGATTATCCTAATTGATTTTTCGGTAGTTAACTAGTGGAACCACTACCTGCAAATTAATTTGTCAACAATAGATTAAAAAGCGGACAAATTAATTTGCAGGTAGTGGTTCCACTAGTTAATTACCGAAAAATCAGTTAAGAGAATCATCATTTAACAAACAAAGTCCACATCGGACCAATAAACTTTAGGCTAACCCTTGTCTTGAGATTCTGTATCAATTTGCTTCTCCTGAAGATGCTAACCTTGTTAGCGAAACGCGCGTCGAGTGCAAAAATATCAGTTTGGTGTTAGGGTAATTGATCTTTACATCACCAAAGGTTCCAATCTCATCGTTTAAACCGATTTTTGTGAAAATCTTAGTGTTTTGGGTACTTTCATCAATATGGCTTTCTGGAGACCTTTTGGAACAAATGATAACATTACGTGTGAGGAATCTGTGTCAATCGACAGGGATCCGGAATTTGAAAATAAGGACCTACATGTTCAAGTTCAGCGAGTAATTTTAAATATTCATGAATGCTTGAAGAAGGAAAACTGTCACACTTCACAGAATGCTATTGTGAATAGAATATGCGAGTTAACGAAACTATCTCGTTCGACAGTTCTTCGAGTCATTAAAATAGGGGATGTCATTGACCACGTAATGAAACGAAAACACAGGAATAAAAAATTCGCAAACGTCGATGGTGCTACAAAAGATGTGATTGGGCGAACAATTTATGGTATATACCAAAAAAATGAAGTACCAACATTGGAAATGATTTGGTATAAATTACTCGACTATTCCGATTACAATTACAAATCTTCAGAAACTCTACGAGGTGTCTTATTGTCTTGTGGTTTCAAATATAAAAAATTGAACAATCGGATGGTCATAATGGAATCGATACGCATTGTTCAACTCCGACAAGAATATTTGAGGCAAATGAAAAGCTGAGGATACCCTACAAAATCACACTTTTGTCTATTTTCCACGATATTTCTTTATTGTTGACTAGTTTCGGCTATTACACCATTTTGGTGTAACAAAAATGGTGAATTTCCACAAAATAAACAAGTCGTCAATCAAAGAAATGGAATGAAAAGCTAGCGAGAATCCAGCAGACATATAATCTACCTCGACGAAACTTGGTTTGACACCCATGACGTTGTCAAATATGGCTGGGTAGACGAAATCAAGTATTGTGTTTTGAACACTTCTTCTTCAAAGGGAAAACGTGTTATAATTTTGTATGCCGGGAATGAAAGTGGTTTCGTACCTAACGCTTTGCTGCTGTCGGCCAAAAATATAAAAGATTCGTCTGCTGATTACCACGAAGATATGACTGCGGCTTTATTCGAAACATGGTTCAGTGAGCAGCTTCTCCCAAATATTCCTACAAACTCGATTATTGTTATGGATAACGCTTCGTATCATTCTCGGTTATTGACTACAATACCAAACAATAACACAAAAAAAACCGATATTGTCGATTTCATGCGAAATCATGACATGGAAATACCCAAAAAGATTCCAATGAAAAAGGTATTACTGGCGACCATAAAACAACGTAATTTCAAAAAAGAGTATATTATAATTTATGACATTAAAAATAAAATAAATACAACAATAAAAATTAATTGGCGCTCCGGGGCGACTTCATTGATTCCAGTGGCGCATTTGCTTTTTCAGCTGCAGGAAAACCCGGAAAAACCTGCAGCACCACATCATCTGAATATCTTGATCTAACAATGTCCTCTCTCTCATAAAACAAAATGTAGGGTAGTTAGTTTGGCGCATGTTTGACAATAGAGTTGATCATCACCTGTTAAAAATTCCATTTTCAGATGATTTAACAATAAGCTTTGCACGGACTGGTAATTAGTCGTATTAGGAAAAGCTAGATGAAGTTCCAGAAATTCACATAAGTTTTCAGTACTTCTTGAACATTTACCACAAAGTAAACAAGTGAGGATTTTTCCAGCAAAAGATTTACAAACACAAGACGAGATGGATTGTACGGAATCATTCAGTCGAGAGCGGCTGGGAGTATTGATTTTGCTATTGTTATTATTGATTTGATGTGAGGAACACGTGGTCATATTCTCTTATGTTTGCCTCCATACTATTGTGTGTTCAATCCAATTGAAATGGTTTGGGCCACAATGAAAGAAAGCTTGCGGAAATGTAATCAGTCACCGACTTTGAATGCTGTGGTGCTTAACAATATAAGGCGAGTGGGGAATGAAGTAGGTAATAGTGATGTGTAGAAGAACTGTGTGGTCCACGTTATAAAAGAAGAGAACAAATATTATGTGCAAAGTTCCATAAATCCGATCGTTATTCAACCCAATGATGATTCCACCTCATCCGAATATATATATTTTTCTGCAAATTTTGTTGGCCTCTATTATTTTGTAAATATATGTTTGACGAGAATTCAGTGTGATTATTTGTGTTTTCATTGTATTTTAGAGTTTTCGACTCGGTAATCAACTACCTTAAAATTCGAAGTTTTTCATAATTACCCATGATGGAAAAATTCAGTTGAGAGAACTTTTTCATAGGGTAATCAATTGCTATGATTGTAGGAATAAGTAACTGAAAAACTACCACTGAAAAATAATATGCCAACGCCTATGTTGAGGCGGGAATTTTTTCTCTGTGCTGTTCCAATTGGTATTGGAAATACTATACCACACGAGAGAAAAATGGTATCTGTTATAGGTAAATTTAATATATCCTACGACTAGCAGTAGAAAGACAACTGGTGAGTAATGAGTATAGTAATGGCTAATGCATACATACATGTCAATCAATTAGTTATACTACTCAATATATCTCGTTCTCCTAAATTTCAAAACTGACAAAATATGAAGGTCAAAAAAAACATTATTTTCAGTATTTAGTGTGATAACACTCGTCGTTAGAACTGTAAACTATTATATCAAGTGGACATTGGGTCTTTTGATATCTAGCTTACAAAAAATCTTCAACTGGACCCGGCATTCCTAAGTATCAAGCATTTTAATATTTTTTGAAGGAACTCACAAAAAAACAATTAATATTTTGATTTCAATAGAAATTTCATCAACTCAAGTTTATTCCAGTAAATGTTCAATACAATGTTCATGAATTCATTTCTTTTTCGATACATTTTTTACGAGCACCTCTCAATGTATCCCTGAATTCTGAAATGCAATGCGATTTTGTAACGTTTACTTTGAACTTCACAAATTTCCACAAAAAATTCAAAGGTGTTGGTGTGAATGATCTAGCGGAAGTAGGGTGCTAATGACGGTTCTGAACATTCCCCCACCACTCAACCTCGACCTTGAATGACATTACACGACTTTGAATTATGTGCACGTCAAGTGGCTTTGAAGACCCTGATTGCCCTTGAGCTTGAGTTATATGACCTTGAATGTATAGAAGGTGTAACCTTGAACCCCTTCATTCCTGAAAATTCATTTATTAGCACGGATTTTCATCCTTTCACATTCAGTTCAGATAACCTCAAGTATTCAAATAGGTGATGAGTATTTCTTAAGTAACAAGGTGACATCAACAAGTATCTAACAATCCAAGCAAGGAGTGTTGTCGTCGTCATCGTCATAGAGGTGAACATATTTTATATTCTTCAACAGTAATTTCACTTATTTTTTGGAAATGGATGATTTGAAATTTGACATTGAGAAGATTAATTTCGCGATAATACAAACAGAGTGAAGTTTTAGAGCAGAGACCCATAATATCATTAGTTATCGACGAGGGTTATGAAATTGGAAAAAAGTTAACGTTTTCTACACGATATGGTAAATCAAGCCAACTAGTTTTATTGGATTAGAAAAGTAATAATTTTTCCAAATCATGGCTTCCAAACCATATCACAGATAAATTCACAGAAGACAGAATTCGCCAAGTGAATTAATCTGAAGCCAAATTAATGTTCACATATATGGATCGAAGTTCTCAGGATTATTATATTGCCAAGACCCGCTGATTGGTATAATTCGATAGTTAAGATTGAATGTATTGAGTATCAATATCTTTGTAATTAGTGAAAATATGTATATTTGTATGAAATATGAATTTACTCTCTTGCTCCAAACATGATCAAATTTCAAGTGAAGGCTTTTTTCCTTTCACAACTCCCCAACTAATTAATGTATCCTGTGTATTTTCATAACCCTTATCCCTTTTAGAAATATGTGGATGTACGCAGCTGAAGATTGGCCGGAAGCAGTAAATTTGGATTCTGCTAGTAGAAGAGCGGCATGGAATTAGTCGATATGAGTTTTGATGACTTACATTCACCAAATTATGATTTGAGTCTATTGAAAACACTTTCCCAACACCAGAACAAAAATCACGGTCTCTCGACGCGCTTTTTGCTAACCAAGTTAGCCTTCAGAAGATCATCATTACAATCATAATTATCTCATAATTATGTCATTAGGAAGATTAAAACTAGTTTCAATCTTCCTCTTTGAAGATGATCACTTGGTAATCGAAACACGTGTCGAGGTGTTAAAAATAACGATTTGGTGTTGGGAAAAATCTCCAGTTATATTCATCACTACACCAAAGGTTCCAAACAGTGTTTCATAAATATACGTACACAGATAACTTTTCCATGCACATTGAGTACATCAACTAGAGCGGTTGACAAAATAACTGTCAAAGTCAGCGGCACTAAATTTGTGAGAACTTGAGAAGTAGAAGGTTGAACAAAATTTGCGTCACCGTGCGTCCCGGCCGGGATGGCATCAGTTTTCATAGAATTTGGTGGTTTTGGGTTAGTGAAATGGGGTAAGATGTGATGCCTTTTATTTTTACATACCCGGCAGCACGCCGATGAAGTACAGTTTTCAGCAAAGTGTCTACTTCCTCAACAATTGGTATACCACTTGTTTTTCTTACAAATTTCATACCTTTCTTTTAAAGTTTTTCCTGAGAATACTGAATATTTATAAATTGAATAACTATCTTCACGAAGAGAACATGTATCAACTTCATTTGCATTCGTGAGAAAAGAAGAAGTATTAAATTTATTGCCATTAGATTTTTTGTAACCAGAAGTTGTTGGAAATTGCTCATGAGAAACACCAGTCCCGTACATAGCTTATTGTTAAATCATCTGAAAATGGAACTTCTAAGAGGTGATGATTGACTGTATTGCCAAACATGCGCAGGACTAAGTGACTGTTATAAGGAAACAAGTATAGCTGAGGCACCAGTCAATCTAATAATAACACCTCTGACGTAAACCTCTGGAGACACCCTACATTTTGTTTTATGAGAAAGTGGATATTGACAGATCAAGATCTTTGGATAATGTGCTGTTGCAGGTTTTTCCGGGTTTTCCTGCAGCTGAAAGAGCAAATGCTCCACTAGAATCAATGAAGTCGCCCCGGAGCGCCAATAAATTCTTATAATTTCATGATTTGTATTATCGAAATACATTTATTTTTTGTTAGCTTGAACCAGAGAAACTGAATCCTTTGCAATATATTGCTTGTTAAGAAATGTGAACAAATCTGTATACTTTGGTATATCCGTAGAAGCGTATACCAACCCAAAACCTTCAAAAGTATTCGCATCAATTTTTTTGCTGAGAATATGAAATAGTAGTGAATTCCATTCATTCATTGGGAGTCCGAGATTTTTGAAAGCGGCCAGATTATCAGAAAAATTATCCAAAATATTTCCTAAAAGCTTTGGAGATCTTTGGTTATTTTTGGAGAATTATCTATTGATCTGTTCCCAATAAATCATTGCAAGTAAACACTTGGTCTGATAAAGTTCTTCTATGTTTACGTCTATGAAGACTCCATCATAATTATCATCAGTTAACGGAAGGTTTTTTGCCAACAAGAGGGGTTCTCCCGACAAGCTCAAGAGCAGGTACTGAAACTTTTCAACTTCAGAGAGGGAGTTGTCTATACTTGTCTATACTTGTATAGAGGACCCAGAACATAGGCCAAGCTTTCAAGTCTCCATTGAACTGGGGAACGTTCAATCGTGGCAGCTTCGCATTACTCTGAGTCATATTTTCATTAGATGAAATAGAAATTTGTGAAAAGAGATCATAAAAAAATGTTTCGATGGAATCATATTTTTTATCAATTTCAACTCGTATATTATTCTCCTCTTCTTCAACCACGACAGTAGTATCGTCCTGAAAAGCGAGATATTGCATAAGTGCAGAGTGGGTTTCATTAAATTCATTATAAATTTCTTCCAATTTTTCATATCTAATTTTAGAAGCTGTATGATGATACGTACCATCACTCCTTGCATTCTGAACATAAGTATATATTTGAAGTATAGTTTGAAGGGTGCCTAGAAGATGACAGTACTACCAACTGTGGAAAGCGCTCGCAGATAATTTATAGAAGATATAAAGCTTCAAATTCTTTTTGTAGAATTGATTATTGAAATATAATATATATATATATATATATATATATATATATATATAATACATATATATATATATATATATATATATATATATATATATATATATATATATATATATATATATATATATATATATATATATATATATATATACAGGGTGTCCCTGGACTTCCTCTTTTCCTTTCGGGAATGTATAGATGGGGTCAAAATATCACCAGTACTTTATATAACTTTTTTTCCTAAAAGTCTTCGTAACCAAGTTACGGGCCCTCGAAGTTACAAAATGAAAAATGTTTTTCTTTGATATCTTTTCAAGTGAATATTCAAAATCATCCAAATTTTGGTAATTGACTAAACAAATGAATTCCGTCGATGAGCTTTCATGCAGGAGTCAGTTGTTTTGCTACAAAGTCAGGAACGGACTACCCCCGATGGTCCACACCCCAAAACTTTGAAATGACAGATATTTTTCAATATTTTTCAACAAAATAAGGTTACTTGGACAATTTTATGAATAAAAGTACTCGTGTGGAAAGTCGATCGGAGCAACGAGTTTTGATAAAAATGTAGTTCTACTCGACGACATCAAACCCGCTCGTCCACCATTATTTGAAATGAATAATTATCAAAGCAGAAATAATAATGATAACGTTAATTCAACAACATTTATGACAGGAATAATACAAAGTATGCTAAAATGAAGTCGTAAACAAAAAGTACAGTACCTATATGGAAGTTTAAGTCACAATTGTGATAGCAGATATTTTTTCAAAAGAAATATCAAGTTCTGTAGATTCGTGGTGTTTTTAAACTAACAAGCTACTCTACTATGAAATATCGAATTCATTCCATATTTTGTATGTACATAATACGTGTGGAATAATCACGTTTCGTGTTGATCAGTTATCTGAATCTCATGAAACTCAACATTCGAATGTTTCAAATTCTTCTTCACAGCTGAACTGTTGAGGAGTTTCACTGATAATTATAATTTTATGGGAGAAATTCTTTAACACGAATCTAAATTTAGCTGAAAAAACGCACATCGGAAAAAATATTCACTATACTAATAAAAAGCAAACGAATGAACTACAAAAACGGCTGCACATGATCAGGTGAAAAATATCCAGGGAATAATTATGTTCCATTTCTTTCACAGATGTTGACAAAAAAACCTTTTAGAAAGTTTTGATAAAAAATGAGAAACTGGAATGCGATTTTGTTTTGTTGAGTGGTGCGTTGTCATATGACTATCATTGTATTGTCAATATTCTATAGGATATTTTGAATTTTTTTGATATGGCCGAACAGTTTACATTCAATGAATATGCAGATATGCATGTATTTTATGGACGAGCATTTTGTAATGCTGCAGAAGCTCGTCGTCTGTATTCCGAGCATTTTCCCAATCGAACGGTACCGTCAAGAGAAACATTCGAGCGTGTCGATCGCAGCTTGAGGGAGACAGGTATGCAATAATTGATAAGTAATTTGAGCACGTTGTTTTATTTCGATATTATTGTAGGTACAGTTTTGCCAAAACGAGGTGGTGAGGGCGCTCCTAGGACTGTACGTACCGTTGTATTGGAGGAAAATATTTTGGAAGCCGTCGCTGATGATCCTTCAATGAGCATCAGAAATCTATCAGAACAGTTCCATACATCCAAGTCCACTATTCATAGAATAATTAGGGAACAACTGCTCCACCCATTTCACATCCAGAAGGTACATGCCATGACACCTCAAGATTTTCCAGCACGACTGGAATATGCCAATTGGTTCATGGATAGGCAAAGAGAGGATATGACTTTTATTAATCGAGTTTTATTCACTGATGAAGCAGGTTTCAGTAGAGATGGAGTTATCAACTCTCATAATCTCCATATATGGCCGAAGAAAATCCCCATGGGATATTGCAAACCAGACACCAACGGAAATTCAACGTGAATGTTTGGGGTGGTATCATAGGAAACCATCTTATAGGACCATTCGTTCTACAGGACCGATTGAATGGAGAACGTTATTTGGAGTTCATTCAGAACGATTTGAATGGACTTTTGGAACATGTTCCATTGCAAACCCGAAGAGATATGTGGTTTATGAATGATGGCGCTCCTCCTCATTTTAGTTTGATTGTGCGTGACCATCTGAACCATATTTTCCACAATAGATGGATTGGTAGAGGTGGGCCATATTCATGGCCATCGCGGCCTCCGGATTTAAATCCATTGGATTTCTTTCTGTGGGGGCATCTAAAAAGCCTTGTTTACGCTACACCTATTCACACAAGAGATGCATTGTTGAATAAAATAACATTACATTGTGAAGCCATACGAAACGACCCTGGAATGCTATTTCAAGTACAGAGAGGGTGTCTTCGCAGACTAAGAAAATGTATAGAGAGAGAAGGTGGTCATATCGAGCAGTTTCTGTAGCGGATTTTTCATTTCTGTTTGCTCTTGAGGCTCTTGAGTTTCGTTAGTTAAACGTGTTTGCATTATAAAAATTCGTTATGAACATTTTACCTATCATTTCCATTTTCCTTAAAAACTAATATTTTCGAATAATGGTAGACATCTCAGGATAAATGTTGTTGAATTAACGTTATCATTATTATTTCTGCTTTGATAATTATTCATTTCAAATAATGGTGGACGAGCGGGTTTGATGTCGTCGAGTGAAACTACATTTTTATCAAGACTCGTTGCTCCGATCGACTTTCCACACGAGTACTTTTATTCATAAAATTGTCCAAGTAACCTTAATTCGTTGAAAAATATTGAAAAATATCTGTCATTTCAAAGTTTTGGGGTGTGGACCATCGGGGGTAGTCCGTTCCTGACTTTGTAGCAAAACAACTGACTCCTGCATGAAAGCTCATCGAAGGAATTCATTTGTTTAGTCAATCACCAAAATTTGGATGATTCTGAATATTCACTTGAAAAGTTATCAAAGAAAAACATTTTTCATTTTGTAACTTCGAGGGCCCGTTACTTGGTAACGAAGGATTTTAGGAAAAAAAGTTATATGAAGTACTGGTGATATTTTGACCCCATCTATGCATTCCCGAGAGGAAAAGAGGAAGTCCAGGGACACCCTGTATATATATATATGTAGAAATAGAAGTTATTAATCGGACATAGCACTCAAGAAAGTGGCGAACCATAGATAGAAATACAAATGCACGGAGCACAAGATCTATCAACTAAAACCACAAATGTGCGGTTGGCTCCTGCTGGTGGTGGCTCCGTGCATTTGTATTTCTATCTTTTGGTAACCAAGTGTTGCCCATCCTCACATTTGGCTGCACCATACTGATGATGGGCCAAAAACCCGAAACACGTGTCTATGGTTTGCCACTTTCTTGGGTGCTATGTCCGATTAATAACTTCTATATCAAGACACTCAATAACTTTCATATTTATATATCAACAAGCCTATTCATGAAAATTTGCCTGAGAGACTTCTGTTTTTCATTTCATTTGCCATCGCTATTTGTAACAAACGAGACAAATGTTCAACCTTTTATTGAGAGAAAGTGTTTTCATTTCAAGAAAATGACCTTGACACAGTCTGAATTAACGAGATTTGAAAATTATTTCAGTCAAAACTATTTCACTTATTTATTCATAAAGAAAATATCAAAATGTACTCTGATAATCCTAAATGAAAGTATAGTAATTAAAATTTGGGAATATTCACCAAAGACTGGAAATATTCTGCGAGATTCCTTTTTTCCTTTTTTTCTCAGAGCGGGACAAAAAAAGACAAAATAAAAATGTAGTGAGAGTGGCTGGTGACAAATACATGCACGTCCAATGTTTACTGACGAACAAGAGTGAATGATATTATAAAGCATATAAGTAGGAGATTTGAGCCGGTTCTAAGCCTCCCCCCACCACTATGACGTATTAATTGCTTTTTTATTGGTTGTTGTTTGGTGAAGTCAATGTGATGTGACCTCGAAGGGTGTGGTGTATGGATCGTTCAGAAATTTTTAGTATAGTATTTTTTTTTTCATATGAGATTTTGTGTGTGTATGTGTGTGTGTGTGTAAGAGAATGCACGGTACAGAGTTTCATCATGTGCTTGTTTGTCTATGTACAAACATACGTCTGCATACTTCGAAGATCCTCCAAGTAATGAATGCTCCATCGGTGTGAGAGCACCAAGTTAGTAGTGGAGTGACGTCACAGCAGTAACCGTTCAACGGCTAGAGAGCGACATGTTCACTCCACGACGTGTGGCAGAGTAATGCGTATTCATCGGTCTGCTCTCACCTCCCTCGATGTAGTGAAGGATGTGACGTAACGCATCGCCCCAGACTCGCCATCAATGGTGACACGCAGGCGGGCGAGGACTGTGCTAACGTCTGTCCTCTCCGAGAGCGCAACGACAATTGCTTGTTCGTATCGCTCTCGAAGCAGTGAATGATGTGACGTAACGCATCACCCTACCCTCGCTATTGATGGTGACACGCAGGCGGGCGAGGACTGTGCAAACATCTGCCCTCTCCGAGAGCGCAACGACCACTGCTTGCTCGTGCCGGCAACTGTTATCGCATCAAATTGGGAGCTGGGCTTGGCTGTGACGTCAGGCATCTCTAGTGGATAGCAACTAGCAATGTGAACCTTTCACGGTTTCATGGTGGGGGTGACTCGCACTGTTTAATATAAAAGAAATGCCTGGCACACTATGAAATCAATAGACGAATATATCTGCAGCAGTTAGCAATTGGTAGGGTGTTATTCAGTTCGTAATAGAAGGAAGACGGTGAGTGTATTTGTCTGTTGGAAATTGTTTATATTTTCATATATATTATCATCATGTCCGTTTCAAAAGTAGACTTGAATAAAATTAATAATTTGATTGTACAGGAGGTTGAAATACTAGAGCAAAAGGCCTTATCATCATTGCCAATTGATGAAGTGTACATAATTAAAAATATGTCAACTTATTCTACACGATTTGGTAAATCAATTTTATTAACTTTGCAAGATGTGAGCAATGATAAATTATTTAAAACATGGCTACCAAAACGTATTTCGTTGCAATTCAGTGATGACGATATATCTTGTATCAACTCATCAGGTGGTAAATATATGATGGTGTATTTAGGACAGAGCCAACAAAGTTTTGCTGGCATGAAAACGCGATCTCTAGTTAAATTCAATATGATTGAATAATAATTGTAATAATTTATAGCAAATTTCTTAAGGTCATAGCTTACAAAGTTTTTTGGTGTGAAAACGCTAACTCTAGTCAAATTCAATATGATTGAATAATAATAGTAATTATAATGAATTTCTTATTGTTTTATTAATATTCATATATTAGATGATAATTATATGGAAATATAAACATTACTAACTTAGTTGAATACACCCACTTTGTAACTACAAGTAAAATGGGAATGTGAGTATTATATCACTGAAAAATTGGAGGTTGCTTATTGTTTTTTTTTATTCGATTTCAGTTCCACCATTTAAAGATGTGGATGCAGTACGCAAGTCAAGATTGGGTCGATGTTGTAGATCTCAAATCATCGGTTCAACATTTGTCGTCTAAATTGAAGGTGTTGGGTGATGGAGCCGAACATGCAAGCAATTATGATATGAGTGTATGCTATGATGAAAAACAAATCGAATTATGCCTTCGTGATGCTGAGAAGTATTGGAGTGGTGCAGAAGTTTGTAACAAATTTTTGGATAATGAATTGGAATTGTGGCAACTTTGTGAGGTTATGATTGAACTGAACCTAAGAAGATTCCTGTATAGCCTCCAACCATACTTGCCAGAATGGATTATTCATCACTTTGAATTGAATAATGAAAATCGAGAGGAAATTGAAGATGGTCGCGAAAATGATGATTATGAGGAAGAAGTTATTTTAGATAGTCTGTATGTTCCTGTAAATCATAAATAATGTCAAATAAAAAACTTTGTATTATTTTCATGTTTTATTTATTTAAATCTCATGAAATACAATAGAAAATGATTACAAAACAATAAATATGATATTAAATACAATACATGATATAAGTCAGTTACAAATAAAAAAAAGATCATAAAACAGTATATGATAGAGTGAAAAAAAGTGTCAATATCTGCTATGAACTGAACCATCCAATGCATTGTATGTTAAAACTGTATCATGCAAAATTAATGCATATACTTTAGTGTTGTCTGGAAACTTGGTCTTCCTCGTCTCAAACTCAATCTTTATATCAATAGTTGATGATTTTGCTGCATTCGGTTGATGGGAACAATCGATGACGAATAGTGGATTCTCTCTAAATTGCCCAATGTCCATCAGAGGTTCACTCATATCTTTATCATAATAACTTCGCTGGAAACTCTCAAAAGCATAATAAGCAGGAGCATCAAGTTTTTTATCGAAATTCAAATTCCAACGCTCATATGGATAAACTTCAGAATTCAAGTATACTCGAATACTATTGATATCAGCAGTTGTGAATTTTGTAATATCCTGTGTTCTATCTTCAGATGTGGTAGTACTTTGGAATGCGATGATGACAAAACGAGGAGTTTCCAATGCATTAGTTGTTTTGATGGTCCATATGTCTGAAGAAGTCCCACGTAATGATGGTAGTTCATAGAGGTCCCACATACGATACGCCAACTCGATTTTGGCATTCAGACCGCTTTTGTTTATTCTACTCAAAAATTTGAGCTTGTGTTTATCATCTGGTACAATATGTCTTATTTTCCATTCGATTTTATTTATTTCCAAATCAGCATCAACCTCACCTATATACGAGTTTTTGAATGATCGAGCGATAATCAAAATCAATTCCTGTTTGGCATTCAAGATACTTTTGTTGTAATCTTCAGCAAAACCCATCAAATATTTCAGTGGTAGTTTTCCACTAAAAATATGACTGTTTGTATCCAAGATATCTTGCTTCAATTGTGAAAGTCCCCAACCAGATGTCAATAATGTGTTAGCATGAGATTGTCCAAATGATATCATGGTTTTCATTGTAGATGTTATCCCAGGTTTTCTAACAACAGCCACTTGTTCACCACCCATTTCATAACGAATTTCGTCAAAGAGAAATGCAATTGCATTATTCGAGAGATAGCATGTTTTCGCTACATCTTTGGGGGTGAATTTGCCTTCTATGTAAATGAAGCTGTCGGCAATATCTAGTATAACATCTTGATTATTGATTGCAATTCTGATTTCATCCGAATTCCTGAATAGCGGTGATCCATAGGGCTTATATTTGTGCTCATGTAAACTTATGAGAGAATGATCGAGCACTGGTTCATTGAATATATTCAACTTTTCACTGTTTGTTTCGAGCACCATTGTTATTTTCTCACTTTCAATCCAATCGATTTCAAAAATTTAAGATCACTCACAGACAGAGCGTTATGTGCTAACTGTTTAGCATACACTTGTGGAATGAGCTTCTTTTTATGCACACTTTTCTTTTTATGCGCACCTTTCTTTTTGATAGTGCAACTCGTTTGGGATTGTTCAATGCGATTTTGTCTATTGTAAATGAAACCCATAACAACAGTTATTCGATTTTCTTCAATTCCAAAATAATGAAAATCTCTTCTTCACTTCCAAAATCGATAAGGTTATTTTTTTCATCCAAAATACGCACTGTAATGTTGTGAATCAATTGACGACCTTCTGGACTGACAGGCATATATATAATACTGTGTGGTTCTTTAGTAAGATTGTAGCCAGGTTCAACATCAATATCGAATGAGAAAAGAATGTGAGATTCTTCACCATTTATATATGAACCTGATATTATATTGCAATCTAAGCGGATAAGTCTCACAGTTGTAATGTTTATTGGTAATGATGATTCATGTATCTGATTTGGTGGAAATATTCCATGAGCGAACCCCATCATTTCTGCTATAGAATTTGGATGTGTCAGATCAATTTCATATTTGGATCGCATTTCACATTTGAATGTATTATTATTGGCGTGTAGATAGAAAATATCATCTGCAACGACATCATTTGATTTTTTATCATGAAACAATCTGAACATGATATGTTTCTGTATGACGGCATTGATCTCTTCTATTTCGTAAGCACCACATGGAATTTCAATTGTCAACTTTTGGGGTATCGATGAGTTGTCATTACTGATTCTAAAACTAACTAAGTTATTAGCTTCAGTTATATTATTGATTGTATTGCATCCATAGAATCCCAAAAGTCCTAATCCATAACGACTGTTCCTATCCAATTCAATTGGTGGAAAAAAATCCGCACTCAAGACACTTGTCCCGACAGCTTGTAGCTCGAACTTTCGTGACATGACTGATGAATATTTTGAAACACATTTCAATTTATTATTGTACACAGCAACAGCACATTTGAGACAATTTACACTTTTTGGAAGGTGTTGTATTGTAATAAGTATCATTTTTATTGATACCAATATTCACATCCTCTATATTACAAATACAACACATAGATTTTCGAGGTATAGGACCATCATTAACATCCGAATCTGAATTTTGATCGTGGTGGTGCTCATAACAATATCTATGTTTCATTATATCGATGTCATCTTGCAGATGCTTAGGCAACTTTTCCCAAACATATGCAATCTCATGTGCAACACATGCAAGTATCACTTCCTTAGGCATATTTGCAAGCATCACTTTATCCATTTTTTTCAAGGTACCATATTTTGAAAACATTCTAAGTGAAAACCCCATTCCCTTGATAGCCTCCCGATCCAGTTTTGGTGTTGAATCCATTTTTATTTGGAAAATTATTTGGAGAGAAACTGCAAGCACAAGTGACCACAGAGAACTGTATTAAATTTCTGTTGTCGATCATAGTTATATTTGATTTTTACATTCGAACATTTTCGAAAGAATCGAGTCAATTCCAATGGTGGGGGTAGATCTCCAAAACTATCGAAATCTGTGACTTCTTTCCCACATTTTTTATATGCCACCCAATGTGTTCCTGGTCCACTTATTCCATCTAAATTAACAATAGCTGTCTCGTTTTGTTTTGGACCTGAAGATGGTAATCTATCACGCATAAAAACACCACGAAAATGTGGAATTTTCATTTTTTGTGCATAATAACTGAGATCGAGATCAGTAAGAGGCCTCTGAGGTAGGGGTTCAATCAGTTTTTTGTTTTGTTTGTGGCTTTGTATGGTTTTAAATATAGTCCTAAACCTTTACGGTATGGTTTGAGATATATTCCACTTCCGCGTTTGCCTAATGCTACAGCCTCCATGGTTTTATTGTGACGATTGGCTTCCATTAAAGCCGCTCTGCTGGCTTTTGCCGAATTCACGGCCTTGGTAATACCAGCAGCGGCTCCCGCCAAACTTCCTAGTGCGGATAGTCCAGCAAAAATTGGTATCAATGGTAAAAGTCCACCGATCTTGGGAACAGGAATTATGCGTGGTGTGCGGATTTTCTTCTTTCCACCGGCAGCTTTAAGGTATTTACGTGCCGCCTGCAATGCCACAGTGATAGCTTTTTTGCTATTATTCGTCACAAATTGATTCCCACCAGCTTTCTTCAATACATTTCGCACTTTATGGACTATCCCAGCAGCAAATGCAACTTTTTTCATATTATTTTTTTTCGTTTGTTTCCTCTTACATTTTTTCTTATTGGTACTACAACCCATGCCCATATGTCTTTTCGCTTTCATAATGTTGGTGACAAGTAATGCAGCTGCTCTTTCCCCAATACTCGCGTCCTTCGATTTAACCCTATCCCAAGCGCTGTATTCAAGTTCTTTGTCGGCTAAATGTCTTGCTGCAAGATCAGATGGATGCTCAGAATATTGAATATCGTGTTTTTTGCATTCAATATCTAATTTATTGATTCCAGGATCGTTACGAGCTAAACGTTGTTTCAATTTTGTACCCGGTCCACAGTATTGATATCCTCCGGGTAGATGTAATTCGAAAGGAAGTTTGTTTATTAAATCATTAACAAAACCACAACCTCTTTTAATTTTACGATCACTTTCAATACGTCCGTATCGTTTGATGGTACACATTGAAATGAATAAGCTAATAACATTTATATAGTCTCCAACCACGGCACGATGCGCATTGTAAAACAGAAAGAAAAGTTTGCTGTAGATAATCTAGATGAGAAATTTGGGTGTGGATTGAATGGACAAAGAGTATTCAGACATGGTCCACTACTTCCATCATCAGTTCGAGGACTCATTATAGGACCTTCAAATTGTGGAAAGACGAATGCAATGATATCACTATTAACACATCCACAAGGATTGAGATTTAGAAATGTGTATCTCTATTCGAAATCACTCAATCAACCTAAATATCAGTACTTGCGAAGTGTTTTGGAACCTATAAAAGGATTAGGTTTTTATACATTCAGCAATAATGCTGAAATAGTGGAACCCTCCGACGCTAAGCCTAATTCTGTTTTCATTTTCGATGATGTGATATGTGAAAAGCAAGATATTATTAGATCATATTTCTGTATGGGACGTCATAAGGATGTTGATTGTTTTTATCTAGCACAGACATATTCACGGGTACCCAAACAGTTAGTGCGTGACAATACCAATTTCATTATAATGTTCAAACAAGATGAGACGAATTTACATCACATTTATTCAGATCATGTTTCACCCGATGTAACATTCAAACAATTCCAATTGATGTGTGTTAAATGCTGGGAGGATCAATATGGATTTCTAGTAATTGATAAGGATAGAAAAATAGATGAAGGTAGATATCGCAAAGGATTCGATAGTTTTATATACCCATGATCTTGTTTTTGAAACTTATTCGATCACTGAATATTGTAGAGGTCACTTCATCAACGAATTGAGCTATAATTTAAAAAGGGCATTATGAATACAAAAAACGATTCTGAACATAAAAACAATGAAATGAATTTGAAACGTCAACTAGTAGAGACAACAGAAGCTGTCAGACAGAAATTCAAGTCTATCAAGAATGATAATATTGAAAATCGTACGACACTTGAAAGATTGTATGAGCCCATAATGAAACCATTGAATGTTTTATCATCAAACGCAACTTCTAAATCAGCAGTGTTATCACCAAATCGTGGATCTGTTCAATCTACTTCAAATTATCCCATGAGTACTCCAATAGGAAGAAAACAATCTTTTGATGGTGTATCATCTGTGAATAGTGACACGAGCACACTTCAAGACGATATGAGAACAACTCTATTCGAAACACCATCATCGTCCCACATCGATTCCTCGGATCCTGACATCTCACCTGTTATGAATGAAAGTGGTGAAGATGTTTTGATGAAACATTTGAATAATGTAAAATCTAGAAATCCAGCATATGATGGAACATTTGGCGTACGTATGGATCCAATTACACAAAAGCTGAAAATGGGAAGTCTAGTGGTACATTTCAAAGATGGAAACATTTCATTTTGGGATGCTAATAAAGTGAAAAAATATGAATGCGCAGGTAGTCCAGAATTATATGATATGATCTTTTTGAAGAATCCACAAGATGTTGATAATGAAGAAACTCGTCAAGTATATTCCAAAATATTGAAAATAACGAATGCTCCATATAAACAATATCATCTGAAGAATGGTTTTAAAAATACAAATTCTAAAAAATTTCGTGAAGTTATCAAACCACTATTAGACTCACGACAATATCCAATAAGGAGTAGAAGTAAAATTGGTGGAGCACTCAAACGAGTGAAAATGGAGAAAACATATAATTCTAAACCTGTGAATTATGTGTACTGGAATTCACCGAAAGAGTTAGTTGCTCGCCTACGACTATTGGTAGCTTCAAAGTCAGCTGGACATACCGGACATGATAATGAAATAATTTCAATAATTGAAGAATTACGTGAAGAAGGTATAATATATTAATATATCCACAAGTAATGATCACTGTCACATCATCATTCAATGCAGTAACATTATCACTTTTTTTCTCTTTAATCATATTGAAATAGAATGACTAATGAAGTAAGTGATATCAAACGACAAGTTGTTAATGAATTACATAGACCTGCAAGACGTAATTTTCGTAGAAGAATAACTACCATCAAAGGTTTTGCAGATCTATGGCAAATAGATCTAGCTGAACTACAACCTTATGCAAAAAGTAATGAAGGATACAGATATATACTTGTAGTAATTGATTGTTACTCAAAATATCTATGGACTGTGCCAGTTAAAGATAAAACAGGTAGTACAATAACTAATGCAATGAAATATGTACTGAAGAAAGCCAAATTTTCCCCTAAACATATACAAAGCGATCAAGGGAAAGAATTTTTTAATAGAAGCTTCTCATCTCTCATGCGAGAATATAATATCAATCATTATTCAACATTCAGCACAAAGAAGGCAGCTATAGCAGAAAGAGTGATTCGTACAATAAAGGCATGGCTCTACAAGGAATTTTCGATGAGAGGTCACCACAAATGGCTTGATATTCTTCCAATTATAACTAGTAGATATAATAATAAAGTTCATCGTACAATAGGTATGGCACCCATCAATGTTGATTCAACAACAAAATTGAAATTCAAGGGTATCAATGGAATTGGAGGAAGACAAAGTAAACCCAAATTCCAATTGAATGATATTGTACGTATAAGTAAATACAAAAATATTTTTGAAAAGTCTTACACTGCGAATTTTACCACGGAGCTATTCAAGATTGTTAAAATTAATAAAACCATCCCAACGACTTATAATCTTGTAGATATGAATGAACAGCCGATTAGAGGATGTTTTTACGAAGAAGAGTTATTACGAACCGAGAATCCTGACGTATATCTGATTGAGAAGGTGTTGAAGAGAAGAAAAAATAAAGTATATGTAAAGTGGTTAGGTCTTCCTAGCGAACAAAATTCTTGGATTGATGAATCAAATATGGTTTAAATGTATCTAATAGTGACTTTTATGAATAAAGTAATATTAAAGTTCATTATTGTTTTCATTTCAATTATAAGTATGTGAATTGAAAAATATTGCAGCGGTAAACATTGCCCCAGCCATTCGCAATGTTCTGTGTATACCAGATATATATATATATATATATATATATATATATAATATATATATATATATATATATATATATATATATTTATTAATAATAGAGGACAATAACGATAATAAAAAATATAAAATGAAAAATGTTAATATGTCTCTGTGGATGTGGAACGTTCTTTGACTCTATTCCTCAATAGTTGTTGCTCGTGCGTCAAACACCAACATTGAAAAAAATGGATTCTCCTATTGGGGTAGAGTTGACCAATCTTCTCACACAGATCCCAAGTACTTCTACATGCATTGCATACATGATTCCAACAATTCATGGAATATGTATTACAACGCAAACAACGTTGCAGTGGAGCTGGAACGGCAGCACAGGTACCACAAATATTTCTACAGATACCTATATTGTTAAATATTATAGGTTCGGAACACTTCAGACACTGTAACTGTTGTTGACGATAATCCGATTTTGTTCGCTTCGGTGGATGAGAAGGAGGCGATAGTTGAATCCGCAACACGCAATCACTACACATACTAGTACATGGATTGATTGAATCCTTAGGTCTACTTATTTGACAAAAGTAGCACACAATAGCCCCTGCAATCATCATTGGGTAGACACACACTTTTGGTTTTTCATTCCACTCTTTTGGAAACGGCATTTTACTAATTCGATTAGAAATATTAAGAGATGACTTACAGAAACTCTGAATGCTCTCTCCTATACCTACGATCTCTATTTATACAAATCAACATCATGTGAAAGTATAGTGGGATAACTTCTCCTACTCTTCCACCCTAAACGAGTCAAGAGGGAGTCGCATCACTACCTATATAAGTCGACTTGCAAACCTAGAGTTCATTCATTCACTCTGCAACTGTGAGAAAACGTTAAGATGAATACTCAAAAAATAGTTGCTGCATTAAACAGAATATCTGCTATTGATACAAATAATTGGATAGAAGAGACAGATGATGAGGATGTCAACATTCCGCTAGAGGAAGTGATACTTGAAGAAGGTGTTGGAGTTGAAGAAGGTGTTGGAGTCGATGAAGTGGAGATTGACCTTGAAGTCAACGAAGTTGAAATTGAGGCTGAGAGCGATGAAGATGAAGACTTGGTCGTTGAGCTAGTCGTAGATGGTGAAGGTGAAGATGAAGGGGTTGCAGCAGACTCATATGAAGGTGATAGCGCTTTGAGAATCGGTCACCGAATGCTCAACATCACCGATACCTTAGAAGATCCTGCCGATTTATATTGCGTGATGAATGCGCATGTGCAGATCGAAACGATTGATGGCAGCATAAAAAAGTTATGTTGGTGCTGTTTCCGATTTTATTCAATAAGGAACAATAACGGTGGCTGGTATCAACACGTTAATATCCACGATACGGTCTCTATGATGGAGATGGGTCAATATTGGTGTGAGGCATGTGAAAGACCGCTTACGAATTTCACGAGAGTATCAGCTTGCGTAATATGCAATAATGTGAAACCTGTGGCAGAATAACCCTGGACCTATTGGTCAAAAAAAAAAACAACAGCCCTTTTCAGGGCTACATTATTCACACAAACAGTAGTTAGTTGTATTAGTATTCATAGATTATATGACAAATGAATACTTTGACTAATAAAAAGTCTAAGTTGGAAATTTGTTAGTCTTTGAATATCTATACATTATATGACAAATAAATTACTACTTTGACTGAAAAGTCGATATTTGGAATTTGATAGTCATTGAATATCTATGCATATGATGAGTACTACTTTAAATGAAAGTTGAAGTTGGCATTTTGTCAATCATTGTATGCATATAATGATGAATACTTTTACATACATACATTTTGTTTGAGACTATAATGTTAACAATGGTATGAACCTGTTTCTGTTTGAAAGTATAATGATAGCTCTGAAAAGAGCTATTTTTTTTTATTGTTTCAGTCTTCAATTGTAGCCCTGAAAAGGGCTGTTTTTTTATTAATCCATGCAATGGTATGGACTAACGCTCCTCATCATCATCAGAAACAATGATGATTGTATCATCATCTGTATCTGATGATATACTGATGATGTCATCCTCATAATCATCTGAATCAGACGATATACTAATGGCATCATCATTAGCATAATTATCTAGCTCGTTATCCTCTAGATCGTCTAACTCATTGACATCCATCTCTAACTCTGCCTCTACTTCCTCTTGCATACCTTCTTCCATACGTGCCGGGAAATCATCAGGTAGATCATAGATACGTTGCAGCATTTGTGCAAAATTTGTACTGAAATGATCGAACGTTGAATCTATTCCATGTACCTGGATGGGGCCTGTACTCGTCATAGAATACTCTGGTGCACTCATCGGTTCGGTGGTGGAATCAGCACTCGACATTGTGGAAGAATGATATAGAACTGGGATTGATGCTTTATTTATATTGGAAAAAAAAAGGAGGGGGTGAAGTGTAAATGTAGAACAATTCAGTGTTTGAAATTCGAAAGCAATAAGAATGACAATTTTCTTGAAATTCTAAGTGATTATTATAATGAGAAACTCTGAGTGATTATTATAAAAAAACTAATAAGGGAGAGGGAAAAAGACACTGCCCCAACCTCGCAGTGCCTCGTGTACACCAACCAAAAAGTGTGTACTCCGTGGAAGGAAAGGAAAGGAATAGAAAGGATGGGAGAAACGAGGAAACGATTACATATCATCGTCTGAATTCAGGACTTCATCAATCAGGATAGGGGATGGTGGAGGACTATCATCGGACTCATTGTCAGCGTCACCGTCATCATCGTCATCGCTGTCGTCGTCGTCTGTGTTTCCGGACTGTGTATCCCATTCGTAATCATTCCGCCAATCATAGGGATCTGGATAATCCCCATCAGACAGGTCCGCTTGATCGGTTCCAGTAACGTGAAGCACTTGTATCCGATCATCATAAATTATGTTATCATAATTCATCGAGTGAGGTGCCGTCGTGGAGGTAACGAAACCTTCATGGATAGAAGCCCAGTAAGGATGTTGATGCGCTGGGTCACTGTACGGCTCAGTAGTTGAATCAGGTTCCATGTTGAAGGTGGCTGATCAACTGAATATTCCAACAGATAATTCCTACTTTTATACTTTTGAAAGGGAGTGGGGGAGGAGTGGGGAGGAGAGGGGATTAAGTGGGAATGAATTTCAAAAATGACATGAGCTATATTCCATGAAAGAGAAAATTGAAAATACTATATGAATTATATGAAATATACTTATTGATTTCATTATGAAACATATTTTCTTTCCAAGAGATTATTTACAATAGATTAGAGAACACAAAAAGTGATGTGAGGTATTTGCATAGAAGAACTTGTAATTGAAATAAAAAAAAAGGAAATAATAATAAGACGAAGTGAAGAAAAATGCTCCAACCATCGCATTGTTCAATGTGTACCAAACCAAAACAATGTACACCCTTAATTTCACTTCTTTTTTTTATTTTATTTTTATTTCCTAAAATTACAAACATAAACTTAAAACTATCTTAATTAAATATTCCTTACTAACCTAAAACTAATCTTACTACACTTACACTTAATCTATGGGAAAGTTTTTATAAAAGTCACTAACTTTTTATAAGTCTCTATCGAAGAGGTATCTGCTTCACACTTTTTCTCCAGAGATGCATACTTCCGATCTAGTTCGGCTATTTCTTTTTCTACTTCCCTCCGTCGGTTAACAATTTCAGCCATTTCGCGCTTCCTTTTAACCAACGCGGCCTCACTAGCTCGAGAAGCATGTTCTGCTTCCTTACATCTCTGTAGAAAACTGTCCAACATTTCACTAACCTCTCCGATAGGCTGTCGCACTTGTGGCACTAACACTTCAGGATTCGTCACCGGTGTTGCCAGCATCGGCGAAAGCGGCACCACCGACGGAGTGAATACGATGGGAGCCTCCTCCGATGGGGACAATACAACTGGTGGCTCCTCCGGAGAAGGCGCCCTAGGTTGTTCCACTACTGCTGCGGGTGGTGTGGAGGGCCTTAAGCTGTTTGGAGCGGTCGACCAACTACCTGCATAAGGATTAGTCCTATTGCAAGTAGCTCGGTACTTAGAAATAGGACCAACCTTCGCTGCAGGTCGTTGGCAAACCTTCTTCACAGGCCTGACTTCCTCCTCCTCCTCGAATAAGTCAGGGCTAGCAGATCTGCACCTAACTCGCGAACGTGAAGTGGTTGCCTGGTCACCCGGCACCGCTCCCGAAGATGCTGCCTCCTCCTGGTCAGCGGACACCGGCAGAATAGACGCCACAGCATTATTCACCTCCTGTGTATTGGTTGCCATTCTGAAAAAGAAGAAATAATACAAAGTTAGTTGATATAAAAAATAACATTCCTAATTTACTTACTCAAATATCAAGTTGGTTGTTGGAAGGTACTGCCTTGTTGTGGAGTGGACTGCTCTCGATGAGATGACTTCTCGAACTGAATGTTGTGGAGTGCTCTCCGGAGGGTATCGACTTCGATGCGTGAGTGGTGGGAAAATGGTGGGAGCGCACATGCGCGTTGAGGGTAGGGGTGTACATGCGCAAATGTTGGGAGTCGGGGGGGGGGGGCTTCGGGGAGGGGCGGGGCGGGGCTTCGGAAAGGGGGCGGGGCTTCGAGAAGGGGCAAAAAACGCGCCCCGGATGCAAGTGGTGGATGTTGAGCGCCCCAGGCCGCGAAGCGGCCTTCTGAGCGATCGCCTATTAACCTAACGTAAGTATGCAGCTAACCTAACGTAACTGTTAACCTAACCTAACGAGGGAATACTAACCTAACACCTAACCTAACGTAACTATGCAGCTAACCTAACGTAACTATTAACCTAACTTAACGAGGGAATACATTCACCATGTTGGTTCCATTAATACATCATCAGTTGGTTTTGGTTTTGGTTGTATTATTTTATGATTTGGATTAATGTTCAGTCCTGGATATCCCAGTCCACCTGATGATGATGGCCTGACTTTATAGTTTCTCTCCAAAACTTCTTTATGGTTTTTCTCCAATACTTCAACTCTCTGTTCCAGTACATCATACTTTTTCATTGTAGTCCCTGTTATGTTTGACATAGCATCAAATTTTTTATTTGTAGACGCTGTTATGTCAGATATTTTTATGTCTACATCACTTGTAAGTTTGTCAAATTTACGAGTGAAAGTTATCCGAGCCTCTGCAATTTTATCGTCAAATGCTTGCCGGGCGTCCCGAGCAATATTGCCTATTGTGGATTGTATTGCAGCTTGTAGGGCTAGAAGTATAACCTCCTTTGTTCCGTTAATTTCCCCCTCAAGATATGATACAGTTACACAATCACTCTTGTCAATTGGTTCGCTTATATTTTTCAATATTTTTCTTTGCATGTCATAATGACCATCTTTTGTTAATTTAAAACCAATCCCGGGAGGACCTCGAATGACATTACCACCCAATTTTCTTTTTCTACCAAACTTATCGATTGTTTTAGACATTGTGCACTCTACGATGATTCTTTTCAAACTGATATTTCTTTCATTTACATTATGCTATATACTTTACAGTAATTGGTTAGGAAAATAGAAATGAAACAAATAATATTTTTATCATTTTTTATTCATCTAAGTAACTTGGTAAAAGTGATACATATACAATACATAATACAATAATCACAAATAATCACAAATGAGAATGTTCCGGTTTGAAGGAATAAGCAATAATACTTCGAATTATAATTCAATTATTCATCTCTACAGTCAACAAATTGATTAGTTGGTCTAAGGCGCTCTCTTGAGAAAAAGAATGAACGATTTCAGACACCCAACGAATGTTATCATTAGGATCATTTCGATAAAATTCTATATCGCTATGACCCCATGGAAGAGTTCGAGTGGTATTCGGAATGATGAATCTCTTGTCGTCATGATACGATAAAGCGACTTTATTTTTCAATTCAGTGTAAATATCATGCAATACGCTTCTGAACGAGTTCATCTTCCTGAATATCATACCTCCCTCTTCAATGATTTTTTCATAGTCTTCACATGTCAATTCATTCTTTATAACAGATCGTTTCACACCTTTGGCCTTCTTCAGTTCACCATCAACAGATTTCACGTAATACGCTTTAGCACCTGTACCGTAAAAGCTGATTATTGGATCATTTGGGAATTCATCTTTGAAATTACCCAGAACGGACTTTGTCACTGGAATATTGAATTGGTTTCCTATTTTATAATTAGATGTATCGAACTTATTTATATTATTTTTGATAAATTCATAGAAATTGTCTGTATTCACTTTGAGAATAAGGGAGTCGGTATCAGTGTAGAGTAAGGACGCATCTTCTCCAAACTGTTGTTTGATACATCCATAGAAAAAATCATACATAACTGTTTTAGATAATTCTAGAATGGAAAATCCTAAATATAGTGGTTTATCATAATGAACTTTTACTCTAGCCAATTGAATGGCAACAAAATTTTCTGTAAAAATAGAGCATTTTTTAAAATTTGGTCGCGATATGAGACAACTAGCACCTATAGTTCGTTTTATATTTTCCCAATGTGTAATGAGTCTAACATCAATTCTATTGTCTACGTTTTCCATTGTTTTTCCATAGACTGCATTATTCATTAGTTTGTAGAAATGTTTTTCAGATTTGTTATTAGACCTATTACGCATTTCAGTATTCAAATCTATATAAGGCTTCATCCAACATGATTGCTTAAACCTCAATACTCTATGTGTGTTCATCACTATCAAACCATGATTGACAGCTTGCTGTAAGTTTCTATAGTGAACAATATATTTTCTTTTGTCGTTTAAATTTGGAATTAATTTGGGAACTTTCGATTTTGCATATGGAGGTATCAAACGTTCAACTAAGAATGGTAAATCGGAATGTTTATCATGAAGTTCTTGGGGATAATGTATATCCACTTCCAATACATATCCATAAGGACTATCAATATCCACATTCATTATATCAAGATTGAGAATTTCATGAGGTGCTAACCATGAAAATTCACCTGTTGGTAATGGTTGCGACATGCTGTGACCATATAGATTTGTTGCATCCAAATATGAAATGAATGAAGATGGTTCATTTGGATTATAATCCGGTAAAAATGTATTGTTTGCTTTATGTTTCCTTTCACTACATTGACTTATTCCACCACGAATACCTTTTTGAAAGAAGTGAACCATATCAATATCAGTTAGTAATTCCAATTCAATATTAGTATATTTCAACATGGCATCCCACGATAATCCGGGTGCAGTGAAGTATTGTGCCGGATCCAATTTATATTTATCAACAGATATATTTCTAAAGTTTTCAAAAATGTCACATAATAGTAACACATCTGACTTTAAATATAAATCAGAGTATTCACCCAAATCCTGACATTCGAATAAATTCCAAACAAGTTGAGCTCTCCCATAATCATTATCTGATATATGTTCACAATTGAGTTTATCATAAAATTGATTTTTGGTTGGAAGTCTTGGATGATTCAGTTTTTCGATGTCATCAACAAAACTATAGGGAAATACACCTTTCTTTCTCATCAAATTGAAATTTTCAATTTGTGGGAAATGTTTGCGCATCTCGATACACTGATCAGATGTTAAATTTGCACCTAAATTCTCCAAAGAACTAGGCATGAATCTGAAACTATCAATGAATCTCATTTTCAAATAATTCTTCTTCACCCTACCATCTTTATCCGTATAGGAGTGTGTAAAGAGATGTTTTGTGAAAGATATATATTTCTCATTAGTTTGTGGGATGACATCCACTTTATCTTTGTTTTTATACAATTCCTTTATGAATAAATGACAATTATATCCACTGAGATTGTGAAAAATTATAGGAATGAAATTTGGCAATTTAAAATTCAAATTACAAGATGAATGAGCAGCAGGGGACCTTTTTTTTTTCCTGTGAGGTGACAATGATCCCTCACTTTGACTTCGCCATCATTAAATTGTTTGGAACAAATGCCACAATTTGTGGCAGAAGCAAACTGTTCCTCTTCCTCAGGAGTTTGTACATCCATAGGAATAGGAAACCTGAGATGATTTTCATAAATATTTTTCAAATCATCTTCGATTTTGCTAACGAATTTCTGGGCTGCATCCACACCCCTATACGAAACAAATTTCGATAAATCATCATTGTATGAACATTTAATCAAATAAGCAAATGAATAAGGCTCATGTTTGAATGTCTTGATCGAATACGAGTATTCAGGATTTGGTTTAGTGGTTTGAATCGGCTTCAGTACTGATTCAAAATCGGCATACACTACAAATGGTACCTTCATTTGTTTCTCAAAGTTTTCCGTTTTCCCATATTTATTGACTTTGAAATTGGTTGATGGTGTTGTAGTACTCAAGTGATTACAATCATTTATCTTATGACCTAATAGTAATTGTTCATTAGAAAAATATAATAAACAGCCATCACAAAAATATTTCTTATGTTCATGAGCCGATAATTGGCTTGAAACTAATCTTGAAAGATCTTTGATCCAACAATAATGATTATTACCGAAATCATCTGTGATAAGTAACAAATTGACATGTCTTCTAAGTCTTCTCTGAGAGTAACGTAATGGTCCAATTATTTCATACATTATTTTACCCTTCTCGAATTTACTTTCTAAACCGTACACATTAACTGAAATATCATTCTTGTCTTCAAATTTCACAATATCTTTCAACTTTACCGGAAAATTCATACCTGTTACATCTATGACTGTACTGAAATGTGGATACGATGAAACTTCTGATGTTCTATCGATTGCAGGATGTAGTGCTGAAGTGATAGCCCATGCAAAACAATGCTGATCTTCATTACGGACATTAACCACGGCCTTCCTACGCTCGATACATTCAGGCAGCTTCACATATGAACATCCACTGAGCGGGCTGTATTTATTAATGTTCAACTCCAGAATTTTTTCACAAGTCCAACCTTAAAAACAAAACAATATTACTAATCCATCCAATTAAAACTTGGTAGAAATGTTTACCTGAATCGCGTTCCTGGAATTCTGTAGTTTGAGCGATAATCCCATTTCGAAATCCATCAAATAAGGAATTCAAATCAGTAGTTTGATCAACTGTTCTATTCTGTGAATTGAATGATTTGGTTTCCTTCAGGTCTTGTGTTTGTAGAATATAACTCCCAAATACTTCCATATTCACTTTGATGGTTTTGTGAACCCTGATGGCCGATTCCAATAATTCTATAACTTTCTGCCTGATTTCATTAAAGAATAACATGTAATCGGTGGAAACAAGGGAACTCTGCACCCTGTATGTCGCAATCCGACGTTTGAAGGCGCTCTTTATAATTTGAACACCATCACTGAATTGAACACATGTATTATTCTTATGTTGTAGAGTTCTATTGTGAGAATTCACTTGAGTCAATGGAATCATCACATTACAACAATTACATGTGTACATAGGTACTGCAGCGTCATCTAATCTCACTCGTTTCACTGATGGACCTCCTTGGCAACTCTGGAGCTGATGACGACGAAGGTTGTCACTACGGGTAAAAGATTTACCACATTCACAAGAATACATTTTCTATGATATGTTCTCACTAACTCACTCGATGGAAACTGACATAACCAACACTCGCCCGCTTCTTAAATACCATAATCCACGTCGCCTGCGCATCACCGTAGAGAGTGAGGGTAGGTAAGGACACATCGATGCATCCACTAGAGATGCCTGACGTCACAGCCAAGCCCATCTCCCAATTTGATGCGATAACAGTTGCCGGCACGAGCAAGCAGTGGTCGTTGCGCTCTCGGAGAGGGCAGACGTTTGCACAGTCCTCGCCCGCCTGCGTGTCACCATCAATAGCGAGGGTAGGGTGATGCGTTACGTCACATCATTCACTGCTTCGAGAGCGATACGAACAAGCAATTGTCGTTGCGCTCTCGGAGAGAACAGACGTTAGCACAGTCCTCGCCCGCCTGCGTGTCACCATTGATGGCGAGTCTGGGGCGATGCGTTACGTCACATCCTTCACTACATCGAGGGAGGTGAGAGCAGACCGATGAATACGCATTACTCTGCCACACGTCGTGGAGTGAACATGTCGCTCTCTAGCCGTTGAACGGTTATTGCTGTGACGTCACTCCACTACTAACTTGGTGCCCTCACATCGATGGAGCATTCATTACTTGGAGGATCTTCGAAGTATGCAGACGTATGTTTGTACATAGACAAACAAGCACATGATGAAACCCTGTACCGTGCATTCTCTTACACACACACACACACACACACACACACACACACACACACACACAAAATCTCATATGAAAAAAAAAATCTGAACGATCCATGCACCAGACACTTCAAGGTCACAACGCCTTGACTTCACTGCACAACAAAAAAAAGCAAATAACACGTCATACTGGTGGGGGGAGGATTAGAACCGGGAAAAAATTTCTGAACGATCCATACACCACACCCTTCAAGGTCACATCACAGTGACTTCACCAAACAACAACCAATAAAAAAGCAATTAATACGTCATAGTGGTGGGGGAGGCTTAGAACCGGCTCAAATCTCCTACTCATATATCAAAATTACATGGGTCCGAAGGACCAAAATGTTGCGGAATTGATTGAGTTTGGCATGTATCCCCAAAATGTCGGGTCAAATCGTCAAAGGTTTTCACCTTACCTGTTCCTACTTTGCAGCTTCCGGGAAAAGGGAATGCATCCGCCCTATCACCAGCGAATAGTGGACTGTAAGGGGTTGATTGCTTTTTGGGTATTTATTTATTGATTACCCGTTTGACATATAACTATGTATAGAATTTGTCCAGCAATGAAGAACACATGAAAACGCAGTGTCCGTATCAATATAAAAACACTCTAAAATTAATACATAACATAAAATACGATACAAAAGAAAACTATTTCATGATATAAAAAATTCCTCAAGGTTATAAAAACAACTATCAATTAAATACTTTTTCAGATTTCGTGTAAATTCGTTAATTTTATTGAGCTCCTTAATGTCTTTTGGTAACTTATTAAAGATATTTGGGCCCATCGCATAAGGTGAATTAGAACTAACCTTATATTTACAATACTGTAAATTATATTTTTGACGAGTATTTCTAGTATGTATGATTTCATTGGTGATAATTTATGTTTTTTTAAGACAAAAATTGACAATTCGAATATATACATGCTGACAAGAGTTAAAATGTTAAATTGTCTAAGTAAACTTCTGCAAGAGGCCTTTTTTTGAGGCTTTGGCCATTATTCTCAAAATATACTTCTGCGCAACGAATACATTTGATATCGAAGTAGAGTTACCCCACAAGCTACTTGAGCATGGTATAGTGTCAAAAGTTGCTGATCTGTTAGATTTCTAAAGAGATAGCCTAATGAGTTAATTTTACTCGTTAAATACGAACAGTGGTTTCCATGTCAAACATGCATCAGTGATAGTTCCCAAAAAATTTGTCTCTTCTTTTCCCAGAATTGACATGTTCTTGATTTGAAATTGAATGCACGCAATGTTTTCGTCGATTGTGCGGAACATCCATTGAAATATTTAACAAACTTGAATTACTTTGAAGGTGGTTGACAATATTTCGTGGTGTATTTCATCAGTTCAGACTTCCATTGTCTAATATGATATAAATTGATTTGAAAACCCTGAAAAAACAATTTAAAAATTAATAAGATTAACCGAAAATAACAATTTTATTAAACGAAAAACTGAAATTACGAATAAATAACATACAAACAACAACCAAACAAATAAAAATTTAAATATTGATAAAAGCTGAAAAATAAAAATTAAAAAATTATTAATAACAAAAAATGAAGAATAAAAATTGAAGGATTTCAAACCAAGTTATGTCACGACGTTTCGATTGTTAGTATCCACAATCGTGGATATCCACAATCGTCCTCGGGTTATCACCCGGGTTATCACCCCACTGACTAATAAGAAAGTTTTTCTTCCTTATTCAGAGGAATCGGGCAAATTACGAATATGCAGTTGGTTAGTACCTCGTCCACTAGATGGAGTGACATTTTGTGATGTTCGCTCCAACTTCGGAAGAGGAATGAAATACTCTGAAAGAATTCCGATTTTCAATTGTGGAATATCATTGACTCTAGGTCGATGATGGTCACTATCTTGCACTGACGAGTGGCTAATAAGCCCGAACCCGGTCTGCAAGTGTTCTCGTTCCATAATTGAAGGTCGACTCTTTCAGTTGTATTGCCAATTGCATATGCAGGAAATTTTCTGTGAAGATTCCTGCACTGACGCCTGTCGGATATAATCCAACGCCCTTCGTGGTATTAGCCAGGGGAGTAGTTGTTTTCTGATAGGCGTCAGCCCATTAAACCTACTGTGTAGGTATATAGAGACTGGCTTGAACGTTTGAAGTTCCATCTGGTTTAGATCTTATGAACGATCAAACTGAATTGAATAATTCGCCATTATTGAATCTGTTCATTTCCTGGTAAAAATAGTTAGGTATATTTACGGTACTTTCTAAAAATTTATTGATATATAGGTCAAGATCAAAAGAGAACAAAATCTCACTCATCCCATTATTACCTTCTATAGTCTGACAATTTTCAATTGAAGGTAACTCATATACAAATTGAATTGAGAGCTAACGGCAACAATGTTAAATGTTAGAAGTAAATTCTTACCGGGGTCATTTTTATTGTCTATGCATCGTTATTGTAAATAATTGAAAAGTAAGATGATTCCATGAAATTTGCCCTCCGTAATAAGATAGCTTCTGCATATCGATAGGACATACGAGCGAATAGGTGAGCCAGTTCGTTAAATACTTTGAAACATCGGTAAACTGATCAACACTTCGGAGGTCTATTATATTTGCGTCCTTAAAATGCCATAACTAGTCATTCGGTTTCTCCATTATCAAGCGTCCTTATCTGCATAGGCGTAGTGTGTTCTGTTTCTTGTGGAGGTGACTTTGTTTTGAATTTATTAAATATATTTTGATATATTTATTAAATAGACTGTTATATTTATTAACTTCAAAATATAAGATAGAGTTGGCTGATACTTGTTTTTCAAAATACATTATCATAGATTTACATCACATTCACACTTTATTGTGAGATAATTAGTTGACCAAGTCATTAAACTCAGGTATAAATGTTCGTTAAATTCAGGTATAACTGTCATTAATTAGTTCCTAAAATATTATTAGTTTCTAGGTAGATAGTAATATTTCAAAAAGTATATATGTATAAATCACAATCAATGTAGAATTCAGTTTGTTACCGAACACGCTTGAAAAAGCTACTGTGCAGCAAAACACGTGTTGCGGATTTGTTCTGTTCTAGTGAAAATCTCACAGTAAAGTGTTTTTCAAAATACATCAACTTTAAAATAGTTTTCGAGATAAGTAAACAACTGACGTGAAAAAAAGATGACTGGGATTGTGCAAGCTCCAAAAGTACATTGTCGTCGTAGAAAAAAAAATTTATTGGAGGAGTACCAGAAAAATTTTGTACGCTATACCATTCTTTTTTTTTGAGAATAAAGCGCCAACCCTCGAATCCATTAGAACAGAGGTAATGAAGATTTGAAATTTATTTATGCCAAACGATCCAGTAAACCTGCTTAATAGAAAAAGAAGATATAGTCTCATGGCGACGGAGATATCTTCGCTCTATTAGAGAAATGCGTTCTGCTCACAAAAATATTTATTATCTATCTGGACGAAACGTGGGTGAATGCTGGCCACACAGAATCTAAGATCTGGCAAGATACTACTGTAACTAGTTATCGTCAAGCATTTGTGGACGGTTTATCAACAGGGTTACGCGGAGCAACGGGTAAAGGGCAACGACTAATTGTCGCCAATATAGGTAGCGAGAATGGCTTTTTCGACGATAGTGCACTAATTTTTTTATCAAAAAAAACGGAGGATTATCACGAAGATATGGACGCCCAACGCTTTGAAGGATGGTTTGAATCTCTTCTTCCACGAGTCGAGCCAAATTCGGTAATAGTAATGGATAACGCTTTTTATCACAGCCGATTCGTAGAACAGCTGCCAACTATGACCACCAGAAAAGCAGACATGCAGAGTTGGTTAGGACAAAAAATAATTCAATTTTCCGAGGACATGGTTAAGGCCGAGCTTATGAGTGTCATTAAATAGCATCGTGACAGATATCGTCAGCATGTGGTGGATACAATAGCTCGTGCTGAAGGTATCAACATTTTGAGACTTCCTCCTTACCATTGCGAGTTAAACCCGATAGAATTAATCTGGGCTCAAATTAAGGGTTACGTAGCTCGTGAAAACGTGACATATAAAATTTCTGATGTCCAACGTTTATTAGAACTCGCAATGCTGTATCCCATATGATCAAGGAAGAAGAGAAAATGTGCAGATTGGACGGGATGGTAGACACTGTTTTCGACCAAATAATAATAGATTGAAGTGTGACTGGGGATTCCTCTTCGGACGAGTCAATGGATTCTGAAACTACATAAGCATAACGTAGGTAATTATTTCTTTGCTTTGTAGTTCTCTTTCTATATAAAAGGAAAATAATAATTATTTTGTAAATTTTTCAGTTTTTTTGAAGTACTGTATTAGGCATAATAAGAAAATTTAATCAGTTTTACCATTGACGCCAGGTAGCGCCACCTACTATAACAATTTTTACGTAATTACCTATGTGTTTAAATAAATAAAAAAAATATTTTGGTACGCCTCTGCAGAGTTGGTGAGAGGATTATCCGTTGGTCACTTCAAGTGCGACGTTGCTAATGAATCACCTTCAATTGAAAATTGTTATAGTTTAGTTAATGATGGAGTATCAAGATGGAGTAGTAGAAAGCCAAAAACTTTCTTTCCTAATAGTTAATGAATTCATACCTGACCTTTTCAGGTAGATTCATTCATTAAATAGACGAGTAGGTAATAGGTTAGAGTATACAATGGTTGTAATTTAGAAGTAACTTTTAGTTTATGCTTGAGAAAGCTATATTGTATAGCGAAACACGTGTTGCGGTTTTTGTAAAACCCTTTATAGTGAGCGGTTTTTTGTAAAACCCTTCATAGTGAAAATCATACAGTAAACTGTATTAATTAGTTTTGAGTACTGTTCAAATGATTAGATCTGCTTGATTTTTTCGAAAACGGTGCCAGAGACTGGCTTCTCGAACGAATGGAATCTACAACAAATTCAATTCAACGTTGATAGACATTTTTGCACAAGAAATCCTCTCGGAGTACCACAGACAATTATTTACAATGCTTATCAATCATCGATATAAAAAATGAAAACCATAATTCAGCGTAAGATAAATATGACACATATGAGTTGACTGGTGATTTTCAAGATTTTCAAAAAGCATAAAAAAGATAGCAGTGGTTTTTTCAAAAGATAAATCAAACAACTTTTGTGAGTCATTTCGAATCAGAGTTGAACGAATTCAACCGCCACCATAATTTATACTTCAGATATTCATATTTAAAGTTTTTTTCATTAGTTATTCATTTTTTTAATTGCCAATGAGGAAGATTGAACTCTTCCTTTTGAAGATGATTACTTGGTGATCGAAACACGTGTCTAGGTGTTAAAATAACGGTTTGGTGTTGGGATAAAACTCCAGTAATATTCTTTACGTAATATTGAATAAATTGAGAGGGATTTATTCTTTAGTGAAGATTCGTTTTTGTGAAAATAGCTTTTTGGCTTTCTGCTTCTCCATCTTTATACAAAGATTTTGAACTTTTGTGAAGAAAAAGTTTGAACATGGTTTCTTTCTTCCTGCGGTAGTTTCCGACATTTTTTGTATGAAGATAGGTAGCTTTTTTATCGAAAAGTAATGTTTCCTAAAAAACATACCCCATTCAATTCAAGCAAGATTCTTATGTTGAATGATCCAAAACCAGGGAACGCTGTTCCAATCCGCCATAGGTCTCATTAATTGTGCTAGGCTGAACCACAAATGCATTGCTGAACTCTGTTTTCCTTGAAGGACAATCCTCCGTTAAGTAAGGGCCATAGCGTTTTCATAAGAAGATATGCCATCGCTCTTACTTAAGATCCCTATGGCTAAGATTGAATAAAATATACGTACGAGTATGCAAGTCTTTACATTCTGTCATCGTGACATAGGTAGTTTTGTTTCTTAAGGTGACATAAAAGTCGTAATGGTACAAAAGAAATGAGCGCTTCCTCGTATGATGTTATCCATGAAGGTAGCTGATGTGGTATTGAGACAGGTATGTTACTTCTAAACTTCGAAGAATACCATTGAGGATGATGGAGTGTTCCATGTAAGTGAAATTCTATACCGTAACGTCCATATATTATTTTGTTTAGCGTTACTAAGAATAATGATATCTGTTTTAATTTGATAACGAATGTACAAATTCAATATGAAAAAAATAACTTTTGTATAATTCAATATTAATATGGATATAGTTGTTTTGAAAGTATTTTTCTTTCGTGTAATTCAATGTTCATGTGAATGTAGTTTTTTCGAAAGGGCTTTGTCTTCTAGTTTATATCTGAAATTAACTTCGATGCATGATCTACACATCTTTTTTTTTTTAATTACAATTATACCGCATCAACCAGCTAGGTTATTAGCGGTAGAACAATAAGGTGTTTTACATTTTATATCATGTTAAAAATTTTGATACATTTCAAAAAACACAACAGTGAGTCTATGTTCTTGATATTTAGGATACTGGAGTATTCATTTCCTAAGCCGGATATACGTCTTTCGTTTTGGTAGCTGGGACATTCCATGATAATGTGCTTAACATTCAGATCAACGTTGCAGTTGAGGCATCGGTTGGGTGTTTCTTTCTTGATTAGATGTAGGTGAGTATACCGGGTGTGGCCAATGCGTAGTCGGGTGAGAATGACTTGCTGTCTACGACTGAGAGGGCGGTAGTTGTTGATAACTAGGTTTGGATTGATATCCCTGAGTTTATTGGGGGTTAAGAAGCTCCACCGTTCTTTCCATCGTTTGAATATATGTTTTTTTATGTCGTTATATAGATCTTCGTGTGGAACCTGGGAGTTTTGATATGTTCCTGGATATGCAATGGAAGCTTTAGCTTCTGCGTCAGCGATTTCGTTGCCTTTAATACCTGTGTGAGATGGTACCCAGACTATTTCCACTCTTTTTCTGTTGTTGGTTAGTTCTACAAGTTCTGTTTTGTTTCGAAGAGGAATGGCATTTTTGGAGTATAGTTGTTGAAGTCCTTTTATTGAACTAAGCGAGTCCGTGAATATCAGGAGTTGTCTTCGGTTCTATTGCAGCGTGCTAGAGCAGTTTTAATGGCGTGTAGTTCAGCTGTGTAGATACTGGAAGCTGGAGGTAGGCGGTAAGTATAATTATTCGTATTCGTTATAACTGCTACACCAACCCCATCATTTTTTTTGGAGGCGTCTGTATATATGTGGTTAAAAGATTGGTATTTTGATGCGACTAACTCTGAGAATGATTTCTGTATAACAGCTGACGGTGCACTATGCTTCGAAAGAGCGATCAATTGAGTATTGCACTTGGGAAGATCAATCGTCCAGGGAAATGGAATTTGGATGTTTATAGGATATGTGTTACAGAAGTTAAATGAGGCAGTAACTATTTTATTGATTTGGGCATATAGTGGTGTGGGCATGGCTTTCTTTTGTGGGAAAATGCATGCGTATCGGTTTGAGAAGATATTTCGATATCTAGGATTGTATCTATTGGCTGATATTCTGGCAGCATACTTCAATGTTAGGTATTGGCGACGGAGCTCGAGGGGTTGTTCTCCTGCTTCTACAAGTAGGCTTTCTACTGGACTGGTGCAGAAAGCCCCCATAGCAATTCTAATGGCTGTGTGATGAATGACGTCAATCACTTTGAGAACAGATTTCTTTGCTGTTGAAAAGACAATGGATCCATAGTCTAGTTTGGATCGTACTAAGGCTACAAAATTGTATTTTCTGCCCCCCAGGAAGTATTGGCTAGAACCTTCATTAAATTGAGACCATTCGTGCAAGACCTTCTGAGGAAAGCCATATGATGATTCCACTTCATTTTGTTATCAAAAATCAAACCAAGAAATTTTATCCTATCAGTGAAGCTCAACTGCTCCCCGTTCAGAGTGAGGACTGGAATGCTGTCATCAGTTCGTTTTGAAAAGATCATACCTTTAGATTTGCTCGAAGAAAAGCGAAATCCTGAGTATCGGGACCATGTTTGTAAGCTGTTTATTGCTTGCTGTAGAAGGTTGCATGTTGTTTTGGTATTTTTTCCACTAACGTACAAGACTAGGTCATCTGCATAAAGGTTGGCCTTCACTGGCATTTTGATGTCTTTGAGAATGTTGTTCATAGCTACAAGAAACAGTGTAACACTAAGAGATGTTCCTTGAGGGATGCCATTTTCTTGTACCTTTGATTCTGATAATATTCCGTTGACTCTTACTGTGAATGACCGATTGTTTAGAAAGTTAGAGATGAAGGCTATCATGTTTCCTTGAATTCCCCAGCCAGTTAGTTCATTCAGTACATTTCGTCTCTAAACTGAGTCAAACGCTTTTTCTATGTCAAAAAATACTGCAATAAGCTTTCGTTTGTCTGCAAAGGATTCAGAAAAGTCCGCGTGGAGGTTGATTAGGTTGTCTATAGTGGAGCGATGTTTTCGGAATCCGCTCTGGTGTGAGGTAATGAGATTTTTTTGTTCTAGAAAAAATTGCAATCTAGCATTCAAAATTTTCTCGAGAAGTTTGCATATGGTACAAGTCAAGGATATTGGCCTATATGAGGTAGGATCGGAAGGCGGTTTATTTGGTTTGCAGAAAGGTAATACAATGGCTTCCAACCATTTGCTCGGAAACTGTCTTGAGGTAAATTTTGTATTATATATTTCCAATAGAAATGTTTTTCCTTCTGGAGGAAATTTGGCTAGAAATATATAGGGAAGATCATCTGGTCCACTTGATGAGTTGTTGCAATTAAAGAGGACGTTTTCCAGTTCATCCATTGTGATTTTTGAGTTTAGTGGGTGTTCATTATCATCATCTATTTGAAGAATATTGTTTTCGGTTGTTTTTTTCAATTGAAGGAATTCTTGGTCATATATTTTGTTACTCGAATAATGTTGTATGCTTTCAGCACGCAGGTTAGCGATGTCATATCTATCATCAAGCGGTAGATTGTCTTTGATAAGATAAGGAATTTCGTAATTACTTTGTATTCCCTTAATAGCATTCACTTTTCTCCAGACCTCAGTTTGTGACGTAGAATGTTTTAGAGTGGAGACGTACTTTATCCATGAATCATGTTTGCTTTTTTTAATGATATATCTTTTGTAAGCTCTAAGTTTGTTGAATTCGATCTTGTTTTCAATAGTGAAATCCCTTTTGAGTTCATTAAAAGCCCTTTTGGTTTCCTTTATTGCTTTCTGACAATTCTCGTTCCACCAAGGTACAGGGTGATGTTTCTTAATCTCTGTGGTTTTTCCGATGGCTGTTTTTGCGGCCTCTGTAATGATCCCTGTGAAAGTTGCTACAACATGGTTGATGTCGTCTAGAGAAATATTCGTTATGTCGTGTATTTTTGATTCCACAAGGTCACTGTATATGGCCCATTTTTGGCTATCCGCATCTTTTAGTCGCCATTTTGGACGGAATTCTTGTCTTGTTAGCTGAGTTGGAGACTTATTTATTCTGATTGGAAAGTGGTCACTATCATATAAGTCAGGTAATACCTCCCAGGAGAGTTTATTGAAGAGTGATGTGTCACAAAAGGATAGGTCTATAGCTGAATGATTACCTGTCAGGGAGTTAAACCTAGTTTTTTCTCCGGTATTCAGTAACATCGAATTGGATATATTCATAAATTTTTCCAGTTCAATACCTTTCTGATTTGTATAAGAACATCCCCATATGGTATTATGAGAGTTGAAATCACCCAAGATTACATATAGTTTTGGTAGTTGGTTAGTTATTGAAATCAATTCTGATATATCAATATCTTGGTCTGGTGTGATATATATGTTGCAGATGCATATTTCCTGCGGAGTTTTCACTATTACTGCAATGCCCTCCAGGTTGGTGATTAGGGCAACTTCTTCTGTAGTAACTGAGTTTTTGGTGTATATGCTTACGCCACCAGCGGCTCTTACTGTGTGATTTCTGATTTCATGAAATGAATTTTAGTTTTTTACTTTATAGGTACGTTCGTTTTTGAAGTTGGTTTCCTGGAGACAAATTACAATAGGTTGAACTTCATTGATCAGAAGGTGGAGCATCTCCATATGGGGATAGACCCCATTTATGTTCCATTGTAATATGAATGTTTATGATATGTATGGTATTATAGTAAGATATACTGTTTTAATAGGTTTCCTGGGATAATTCACTATCATTTTCTGATAGTGTTAGGCTGGAATTGGTTTCAAGTTCCTGGTTGAGCTGTTTCAGGATTTTTTTTCGAATTTTTGTGATTCTCATTTTAATACTTCTCTCTGTCAGGGTCGGGTACATTTTTGATAGTGTTGCTAATAGGGTATGTATGTCGTTGGTGAGATCTCTTGCCACGTTCAAAGGATCTGATGACCTGAAAGAGTTTTCTAAAAAGCTGACCATCTGGTTAAAGTCTAGCATGTTTGAGGATTTGTCTTTTTCGAAAAGCTCTTTGGCTGGAGCAATGAGATTTTCGACGGAATTTTCAAGTTGTAGTTTTTTATGTTTTTTGGGAATTTGTGCCGATGGTTTGGGAAATTCTGTGGGAGAGGTGTTTTCCAATGTACTCTTTTCTATTGTACGGCTAGATGTCTCAGACAGGGGTCGTTTCTGGGTAGTTGTGTTCAGTACAAGTGGTGGTTGTTCACTCCGGGGGGTTTCTCCTTCCTCTCAGTGGTATACTTGGGGTTGGTTGAATTTCGGTAGTTTCTGGACAGGAGGCTGTGACATGACCGTCTTTTCTGCATTTGAAACAAGTGATTCGATCAACAGACAGGAATATACAGTAGGGAGTATTTTCAAAGGGAATAACTATGGATTCGGGAATGTTGAGATTAATTATCTTCAGGTTGGTAGAAGACCTGCCTTCTGAAACTGAGTATGTGACTGTATTCTGGTTGGGATATTCCGATTCTAAGGAAAGTAATGGGAGAGAGAATTGTAATGCCAAGATCTCTGAGGCTATTTTCAACCACAAGGTGTGGTATTGTTGAACAGACATTTGATAATATTAGGCGTGTTGCAGGAGTTATCAATCTGCGGGCTTTAATAAGTTGGTCGTTAATCACAATTTCACTGCCTTGAACCATGAAAGTATCGACTACGTTTTGGCTGGACAGATAAATGCATACTCTATTGTTTGATATTTTTGAGGAGAATATTATGTCTTTTGGTTGTACTTTATTTTCAAGAGCGAGTACATAATCTTGAATTTTCACTCCTTCAATGGAAGGAAAAATAATGGCTTGCTCTCTCGACGGAAATCTGAAGCTCTGTGTAACCGTTGAATAAGTTTGGTGTTGTAGGTTCATTGAGGGAATGTTATTCTGTAGTTCATTTCGAGTACCCCTGTAGTCAGAGATATCCATGAGGTTGGTTTCACACGTGTCCATTTTAGTAAATATTATGTAATAGGAATTGTATTACTTACGAACATTACAGACTTGCTATTAGTGAACTTCGTATATGTACACACGTTTTATTTAAACGATAAAATGTTTTTCAATGTTTTTGTTGTTTTACAACGGTAAAAAATTATCAACCTATTCAGAGACAACCAAACTGTTCACGGCGACTCTACACAGTCGAATTAATCTACACATCTTTGTAAATAGTTTGTTTTAAACTTAATTGCTCTCTATCTTCCTTCGGGAGTTTTCCATTTTTTTCTGTACAGATGGTGGAGTAGAAAATGAAAATGTTTTTTTTCTATAATACTGATTCTTTGTATTTTTCAGAAGTAATCGACTGTTTCGAAATCATCTACTCAATTGACTAACGTGAAATCATTACAATGAATATTTTTCATGTAGTCCAAAGAACATTTCATTACTTGAAAATAACCCTGTGTATTTCGAAAATATTTCCAAATAACTAAATTTTGTAAAGTATCATTCATATACATTCAAATCAACGATTTGAGTATTAAAGATATGAAATCGGGAATTTCCTGGCCACACCCCGTAAAAGTTTCATTCTACTTCATAATTATTCAAATGCAATTGGTTTTTGCCACTTTTGAATACATTCAAACTCTGTTATCCACAGATATGAATACGACCTTGCTTTTTATATAAAACCGGAAGTAGGTCTGGCAGGAGATGAAACAAAGTAGAAACACAAGAAACGGTTTTAACCAAAGTGAATGGCTACCGATGCAAATAGTTTGAACCCGGATAAGTATAATAGATCGTTAAATATGTTCCACACGGTTGAGATATCAAAGGTCATCAGTCGATTTCAATGAAAAACGTTTTATTAACACGAAGATATTAGATAGCGATGTATTCTCGACAATTTTTTTCTCATTCCTATTGATATTGTTCCTTCATGAGGAGGAAATATGATATATTGATCCAACAGTTTATACTTACCTCTAAGATATTCGAATATTTGCCTGAAAAAATCAGTATATTCGAAGTTAAAAAGTAGAGAAATAGTGGGAACTCGATAAAAACGGCTATGACCTGCGATTAAAATCTATTTAAAATCTGTATTTCCGTTAATCAGCTGTCGCCCCCATACGAACGACAACTCTCAGAAGTTGAGAAACTTGTACGAGCTAAGGACTAACGAGGTCTTACCTTTTAACGTGTGATTCCTAACAAGGCTGCAGAATCATTCCAGTTTCAACCAGATATAAATTCTCTCGAGAAAAATATCTGGTCGAGGAAGGAATCGGACCCACGGTCTTCCGATCGTGAGTCGAGCGCACTACCACCGCGGCCAATTCCAATTGTTTCAATAAATACTTATATGATTCATTCTTGCTCTAGACACTAAAACCCTTTTCATAGTCCTCCCCCAAAACTAAAAACCAGAGTATATCCTTCTTTAAAAGACCCACAAAAAAACAAATGAAAGTTATTCGATTTCTTTTCTGAACAACTGACCTCTATTATTACCTACAGTAGTTACAAATGATAGAATTACAAAAACACAGAAAGTTTTATTGCCTATTTTTCATAATATTTCATTTTCCCGATTATCGTCCCACCGTTTTGATATTGAATGTGCAATATTTTCTCGGAGTTGGTACTAAGGTACTAAGGTACAAAAAAAACTAAAGTACAAAAACATTTACTGTCAATATACAATAACGTTAGTTTTGGATACTTCATCATGGGATAGAGGGCACATATAGTGACTTTGTGAATGTTTTATATATACAATATGATAATTACTTGAAAATAATTCTTCAAAACTCAGTTGAATAATCTCCCAGAGGTTAGATGCATTGATGGCGGCTTATTAATTTTTGAATTAATGCATTGTTTGCATCTGCGGAAATGCCTGCGGAAATGCAAGAGGTATCCATTGGTAATGTTTGTGATGCCGTCAAATCGACTAGTTAGTTGACTTATGCAATGTGCCATAAAACAACGGTTTTGAAATACATTTCAGGGTCATCAAGTCTTTCGTCTTCAGCTAGATCTTCAAACTGTTTTTTACCTTACGACTTCTTTTGTTTTCGAATTCACTAGCGATTCCTTATTCTTGTGCGATTCCTATAGCAACTACAAGAGCAGTTTAAAAATCTGTTTTTCCGTTTCTGCAATAATTGAAAAATCACCTGCCTTTGATGAGACGATTCCACTATTAACACTGTTAACTGATTTCATTGTCGAATGATTTTAAGTTCTGGTAGCATAACAACTTGGTCATTCTTGGTAATTTCTTGTGTAGTATCCATTATTATTGAAAAAACTGGGCAAACTTGATGCGTTCTACTCTAAAATAAAAAACTGACCTTTTTTTCTGTGTGACCTCGAAAGGCTGTTGAAGTTAAAGTTGCATTTATAATGCGATCCAGAACCTCAACCAATTTGTTTGTTTTTTTTAAGCTCTGATGCCATTGTATAATCAACAGTTTGTTTTTATCATGTATTGAATACTACGCATGCAATAATACAGATTATAAAAGCTGTATGAATGAAGTATTATAATATTTTGAAGTTTAAGTCGATTTTGAGAGGAACTAATCATGTAAAATATTAGTTACCAAATTAGCGATTTTCATGAATCAACAATATATTAGTTGAATCGGACTCGAGAGTGGGGGATGGGCGCTAACTCTAACTTCACGCAAGTATGTTTGCCAGTCTTATCTCTATCACTTAAGGCTAGGTTTTCAACTACACCTTGACCTACGGAACATGAAGAATCAACAAACTTAATGGGCGTGTATGTATTTGAAACACATGTGTTTTACACCGAGTCAGTACTGTTATCACTATCACCTTGTTGAGCAGAAGAGTACGCGCTATCACTAAGTTGATCGGTTGAAATTAGAGGTCTATTAAAAAAAATTGAACCAAAAAGCTGAGATTATTTGTTGTCATTCAATAGTACTCTGAAATAGGTAAACTCTGCCACCAAGTCAACGGACTCCCTATTTTTGAGATCTCAGACTCAAGTTTGAATAACCCTTGACATTGATGGAAAAGTAGGAACCCAAAAAAGTTTTTACTAAAAAAGATACTTCTGTTAGGATGTTTTTTCCAGATACTAAGGTACTAATTTTCTATTTTTTCTCCAAATAAATGTTCGATATAACGAAAAAACATACCTCTACATCAAATTTGTAATATTGGCATGTTATATTGGCTTTTCATGTATTCACAAGATCTGATGATGAGAGTAGACTTTTTTGACTACCTTCCATTCCAGTATCATTTGAACAACACCAACAATGGCACGAAAGCAAATTAGGTCGCGCCCTCATGGAGTTCAACTGCTGTTTCTACTTCAAATGAAATCGAATGTATTCCGATAGGAATTATACTGAAGACGAGAAAACTAAAGTTACCATCTTTTTGATTAACTAAATATGATTTACTAGTAACAACACTGATCAAGATGCAAGGACTTGTTCAATATTTTATATTTTTCATGTAATAAAGAACCTAATTAAAGCACTATTAAATCGATTCGTGGATCATGGCGTCATCCTTTTTTCTAGCGAAAATTAAAAATATACCAAGTATATCTAACTAGCGAGCCGCCTGGGCTCCGCACGGGTGCAATGCTGATACTAAAAATAAATTCACCCACCGGAAATTAAAGGGCATGTTTTTCCAAATAGTGATAAAAAGATAATTTTGTTTTATAGACGCTCCTTTTTCCCCCGCAGCTGGCGCACCAGTTGGAATATTTAAAAATCCTTTCTTATTGCAGATCTACAACATAAATCGAAAATACATACAAAATTCAAGCCTCCGAAAATATACCGGTATAGAGAAACAATGAAGAAAAGGGAACTTCATTTTATGAACACGCCTTTTTCCCGGCGGCTGGCACACCAAGTGGAATATTTAAGAAACCTTTATTATTGCACTTCTACAATATGAAACGAACCTACATACGGAATTTCAGCCTCCAATAATATAGCGGTACTGAGAAATAGTAATGAAAAGGTAATTTTCATATGTGAACGCGCACCTTTTACCCCCAAGGGGGATCCCCAGTTGGAATATTTGAAAATCCTTTCTTGGTGTGCATCTTTGACTTAAGAAGCACTATATACCAAACTTTAGTCTCCTATGACTCACGAGCATGGAGAAACAAAGATGAATGAGTGTTAAGTCAGTCCCACCCATGCCCCCTCCCGGGCATGGGTTGGACTCACCCATACCCCTCATGGCATCCTGCCTTTAATCAAGAAAGCATTAGGAGCTCGAAGGTGGTCGTAGCTCCACTTGGTTGTCCTTCTATGCTTGTCTCTCTCTCTCTCTCTCGGAATCTGGGGTCATCCCTGTTTAGGGCATTCTGTAGATCGCTTAGTGTTGGATTGTCGTGCGCTCGAATTCTGTCAAAGGTGTCTTCTGCATGTTGCCTCATATATACGTCTACGTAGTGTATGTTCATGTCTAGATCCCGGAATATGTACCTATTCGGTACATATCTTGGAGTGTTTACGACGATCTTTACGCACGCGTTCACAAACGACTGGATCTGTCTTCTGTATGTCGCTGCGCACTGGCCCCAGGTAGTGCAGCCATACGGGATTATTGGTAATATTACGGTCTTTATCATCAGCAGCTTCACTTTTAATTCCATTATGCTTCTTCGACCTATTATTGGTAATAGGTTTTGTCGGGCAGATCTCGCCAGTTCTACGAGTATTCTCTGCTGGAGATGTTGGTGCCAGGGGTTGCGCATTGTCCCTTCTTTATCTACTGACCCTACGTACCGTCGTTTCCACCTGTGTCTCTATTTCTTCTACTTCGTCCGTGAACGAGACGTCGTCCTCTCTACACCGTCTTTCGAAATTGTCCGCAAATGCTTCCGCTTTCAAGAGAAAGCCAAGAGGTCCGTGTAGACGGTTCCTTGCTCGCCGTGTATTGGCGGGCATGGCATTTGAGATTCCTTCCTAAGAGTTTTCTGCATTCTCCATGCAGATTGCTTTAGTTCTTTTCGCAGTATTAATAATAATAATAATAATAATTCATTAAACCACTGTGGTATAATATATATATATATATATATATATATATATATATATATATATATATATATATATATATATATATATATATATATATATATATATATATATATATATATACCGGGTGTCAACGAATCTATTAGACAAGTCATAATTTCTAGACTATTAGGAGAATTGAAATGAGATTTGGTATAGTTGAATGGTATGTGGAGAGGAATGTTTTCACATATTTTTCACTTTCCGTTCACTTCCGGTTTCAGCGGAAATGGCTCCGGTTCTGAATTTTTAAATGGAACATCCTGTATATTGTAACATTTTTGGATTTCTGAGACAATTCTGGATCAGAAACTGACATTTCCGGAAGTTTTTCAGCCTACTTGATTTTTTCAGAGTCACTTTTAAAATTGCATCTAGGTGGCCATGATCGGACGTAAACTAATCTATGGACCTCAGGTGATATCAGAAAATTGCAATAGCGGAGTTTTAGTGACTAGTGTGTTGAATATGAATGAGACAAGTTTACAAAATAACATTTTCGTGTCTAACTATTATTTTTCAAATGGCGACCATTTTTTGACAAGCAATTTCCGAAAAAAGGATTTTTTGACGAATCTAACGTTACTAATTTATTTGCGATTGGATCAACAAATTTAACAAATTTAACTAATAATTTCAGCGATGCACGTAGATTTTTTGCAATATCCTAAGTTCTTGAAAATTCCACTATAGTAAATTTTCAAAGTGCATCCCTCCTTGTTCAAGACACATTTCAGCTCGTTCAATTGTTTCTCTCAACACGTTTTGTAACATTTGAGGCGATATACTTCTAAATGCCTGTTGAATCCTTTCTTCTAAGATTTCGAGAGTGGCTGGGGCTGTTGCATAGTAGACCCTTTCTTTTACATATCCCCAAATGAAGAAATCTAACACAGTCAGATCCGGTGAGCGGGCAGGCCACCGTACTGGACCGTTGGTTGCAATAACTCTATTATTAAAATGCTCTATTAAAAAATCAAGTACGTCTCTGCTATTATGGGGTGGTGCTCCATCTTGCTGGAAGTAAATTTGCCGTAAAACTTCTGAAGGCATATCATTAAGATGATCCTCGATTTCATTTTGAAGAAAACCCAAGTATCTAACCCCTGTTAACTGACCTTGAAACAATATTGGACCAATTATTCTGTTTCCAACGATACCAGCCCAGACATTGACGCCAAACCTTTCTTGAAAATTGCCCTCTCTCATTGCATGTTGATTTTGTTGGGCCCAGTACCGACAATTCTGCTTATTAAACATGCCATTATTTGTAAACCGTGATTCGTCGGAAAATAGAATGAAGTTGATAAAATTTGGGTTAACTCTATGATTTTGAAGCAACCAATCACAAAATACTACTCTTCTATTGCCGTCGTCAGCATACAAATGTTGATGTAACTGATATTTAAATGCTCGATATCCGTGCTTTTTCAGTATTTTTCTTGCTGATTCGTGACTTATCTGCATTTCTCTACTAATTTCTCTTAAAGAAACCGTTTTGTCAACTTCTACCATAGCAAGAACGTTAATCTCAGTCTCCTCATTTATGACAAACCTCTGTTCTGCGTCTCGATTTCCCTCTTGCCTAAAACGACTCTCAACATAGGGAAAATACTGATGAGATGGGTGTTGCCGATTGGGATATCTCTGAGCATACAACTCAGCAGCTTTCCTTGAATTTCTGTGGCATTCTCCAAACAATAACAAAATATCCACTTTTTCACTTTGAGTATACATTATTTCGACGAAAAATTAAACTAAAATTAACGAAAATCAAGAGAAACTTCTACTTTCTGCTCATAAAGCTTATGTCACTGTCATAACCTAGGTGAGCGTTTTGTTCTCCAAAGTGGACTTGATGGAAATAACCGCAAAATATTATGCATCATTCCTATCCATGGCACCCTTGACAAAAGTAAATGAATTTGTATCGAGTATTTTCCTCAGTAATGTTTAATTTATGTTCTTATTTGAAATCCAATCGCAAATAAATTAGTATCGTTAGATTTGTCAAAAAATCCTTTTTTCGGAAACTGCTTGTCAAAAAATGGTCGCCATTTGAAAAATAATAGTTAGACACGAAAATGTTATTTTGTAAACTTGTCTCATTCATATTCAACACACTAGTCACTAAAACTCCGCTATTGCAATTTTCTGATATCACCTGAGGTCCATAGATTAGTTTACGTCCGATCATGGCCACCTAGATGCAATTTTAAAAGTGACTCTGAAAAAATCAAGTAGGCTGAAAAACTTCCGGAAATGTCAGTTTCTGATCCAGAATTGTCTCAGAAATCCAAAAATGTTACAATATACAGGGTGTTCCATTTAAAAATTCAGAACCGGAGCCATTTCCGCTGAAACCGGAAGTGACCGGAAAGTGAAAAATATGTGAAAACTCTCCTCTCCACATACCATTTATCTTTACCAAATCTCGTTTTGATACACCTAATAGTCTAGAAGTTATGACTTGTCTAATAGATTCGTTGACACCCGGTATATATACGTACCATATGTATATATATATATATATATATATATATATATATATATATATATATATATATATATATATATATATATATATATATATATATATATATATATATATATATATACATATGGTACGTCAATTAAATCAAACTATTTACCCTTAGTACATAGTTGAAATGAAGTATAAAAAAATTGTGAACCAACAAAAACGATATGTAGTAAAAATACAAAAGAATAAAAATATAAACACTTATAAAAGCAATTGTCAGTAAGATATATCTTATATTATAATGATAAAATTAATACTGATTTATTTTCGTCAATAGGTACAATATGTACATATGTACATATGACGGGTTAATTAAAAACAAAAAGCATACTATAACACTAATAAATAACATTTATAACATTCACATTACACTTATTCATAAAATAACTACATTAAATTATCATTTAAGTGTTCCTGATGACTATAGTAACACTTTTCAATGAGCAAGGATTTAACACGGTTATAGAATACATTTTCGGATTTCAGATTTTTAATCGAGGATGGCAATTTATTATACAGGATGATCCCATTATATAAGGGTGATTTTTGAAATTTAGCTGACCTGTGGAGGGGTATTCTCAATTGATCAGCGTGACGTGTATAAAAATTGTGAGAGGATCCATTAGTTGTGAGAGTTGTAAGATTTTTTCTAATAAAAACTACACATTTAAAAATATAGAGTGCTAGGACAGACAGCAATTTCATTCTCATGAACACTGGTTTACAACTTTCACGATATTCCATGTCAAAAATTAGTCTCAGAATACGTTTCTGTCCTATAAATACCCTATTGAAATCCGAACCGCACCCCCAAGACATGATGTTCAAGGAAATATGTGAAAAAGCCATTGCATAATAGATGCTAATCAGACTTTTCTGATCTACATAGTTTTTCATCTGCTTTATTGCAAAAAATGCTTTATTGAGCTTCTTGCAGACACTATCAATATGAGAGTTCCAATTCAAGGCTTCATCCACAATTGTACCTAAAAATTTTCTTGAGTATTATTATTTCTGTTATAAAATTTCATTGTCACTGATTTTGAGGTGTTCAAGACTAGTCGGTTGCGTTCACACCAAGAAGTGAATTCATCGATGATGTTACTAATTCTGGTTACCACGTCGTCCATAGTATGTCCAGTGACTGTAACAGTGGTGTCATCTGCAAACATCGTTATGTGGCAGTCCCTCACATATTCAGGCAAATCATTGATAAATATAATGAATAATAATGGTCCTAAAACTGAGCCCTGGGGAACGCCTAGTTTAACAGCATGCTCATCTGACATGGTTTCTCCATATTTGACTGACATACAGTGCCCCTCCATATAGGAGCTTAACCATCTTAATACATTGTTTGGGAGACCAAGTGCAATCAACTTATTGGACAGAAAATTTCATGACACAGAGTCGAATGCCTTTGACAAGTCAAAGAATACATTTATAACAAAATTACCAGCGTCCAAGTTGGAATATATGTTGCTGAGAAAATGATAAGAGGCTATTTTTATAGAACGATTTTTCCTGAAACCATGCTGGTTGTTACATAATATGTTGTTGATTTCTACATACGCTCTTATTCTGGAGGCTACAATTTTCTCATACAATTTTGAGAGCGAGCATAGTAGAGAGATCTGTCTATAGTTATCAATCACAGCACAATTTCCTGTTTTAAATAGGGGAATTACCAAAGCCTTCATAAATTCCTTTGGGTAGTACCCTTGTATGAAAGACTGGTTCATCAAATAGGTAAGGGGATCAATTATAGTACTAATTATATCTTTAACTTTAATTATTGATATTTCATCATTGCCTGTTGACTTATTTTTCATTGATCTGAGACCGTCATATATTTCAGATTCTAATATTGGACTGTTATCAAAGGGGTGTTTGACACTGATATTCGTACTACTGGTGCAGGGTAGGGTTAAGTTCTGTCCAAAGTTGATGGCTATGATAGATGTAACAGTGTTTGAAAAGTACTGAGCAAATAATTCAGATGTGTTTTGCGCATTCCCAACTGAGTTTGAATCATAGTTTGAAGTAATGCCTCCCTCCCCAGCATCAAAATGCATTGGTTTCCCTAGTTCGCTATTTATTATTTTCCATGTCTCCTTCGTTTTGTTGGCCGCATTCCCAATTTTTTTAGAAAAATAATCAATTTTATTCTGTCTGATTGTTCTTTTATGGTCTCTCAATCTTATTTTATATGTAAGCATGTTTTGGGCATAAGTGGTGATCAGATGGAACATTTCTCTTAAGCATTTTCCTTCTTGAACAACATCGTTAGTTATCCATGAGTTTTTAGGCTTCTTAACTTTAATTTGTTTTATTGGGCATGATACATCAAAACACCAGGACAGAGACTCTAGGAAAAAGGCAAAGCATTTTTGTACAGACATATATAAAATTGGACACCAATTTATACCATTCAGTCTAGTTCGAAATTCATTTATATTATTTGGATTAACTATTCGCTTCATTATTGATTTACTAGGGTTGCATGCATTTACTCCCTTAGAAATATCTGTCTTGAGAATGACAATATGCGATAGATGGTCAGCAATGTTAGGTTGAATAAGCTCACAATCATAGTTAGCATCATGTAATGTAGTGACCATATAGTCAATACATGTTTTACTTGTCTGACCATTAATGTTAGTAAATATCCTTGTTGGACCGAACATATTGTTCTTTAGTTGAAATGAAACAAAAAGGTCTGTCAGTAATTTAGTATTGGTTGCATTCGCTAGGCAGTCAATGTTGAAGTCCCCGCAAAGAATAATGTTATGTGATTTTTTCTCTGCAATTTTCAGTGTCTGCAACAAACAATCCAAAAACAAATCTACATCACTATTTGGAGGTCGATAAGCAGTTATGATAACAATTTTAACACTATTGACCTTACAGCAGATACCGCATATTTCTATTTGGCACTCAATGGATAGTTGTTTTATTGCGACAATTTCCCTGAATTCAATGTCTTGTTTTGCTAAAATACAAGCTCCACCACGAATATGATTTCTTCTACAAAAAGATGCTGCAATTATATAATCATTGAAATATACATTATTAAAACAATCATGACTGATCCAATGTTCAGATAGGCATGCTATGTCATTATTGTGAGTTTTTACAAAACATTCTATCGAGTTCAAATTATTCAAAAATCCCTTAACATTAACGTGGCATATTTTAGTATGAAATAGATATTTTGTACTACTAGTCTCATTGCCAATAAAGCTATCGTGGATAGATTTATTGAATTCTGGATTGATATTCATAAGATTCAGGTTTTTGTCAGGAGTTCTCTGTGATTCACTAAAAAAGATTCACTGATATCCTGGGACCTATCGTCAATCCAGGCTGCTTGAACGATGTTATTAGTATCAGGTTCGTAGTCAAGCATCACAGTTTTTAAAGCAAAACAATTGTTTGGTTCTGAGAGGGAATTTTTTATATTCTCAAGTATGTCAAATTTACTTCCTTTTACCTGGCGTTCAATGAACATTTTTAAAGAACAGTTACAATTGTTCAGTCTAAAGTTTTTGATTCTGTTATTTAGTATTTTTATTAAGATTTCATCATAATATGAGTTTCTCTCAGAAATTATCAAGATGTTATTGACATTACTCAGTGGCAATATTTGTCTTAGTGCTAGATTTAAAAGGCGATTATTACTTACATTGCAAGTATTGAACATGACAATAACATAATCGTCACTACCGAAATTTATAGTTTCATGAAAAATGTTTTTAACCAAGTCAGCAAGTTCTGCGTTGGAGTTGAATATTTCTCTTACATGGTATTTAAATACGTCTATTGATTTTTTTAGTACATAAGAAAAATTCTTTGAGTACTCATCTCCAATGACCAGTATGGTTTTTGCAGCTGGAGTAGATGCTTCTTTGCAAGGGATAATACACTCTTTTCCCTGAATTGTTTTTGGAAGCACTTCTGCTCTGTCATCGCCAGCTGATGCCGTAATAGTGGTAGAGCAATTAGTAATTACTTTGCTTTCATCAACTGTCCCCAATGAGACATTGCCTGCTCTAGACTGTTTGACAATACATAATATGTCTTTTTTTGTCACATGGAATTTCTTTGGTGTTTTATCCATCTCAAGGTCGTGGTCATGGCATGTCGAAGTTCCTATGTTTTGTTGGTTTTTGTCAGTTTGCGTTTCAACAGTTTTTATTTCAATCACACTATTTGTTAATTTTTGTTTCAAAGATATCATTTCGATCTTCAATTCACTGATGAGTTTTTGTTGTTTTTTTATTTGGTCATTTAATATAGTTTCCATCTCAAGCGCCTCACTAATCATCTTACTTTTTTCTTCCTTCAATTTATTTATATGATTGATTTTCCAATTTCCGTCTTCAATCAGCTCAGAAAGTGTTTGTTGTAGAATGCTGGAATCGGGTTCGTCTTCAGTTTCACTTACATATTCGGTTTGGCAGCACACTATTTTGTTTCTTCCGGTAAAGGTAATGTCCTTCTTTTTTATTAAAGCACAGCTTTTATGGTATATATTAAAACATTTGATGCACACAAAATATGCACTGGTGTTTTTTTACAACATTTGAATGAATTCGAATCAGAGTAAACAGACTGAACATCTTCGGTGACAGACATCTTGACTCTCTGCCGGCTCTTTGTATACACCTTTCGTCCATTGGTGCGCGTGTCCGTTGATATCGTCTTCTAATTCTAATGATCTCCTTCGTTTCTGATGGAAGATGCTCTTGTAAGTTGAGGCGCTGGGTTGGAACTTCCCGTGCGCTTCTTTCCATTGTTTGGGTGATCGCGTATTACAGCTGTTGTGTGGCGTTCTCCAGATCAGTCTATGTTTCGATGCGTAGTATGTCTCCTATCGCATCGTGAATGGTGCGCTGGAATCTTTTCCAGTCAATGATTCTCTTTGTTGGATAATCTGATTCCACTTCACCTCTTCATATCGTAAAAAGGATGGGATTGTGGTCTGACGACACTTCGTCTAGTACTTTCATCTCCGTAGTAGTGATGTTCTGCACTATTGCGACGTCAAAAATGTCTGGGACATGGTCTTCTCATGGATAATATATTGGGGATTCTGGTGCTACTACCACGATGTCCTCGAATTCTTCTAGTATTCTGGCTGGATGTTTGCCTTTTTATTTCCATTTCTGCAGTTCCATTCGCGCGACTTTGCGTTGAAGTCGCCCATGGTAACTGTTGGGTGGTGATCTGGGAACATTTTTGCTATGTCGGTTCTCTCTAGTCTTATACCTTGCGGAGGCAGGTATATCGACGAAATTCTCAGCTGTCCGTAGCGTTTCAGTTTCACTCTGACCGCTACTGCTTCTTCGAGTTGTATTTCTGGCTTTCCATTTTCGTGTTGCGCTAGTTCGGTTTTTACTAGTAGCGCCACGCCCCCCGCAGCGCGACACCTGTTTCGCTATACAATAGCTTTCTCAAGAAACTGTTGCTTCAGAAAGCTATTGTATAGCGAAACACGTGTCTAGGTTTTTGTTAAACCTTTTATAGTGAAAATCATGCAGTAAAATGTATTAATTAGTTTTTTTAATATGGATTTTCATCAAGTATCGGCCAGTTCTATTCAATGAAACCGTTTATGTTCCACGATCCTGTTTTTAGCAACTCTGGGGTTTGTACTGGCATTACTGTTCCTCGGGTGCTTGTATTAGTGCAGCTAACACCGCTTGCGCGATCTTGTGCTGATCTGTTGTCAATTTTTCGAGTACGTTTATCAACTCGTTGCTGTTTATGTTTTTATTGCCTCCGGCTGTCTGCGCCTTCTGTGGTGTGTTTTTGGCTGTCGGCCTGTTCCGTGCTGTTTGCGCTGTCCTCGGTTTGGAGAACATTTTACATCCCCTGTAGCTAGCCCCAGGTAGTTGGCGCATTTCGCTGGCGTCTCTATTGTTTATTGACACTCTGGTGTCGTGGTTTTCTCCACACTTTACGCAACGCGCAGTTGCGTGGCAGCATCGTTAAGTGAGTGACTTTGGCATTTATAAGTATAGATTTAATCAGGTAAGCTGTGTGGGTATATGTGATATATTAAAAAGTGCTTTTCATAAAAAGTACTGAAAAACAATCTTGGCTGTAAAATAAAAAAGATCTATCGGTTATTGATGCGAGTGTTTCATATTTACTCACCGTATAAACACAACTTATAAAAGACTTTTGAGATTTGTTACATCAGATCATACAACATTGAATGTTTGAAGTGAATACTATATGTTTAACTTTTCAACTGACTCAGTTATGTACATCCATGTAACAAGAATTTGAAAATGATTCATTACTCCGCTGCTTGAAGAAATAAACTATGTAAGATATTCTCGAATATATATATAAACTAGAAAGGGAGCAGCAGAATAGCAGTGATGTCAAGGTTTCCGCGCCGTGAAGCACGGTTCCGACATAATAATATTCCTAGTTTGAAATGAATGATTGAAACTTTTTGAAGAAAATCTACTGGCAATTGGGTCAATATTACCTCAAAAAAAAACATGAATTGATGGGGAAATCACAAGTTTTGCATAATGTTCATGTATAAGAGTGGCAAAATTTTTAAGAAAAATATTTTGACTCCTGATTTAGCTAACTCATTTTTATTCAATATTATATTACCCCCTCCAACATTCCGTCACTCAATCAAATCTTGTTTGAATTTCTTGTAATCTCCAATTTGTCTTCTGGTTCAACTTTGATTAATCATAAATTCGAATGATTTTTTTCCAAAAAAAAAAAAGGTTTGCTTTTTATTCTGTATTTTCAAAAATTGGTATTATAAATAGATATCATCAGTAAATCACTGTTTGCATTACGAATGCCCATCGCTCTAAAACTGGTGAAAATTTTGAATTTCCATTTCCTTCGCTTTCGTTTCTGAGTCATTTCGGACCTTGGAAAAAAATCTAAAATTGAAGCTGAGATATGAAAAATATTGAAAAATAAAGAGAGTTTTTAATTTTATTTTAGGTTCCTTCATTCATTCAGCAATATTTCAAGTATTCTTCAATCGAGCTCATATGAACAATGGGACCTGTTACGCTGAGCCATGAAATGACAGGATTTTTACTGAAATGAAAAAAAAATTGTACAATTGATGATTCCATTAATGTAGGTAATTAATCAAACCTTTTCTCCAATAAAGGTGTTATTATTTCTTGTGTTCTACAGGGATGTAACGTTATGAAGGGCTTGTGTAATACTGGATGATCCTAAAAAAATTATTTGTCAACATTAATTGCTTCCAACCCATAAAAAAAATATGAGTTCAGTAACGTGTTTACGAAAATTATAAAACTTTATATCAGAACAACATCATCACCAATACTAAAAAAGGAAATTCATTCATCTATTAGAACTATACAGGGTGTTCCAAATTAAGTTGGCACCATTGCCAACTCCATTATTATTGATGCTACGAAATCGGTGAAACTAGTAGCATTTTTAATGTCGTTTCATGTAGTTTTATGTTTCATTCGTTTGATTTATGTCATTTTGTGTTGGTATTGCCTAAAAGACTTTAGTTGTTTTGCAATGTATTTTATTTTTTTTCAAATATATATCTAATATGTCTGATGGTTTTTAAAATAGTAATATTATCAACACAAAAAAACTACGTTTCAAGCCCTGAAGAAGAATTAATTTCAATTCGAAACGTCGGCGAGAAAAAAAATGTTTTTTTTAAGAAATAATTGATCCTGTTACCCAACCAACCTTCTTTCAGAAAAATTATTGGATCACTAAACTATTTAACTGATCATGTTTTACTCTGAACACCTAATTTTCCAGAAACCCCCAAAAATAAAAATGTAGAGGTGTCATGTCTGGTGAACGAGGAGGTCACTCCATCTGTTTCCAAAACAGTCTAGTAACATTCTTTTTACGCCACTAAGAGTATGTGCTCGTGCTCCATCTTGCTGAAAATAGATCATCTGACGAGCCTCCAGATCAATATCATCGACAAAATCTTCCAACACTCTCGTTAATGAATTAATGGAACGGGGTTCGTTCAAAGAACCATGGTAGAAAAATGGACCGATAATTCTGCCTCTAAATGGACCACACCAAACAATAATACTGAATGGTATTTGGGGATTGTGGTGATGGACTTGAAATATTATGCCTACTCCAATAAAATTATTTCTATTATACATCCCACAATTTGAAAAATATGCCTCCTCGCTCCATATATTATTACTACAGAAGTTTGGATCTTGTCTACATTTATTCATTAACCACCGACAAAACCCCAATCGTCTCTCAGGGTCAACAGGGTCTAGTGTTTGCACTAGTTTTAACTTATAAGGAGAAATCTTATGTTTGACAGACGGTGTACAATTATTTCTCTAGATAAATCTCTATTGAATTTACGTCAAAATAGGCTAAAACGCCAAATTCTTCATCTTCAGATATTTTTAAAACGTTTTTTTAGTAGCACAGCATACAAACGCCGATTAGGTAATTCATGATTGGGAAACGAATTGCTGTAGTGTTTGAATGCTCTTACGCTATTTTTCTAGCAAACCAATTAGGATTCTAACATATCAAAATTTTTTTGATGGGAAAACGGCATTTCGAAAAATATTCGAACAGTAGTTGACAGTTACGATAATTTATGACATTGTCATAGTTAACTTGAGAATATTTGACAAGTAGTATTTCAACGAAGTTTCAAGGCAACTAGATTGCTCATAATAATTCTGTTTTATCGAATCAAACACATTTTTTTTCAACCCCATCAATATGACGCTCCAGTATTTTCTGTTCTGTACAAAAACGGCTTCAATGGTTATCATTATAGCAGACATATTTTGATTCACAAAATAAATACGACTAGTGGAATGACTTTGAGATGGAAATTATCGTTTTGTAAATTAATACCAAATGGTTCAGTAGTGTCAAGTGAGTAGTACGACAAAATGATTACAGGTTTTACGGGTTATTTTTGCTGTTAGTAACAAAATATTGTCATTCGTATAAGTACCAGAATTGGGTGTTGGAGAATCATTAGGTTTCATTTGTCAAAACAAAAATTTTGTTTGTACTATTAAAATAAATGAATGTTTCCACATAAGTCGCTCATTTTCAACTTTGAGAAGAGATGTTATGTGAGCTTTTTTGTCGAGAATGTTTTTACGAATCGAAATGCATGATAAAATATAGGGTGTTCAATTTTTAAAAAAAATATTTTATGAAATATTTTGAAAACGCGACTTTAATTTTTTTTGTTTTCAGCATCGAGAATACCATTAAAAATTCTACTAGTTTGCCCATTTGACTGAATTCGTAGCATCAATAATAACAGAATTGGCAATGGTGTCGACTCAATTTGGAACACCCTTCATACATCTCATCGAACATGCGACAAAAATTTAAGGAATATTCCAGAGAACCGTCTATCCAACGATTATTTTAATAATTGAGTAAGGGCGATGTTATGTCCCACAACGACGACGCCATCTATGAGATCGAGGGAGAAATCTATCCTTGAATTACAAATAAGAACGAGGCTCCCCGAGACGCTTAGTTGCAAAGTCAAGTTTCGATATCGACCGCTGACAAGATCAGTCCTCTGTCTTTCACTGCAGGGTTCACTTCAAGGCAACTAGCTGAAAACCAGAGCCCAAAGATGACTCAACTATGATCCAACACTAGACAGCGCTATTTCGACCCGCCATGCAGTGAAAGGCAGAAGACGAACCTCTGAATGAAGAGGAACATCAACTGGTAACTGACTTATGTCTTCAGTACCAGGATACTTCTCATTTATAAGGAGAAAACCTTGTATTCAACAATGAAATGAAGGACACCATTGAAACCAAGGAAATTCGACAGGTTACAGCTACATATAGAGGAAGTGAAAACTCAAATCATCAAAATGTTGCAACAAGTTATGAATTACAGCAAGTTTAGGTACTATCCTAAAATAAAGATGCTTCTGGCAAACAGAAATGTAGAGTTGTTATTGATTACCGAAAATCTAATAAGCTTACGGTGGACGACAAATACCCTCTACCAACCTCCTAGATCAGCTTGGTAAATGCTGATATTTCAACATATTCGATCTTGCATCAGGATTTCATCAAATAAAAACCGAACCGAAAGACATGTCCAGAACAGCTTTCTCCATAGACGATGGTCACTAAGAATTCATATATATGCTTTTCGGATCGAAGAACGCTACAAGCTCGTTACAAAGAGCAATAGTTAACGTTCTTCTAGGTATACAAAGTGAAAGATGTCTTCGTATACATGAATCACATCATCCACGAGCATGTACCAATATTGAGAGAAGTATTCGAAATACTTCGAGAAGCCAATCCAAAGTTCCAAACGAGTTCCAACCGAATTCCTTGAACACGTTATCACCCAAAATTGTGTCAAAACGAACTTACAAAAATCGAATATAATCAAAATTTTCCCGAACCTAAAAATCAAAAATAGATTAAATTATTTCAAATCTTAGAACACTTCAGACGCAATTTTGCAAAAAAAAAATCCAAACCTAATTACTTCCCGCCGGATGCAGACAATCATTCGAACAACTTAAAAACAAGCCCTATTCTGATTCACCCTGATTACAATAACCACTTTACTTACTACTGATGCTACTGAGTTTGCAATTATTGCCATTTCATTGCTATTTTAGGATCAATTGGCAAATACCTTTCAATAGTGTATGCACCCAGAACACTTTGTAGTGCAGAAATGAAGTACCACTGTGGTGAGAAGTAGACGTGATGAGAAGTAGACACTCTGAAACGATTAAAGAAGAGATCGGCATAAAAATCAAATAGATCTACCGTTGAACAAATTAAACCACTGTTTCGTATTCACTGTATTGGGTTTGAGGTAACAAAAGACATTTTGAATCAAATTGGAGTTCGAGAAATTCAAGAACTTACAAAAGTCTACCTACTAGAGATGAATCCCAACTTGTAGCAGACGATGTACAAGAACTTACTCGAAAATGGACAATACATAATAGGCGACTAAAGGAATCATCCGTGATCCACCAATTGAAAATTGGTGGATCACGAAATTACGGCGGTAAAATATTCATGAAAACAAAAAAAATAATCACATTTGCCAAATAATCATCGATTTTCGAAATGGAATGAATTGATTAGATGAATAGCAAAAATTTCAAAACTCATCAAAATTTTGAAAAGTACAAACAATGAATATGAAATTATTGATAGGACTTGATAATGATCGATATCTGTGAACCAGAGGAACTGTGGAGAAAAATATATCAGAAGGAAAGCTTTTTCTGAAAAATCACTTCTCGTCAAAAGCAATATCTGTTTGAGAAAGCAACTGAAACTCAAAAAGATTTATTCAGTGATGTATGGAAGATGAATCTAATAATTCAAGTAAGATCTGATTTAGCCCGTTTTTTACGAAGCATACAGTTCCTAATATACTCGGACAAAAGTATTTCGTCATCGATGGATTTTCAGCTGTAAACTAACTCCTTTTTTTTCTATTGTCAGTAATTCCGAATCATTATGGCCATGCCAAAGATGTCAATTTCCAATTGAAAGACTAATTTCAGATGGAATCATTGGAATCGATTACTTTAGTATTAGGAACATAATTAGAAAAATGATGGTGCATACATGCCTTTCGATGCATACTATCCATCTTGAAGTATCATATTCATTATCACCGACTTCACTATTACGTCTCTTTATAGCCAGAGGAGAATATCCACATTTTTTTATAATGATGCAATACATTTTCGAGGAGCTATAGAAGGATTGAAGAAAGTGTAGAAAAAAATGTAAGTCATAATAATAACATACTACTGTTCTTTAAGTCGATAGATGATCTTTCCAAGTTTATTTTACATTTTAACGATATATAAGCTGGTAGTGCATTTCTAATACTACGAATACATTACCCTAGAGAGATATTACTTCGACTCTTTCATACCATTTTCATAGAAAAGACACTTTAGATCAATACTTATACCAAAGCAATGCCTCCATGAAAATTGTTTTTCATAAGCATAATGATGCTTCTTAATAGAAGTAATCCATTAATGTGGAGTTTTCATACCATTTGAGTAAGAGTATCATACATGTTGACATCTTTCAGATCATCATTTGATTTCCAGAAATCTTCTACTGACATGAGAGATCCATCTGAAAAAATGGAAGTAAGATTTATTTCCGAGCATTAGAGAAAACTACCTTGTTTCCATACGTTGAAACACAAAACTGGCACGCCGTAACTGATATGATAGGCAACATGATATTCAATAGTAACCAACATCATTTTATCACCATCCTTCAAAATGCTTGATTCTTTTTTGGATATATATGAACTATTGTCTTGACCCTATAATCCGACAATGACCATTTTGATTTCCAAATATCTAACTAACGTCTCACCTCATAAATGTTCATTTTCCAACCATCAAGTATTGCATCGGAAACTTTTACTATCTCCTCTACGCATTCGACAAAACGTGCGGAAGATAAACATTCCATTGCTACCTGAAACAAATCATATTTTTGAATATATATATATATATATATATATATATATATATATATATATATATATATATATATATATATATATATATATATATGTAAGTGAAACAATATTTGGGTATGCAGCAGGCCAAAAATTTTGTGTACTCTTATAACACAGATTCCAAGCTTTCGATAATCTTTATTATCATCATCAGGGATGCTACAATAAGAATAAAAAACAGTCATATTTATAAAATAATAATTCAAGCCAACTTACAGTGTATGTGAGGTTTTGTGGCAGGTTGAAAGAAATATGGACGTAACATATATGAAAAATTACTAAGATGTCACTTAGGACGTTACAGACAAACAATATATAGTAGATTTAATGATATATCATTATATTATCAAATTTAAAAACCACCTGTTCCTTGAAGAGGAAACCACGTGCATGATTCAAAAAAATGGGATATGACATGTAATCCAAAATTAGCATGCGCTGTATACGCCAATTACGGGGCTCAAAACGAATTGACATTCGACATCAAACAAATTGTTTGATCTATGACATAAAATCTTAACATTGTTGCAAAATTGATTTTCGGGCAATGACTGAAAAGTCACATGTAGTTTACGAAATTCCCTGCAACAATTGTGATAAGATATATATATATATATATATATATATAGGTCAAACAAAAAACAATTTAAAAACCCGCATAGCTCTTCATAAAAGTAATTGTAAAAATTTAAAACGAAATTCTTGTGCACTCACACAACATGTTCTAGATAATGATCATTCAGCCAATTATACTAACACCAAAATTCTCCATTTCGAACCAGATTCAAATAAAAGGCAATTTCTGGAAATGGCTGAGGTCAAAATTAAAGAAAACAATATCAACAAAAAGACAGACATCGACAACCTCAGCAAAATTTATTTATTTTTACTAACAAAAAATATAAATCTGAATACATCCTGTAATATTAACACAGTATAAATCCCCATAATGAACGATAATAAAAAATTTGAAAAAGTATTTCACATTATTCAATGTCAAAAAGTTGTCATTTTGATGTTGAAGACTTCTTTCAAAATTGAATATTCTCACATAGCACAGGTATTCTGTTTTATTATGTGTTTTAGGAACCACACATGTGCGGTTGGCTTCTGTTGTTGACTCCGTGCGTATGTGTTGTTTCCTGCTTTCGGCAAGCAAGTGTTGCCCATCTTGGCTGCACCGCGCTGATGAGGCCAATAGCCAGAAACACGTGTCCGCGGTTTGCCCCCCTTTTTTGGAGTGTTGTGTCCACCGATAACATAAAACATAACAGAAAATATTGATACTATCACTTCTAAAAAAACAAGAACGCAAAATGACAAGTTCCCAAATACACCTTTTATTTTTGTATGTTATTTATATCATGAAAATGAGTTATTATGAGTAATAATTTCATATTCAGTTTGCTCACATATATTACTAAACTTTTTTCAAAATTCCAATCATATCCCAATCTCTCGGTTGAAAAAAGATATCTTCATAGTTATTTAAACAGACTGCCGATAATGAATTGTCTGTTGCAGATCAGGGGAGAAGTTGGAGAAAGTGAGAGAAAGGAAGACATAGAGAAGTGTTTTTAAGAATGATGAAAAGTTTCTAAAATTCTAATTTCACCAGGACATTTTGTAACTACAGTGTCACACATAAAGTCTGCAACATAGAAGTTTTTGGTCACAGTATTATATTACAAATTTTGGATTATTGTTGGACCACCAGCGACAATTTTGGAAACTAACTCTTCAATTAGATGTGAAGGTTGCCTCGTCTGTCCAAAAAATGTGGTAGGGAAATTCGTTATTATTTTTCCCTCTCACGTTGAAAGCAAAATAAAAACCCTATTCGAATATCGGAATTTCTGGAAAAGAAAGTTTCTGGCCTTCTACGGAATAGAGAAAAGTGTATAATTCACCGATCATATAGAAGCATTTTTCTTTCGCGTATAATTCATTGCTTATATAAAAATAGCTGTTTCGAAAGTTTGAGTCTGAAAATCACTTCTTCGCGTGGTCAACACATCTTTGTATAAAGTTAATTTTTGAAATTGATTGCTTTCTTGCTTTCTTTGGAAGATTCCCACATTTTTTTTATCAAGATGGAGAAGTAGAAGGCCAAAAACTTTCCCAAAAATCAATCTCTCCCTAAAATATACCCTTTCAATTCAAATACCGAAATATCATCCTTCCAAATTATTATTGTGCAAAATACTTCTCGCACTTTCTCTGCTAACACCTGTATTTTCACTAACACTCCAAATATCAGTTTTTTATCTTTCAACAACGCTCAAAGAAATATTGAGTTATTCTTCTTCATTATACCCCATTGAATTATGTATTTTTTTGAAACGATTGTCCACAGAGCCAGTTTCATTCAATGTTTTCAATATTATTCCCATGTTATTGATTGAAAATATAAACATTTCGATATGGAATATTATCACCACATAAAAGAATGATTTCCACTCTTGTGTGGATAACATCGCACTTGAAACTTATTTTTGAATTATGAATGTACAAACAGCTAGAACGGAAGTCTTTTGAATAGTTATAAAACTATAGGTAGGTCATAGTTTAGGTAACAGAAAAGTATGATATTCCGGGTTTGTTTATAACTGATTCATTGATAAAAAAAATAATGAAACTAGATACAAATCTATTCAACAAGGAATAACTAGTGAAGTTAAAAGAAAGAGAAATCCATTTACTCAATACTAGATAAACTTTGCAACAACAAAGACGAATTTCTGGAGGTGCATTAATGTTTTGCCTGATAACAGGCCAATGTAGGTATTTCCTGGGCAAGATATGACATCGAAGTGTCGTGAAATTTGAATCACGTTCCATGCGAATCGCAAATCGCAACCTCTATGGCATTTTTCGAAATTGAAAAAAAAACTGGTTGTAAGAATTTAAAAAAGTATAAAATTTGACAGATTTGGAGTGGCATATTTCAAGCACAAATTCACTGCGAAATCAAATTTTGAATAAATCTATTTATGAAAAAAGTTTTCATATGTTGCGTACTTTATGTGAGACACTGTATATTATACATTCATGAAGCGAACGGTTCTCTGCAAACTTTTGATACAACACTCAAATTGTCATAATATTATTCACATTTCAAGAATGAACTAAATAAAGTTTTCAAGGTCCATGCACAGATACTGCATATACCACCAAAGGCTCTCCAAGGTAAACAACACGTTAAATTTCACAAACTCATTTGAATACAATCATCAACATCATAAAAGAGCAAAAGGAACTGAAAAATAAATTAGCAAAGGTCCGATTTATTTTTTATAAAAATTTTAATTTATTCAGCAGTAAACGTTCGGGAACGCCTTCGTAGTCTAGACAAAAATGCAGTTTCGACAAACAAAGATGGTGACTGATTCATTGCTTCAACTTTTTATTGCAATATACAGCATCTTCATATCTGCGGAGCATTCCGCAAGAACACCCACCCACTCAGAAGTCAGAAGTTATTGGGTTGATAGCAACAGGGTCGTACTGGTCAGTACGCCATCATTCATTCAGTGGTGTTTCCGTTTCATGACTAATGTGTGTATAATAGATTCAAAAATATAGGAGTTATAATTCACTCAAAAATCACAACTGCCATTAGTCATGGGATCTTGTAGTTCGTTTTTGGATTAGTAACCCTTCGACAACTCTTGTACAGAACGTCTTATAGAATTTAACTCGATCTTCATCAGAATTTTTTGTGGTACCACAATTTGTTAATACAAGCATTTTAGGTGTATTTTTTATACTACATAAGTAACTGAACTTCTCGAAACATGGATTTCTAGGAATATTGAAATCGTCTGTAGTTTTCTACATTTTGAACAGTTCTGCAAGTGCAAAAATTAGATCTACATTCTTCTTTATCAATTTACAGAGATTGTAATTACAAGCAATATTCAGTTTGAGTTATATAAACCTCTTTATGAACAATCTCCATTAATTACTCTGTTATCCCTCTTCAAGTATCTTATGCTTACAACTATATTGCAGTTTTGCTGCCGATTTCTTTGAAGTAATTGTTTTCTTCAAATGAAAGATTCATAATATTTTTGCACTTATATATTTCGAAGCCATGCCTCTAAACAAATTTTCGTATTTTTTAAACCAGTATGAATTTCACACATAAACAAATAATGAAGTACAATCAGTGCACATTGAATAATTTCAACCCCTAGATTCTACGAATTATACTAATAATACTGTTAAAAAGCCAAAGTTTCAGGTTCTTGAAGTATACTTCCCTTCATCTTTCAAATTTCTCGCCATATTACAAACTGTTACAATTTAACATGAGCTTTTTTTACACTTCTCCAGACTCCGAGAACAATTGTCTTGGTATCAATCTGAATGAAGCTTTCGCCAGACGCGGTTGTTGTTTGAAAAGGATCACTACAGGAGAAAGAGAAATGAAAAGGATCTTATAGAACATAATTTTTACGTTTTACTCCCATTTTCCATGGTTTAGACAAAGTTTAAGGCTCTGACAATACATGACTTGAACATGTATCCCACACTAGTATATTCTAGTAAAGTTTATTTAATTTTCTTACCGGCTATGGTCATACCGGCGCATATTACGAATTCACGCTTCAAAACTACTCTGTCAAATTGTATTTTCAATTTGAGTCAGCTTATTCAAATGTATTGTAAAAAACCTGAGTTCCCGATTTGAGTTAGTTTACTTCAGTTTTATTGTTGAAAAGTTGTAAATTAATAGTCAGTTTTACTTGTTTTCTTACTAACATTACAATTGATTGTTTAAAATAAATTTTAATCGATTTCAATACACACTTAGTAAATTCTGTATCATTGTAAATCCTAGATAGCCGTAGCTTCAAAATGACGAATTATATATTGTTTCACAACTACCTCTATATGGGTATGAAATGACAAGGATTGACTAGTAAAATAGTAGTCAACCTTGGAAAAATGCAAATTCAAGATTGTCGCAGCTATAAAATGGCGGATTACATATTTTTTCACAACTACATCAATACGGATATCAAATACAGGGCTTGACTAGTAGAATATCCAAATTCAAGATGGCCGCATCTACAAAATGACGAATACATATCACCTTGTAATACTGAGGAACTAAAAAATGAACTAAACAGAATGAGAAAAATTGAGTAACAAAATTCGAAACTAAAAACTTTTTTATGTTGAACAGTTTTATTGAAAAAAAAAGATTTATTATGTTTATTGTGTAGATTATGTATGTACTAGACACTAAAAAATAATTCGGAAGGTCCTAATAGTCATTACTCAAGTTACATACCGTAGTAAATATGTTAATATGTAAATACTACACCCAACAATTTTATTATTTTTTTATCTGATCAATACCGTAGATTGCCGAGGAGTGGTGTGATGACTGCTACCTAGGACCTTTCGAATTAGTTTTTAGTTTTTGATACATTATCTAAAGCATTATTTCCTTTTTATTTCAATAAAACCGTTTAATATATTTTTTTTATTCATTTTATTTTATTAAATAGGCGGTTCTTTGTGACGCAACTATTTTTATTTATTATGAATGATCTTTATATAAGACAGGAGAGATATTCTGAAAAGTCCATACTTATTTATTTATTAAAACTACAAACCATCGAAAACATTATTTCTCAATTCAAATTGTAAGTTTCTTAACCAATTATTTTATTAAATGAATATTACAATGAATATTACTGAAATTTTTTTTCAACACCAAACCGTTATTCATTACTACACCAAAGGTTCCAAACGGTGCATCATAAGTACTATTATTTTACTACCTGTGTCAAGACATCAGAATTTTCCAAATTCTATTATCTTTCAGATTCCTGTATTATTGGTAGATCTTGGGTTGTTTTCAATTGTTTCTAATAATGTCAACACAACGAATAATGAATGCTACGATTGAATCAGAGCTGTATTTGGTTACTTTAATATCAATATTATTGTTCAACTCGGCCATTGCGTGAACTTTGTCTGGACTATCGGATTATTGCAGTTCTTCTGAACGAATAATTCAGAAAATATTTTCAGTTTTCACTAGAATCATTTTGTACTTCTTACCGTAGAAGCTACTCGCGATTTTTTTCGGGATCACAGACAGTAGGAAAATCAAATACATCTAGTACGGTCGGTTTACTACTAACAATAGCACCAAAAATTGTATGTGCGTAACCAATATGAATCTTTTCATCGATATTTGATAAGTAACGCGGTGAAACGCTGCACCGAAAAGAGATTATACAAAAACATAAGTTTCACATATTCCCATTGATTTTCTACGGGTTAGACAAAGAAGAAAAATATGTATTAGAGTGAGTTAGGGCTCTGTCGTTATATGCTTTAGAGATGTATCCTCGACCATCAACGAATTCACTTACTGTTATAGATTTTATGAAATCGATCATTGCCTTCTGTTAGATTTTTTATCAATTAAAGGTTTGACAACATTGAAATAGGTAATATGATGACTTTTTGATGCGATATGACCTGAACAAATATTTACTCTGGGTTATCAGTTTCGGCGATTGAAACCTTATTTTATTTACAATACTTTTTCAACATTCTTTATCTCATGATTCAATGAAAGTTCCTTTTTTTATCAAACGATTATAATCGATAAAATAAACATGATCGCCTCACCAATCACATGAATCAGTAACAACGCCAGTGATTCAACTAGACTGACTCATGCCACTTTTTCAGAAACAATCCAGTCAAAACAATTCCCATTAATTATTTACCAACACAAACGGAACACCATTTACTACAATATTCATCAGATAAATTCCCTGAAATCCCCTCACTCCGCCCTCTCATGCCGCCAGACACTCTCGAATCGAAGCAGTTGGCAACGGTTACTAAGGTCTGCTAGCTACGGACGAGTAACAAGCTGCGACATATGGCGAGACAATTTCCTGTCCAGTGAAAGGCGTACAATAGAAGATGGACGTCGTAGCTTGGGGATTTTCAGGCATGTGAATTTTGCTGCATTTTGTTTTTCTTCTCTTCGACAATAACGATCAGTGCTGGCAGGGGGGCGAAGAGAATGCGGTTTGGGATGTATTGCATACCTACTTTGTTTTGGCGATATGTTCGAGGAAGGTTTTCATGGAATCGGTCATCTTGCGGGAATTTGCATCAGCTGAGTCAGTCAAATTTTGATTATAATGTAATTTAATGATATATACATTGTCTAGAAGTATTCTCACCTGCCATGACGAAGTATTAACGTAGATTCTACACCCGTATTAAATTGGCGACCTCTATTTTCCGGAAATTCCCGAAAGACCATAGGCGTGCGTGTATCTGCGTAATTGAAAAGGGTTGTCAAATTAATTATATTGAATCATGTGTGTTTGACTCGAACAAATAAAAATTCAGAATGATCTTATTGACTATGAACATGGAGCAAACAAAAATCCGCCTTCAATGAAATATTCACAGTTGAAGAATATTACTCAAACAAGGTGAGGAAGCAAGTATAATGACAATAATAATAAGCGAATCCTTCTAAAATGATAGAAATGTTGAATGAGATATAGGACCAGTGACCCATGACACTGTTAAAGTCGGTAACATAGGTATGGGATTTTCTTACTAACATACCTAATTACTCAGTTGAAAATGAATTTTAGCATTGGTCTTAGTTTGAATGAGATCAACAGGAAATCTGGAAATGTCACTTTTGAATGGAGTTTCAAAAGATGTAGTTTCTTTCGTAATTTCATGACCTATTCCATTTTTCGGGTCCATGTAATTAATCATAATGTACTCCATCATAACATCAAAGGAGAGAAATCGCAATGCATCATAACGCTACAAAATCATAATCGTAATATACAGAATACATAATGCAGAGAAACGTAAGCCATCATAATCGCAATGCATCATATTCACATTGTATCATAAACTCAATGTATCATATCGCTAAAACGTAGAAATCGTATTGTACAGAATCCGTTAACCATCATAACCGTAATGTATAGAATACGTAAAGTATCATAACGTAATCCATCAAATTTGGTTGCGCGCGCATCAAGTCTCTCACAATAGCTCACCGGTGCCATAGTCGATGGGCCGAACACAAATATTCTAAGCAGAATAAACCATCATATTCTTAACGGAAATTTGCTATACTACGTAGGGTAAAATTTATTTCAAATGCATTTTACTTTGAGTTTCATCAAAGATAACCAAAATTATGTGGATGCTTCGAACTAATATTAAACGTTTTCTAATTTTTTCATTGATAGATTCAGTATAATTACTAGAGAGATGTTTGATAATGATTATTATAATAAATAATCAATTTCATTTTCATTTCCATTAAACATATGCAATAAAAACATTTTGTGAATAGATATCAGGTATTTCAAAATGGCCGATCAGTTACATAATTACATCAGATGGTGTATATTGATTGTAATAAACTGCTTCGTATATTAATTTAGTTCCTGTATTTCCTGGTTTTACATTCTTTGGCATATTAGGTACTCTTCGTAGCGGTTCAGTCTGAAAGCATTGTTGATTTACGTAACTCAATAGAATCCATAACGTTAATATTTTGTATTATTTTATTGAAACTTGTGGCTCACCGTCGTACTGTTGGATAATATTGCTTTGAAGTGACGTCATTTCTATCGGTTTCTTGAAATTGAAGGGCAATTCCGTCAAATCATTTGCAGAGAGACACGGCTTAATTATAACTTTTTGCTTAGGTTGTATAGAAGGGTTGCATTTTTTCAAATCTATTTCGTCTACACTATTCTATTCACTGGTATGAAACTAACTGTTATCAATCAAACTTGAAAAATCACCTTATCAACATATCTTGCGGCTCTTATATCTGTAACCTTGTATTTTGAAAAGATTCTCAGATGAAAAAGTTTGACATTTCGTCAAAACTAAGCAATAATCAAAAAGGGCCCTGTAAGGTTTGCCAAATTTGTATGAATTTTTTAAATGTATTGCTAGAAGCGTCGTGTAATTACTGCTACCATATTTCAAATCATCAGGATAAGAATTTAATCCCGAGAACTTCGTTATTCCAGAGGATGAGACTGATGCAGACTGTCAACTCCAGGTCGAGACATTTCACGAGTATTATAAAATATACGCAGAAACACATACTTTCCAGATGGTTTCTTACACGTACTTGTTCGAGGATAAAAGCATTTTCCACAAATGTCTTGTCATATTTCATTAAATTTAGAACCTTATTTGCATCAAGAATCTCTAGAATTTCCATGTACATATTATTTTTCTGAGCCACAAACTTTTCTTGAAATGGACGAAGGAAAATGTACAATGTATGGTATGGCTAACAATCTTTTCAGCTTGTCTTTTGAATTTGTACAAGAGTATTTCTGATATTTGAAATAATATAAAAAAAGTCATTCTTAGTATTTAGTCTCATCATCAGTTCAGTAGTTCTATGAAAAAATAATACTTCATACAAAAATTTTACGCTTTCTGGTAAACCCCAGCCTGTCCTAATATTATTAACCTATTAACAAAATCTACATCAGTAAGAACCTATTGATCTTTCACAAATCATAGGAATGGAAATTAACTCTTACTAATCTTTTGTACCTTTATTTAAAGAAAGATGCTACAAGTTTCAATAGTAAGGATTATACAACCCACTTTACTTTTACTCTACAAAAGTTCAACTATTATTTCAACCCTCAGAGTACTAATAATAAGACGATAGAGTTGCCATGCCTATACGGTGCCTGTACCAATACAATACATGTATTTTGAAGCGGGTATCGGACTATCCTTTTCTGTACAACTTATGGCGGGTAATGAGAGATTGTGGAGAATTTGTTTACATTTGAAGTAAGTTGAACCATAAAACAGTGGCGGTTGGTTTGTTTGATAATCGGAGGAATATTATATATTAATAAAATAAATCATTTCACCTACTAGATTTTTATTTATGTAAGGCTTTATAATAAAGCCCGTGGTTTACTGGGTTAAAATTAAATTATTTCAAATGAACTAATTCATAACAATGATAAATGTTAATTTCAAAATGAAAAGAGAAATTAAATTTTCTATGTTTTTTACCACTTTTATTTGTAACTAACGTTACTGCAGTTTCGTACTATATGGACATTTTCAAACTTAAACAATAAACTCCAGAAAAATCTGGAGTTTATAAGCTTAAGTGTCCGGAGTGTAATAGTGTTTATGTGGGACAATGCGGACGAAATTTCCAAAAACGGTATGCTGAAATGAAAGGTCCTTCAGACTGGGAAAAAATGATTCGACGTTTCCAAACCATTCCTTGGCATGCAACCACAAGTTTCCGAATCTAAACCATACGGAAATTCTGCACTATGCAAGGAAGGGTTGCAAACTCAATTATTGTGGAAATTCACAAGCATAAACATTGCGGGTGCAACCTGTTAAATGACCAAATCGATTTAATTTACTCTCCGTTTTTTAAATTGGCACATGCGCATTGTGAACTGTAAATTCAGGTACTCAATCAAGTACCTATTGTATATTAGCGAATGTAATGAATCATTTGTAGTTGATTGTTTAAGTTTGAAAATGTCCATATAGGACGAAACTGCAGTAAAGTTAGTTACAAATAAAAGTGGTAAAAAACAGAAATTTTCAATTCTCTTTTCATCATGATCTTCTATTTGAACAGAATACATTCTCACCTGAAATGATTTATTTTATAAATATATAATATCACTCCGATTATCAACTAAACCAACCGCCACTGTTTTATAGTCCAACTTATTTCCCGTAAATAAAAAAAGTTATGCTGCCTTCAATAAAAGGATGGAAAATGCCTCTCTATTGTTTTTTGTTACTCTGAGTTTCAACCTAACAAATTGACCATATTCAGTGTTGTCATATTGCCATGCGACAATAGAACTAGCGTCTAGCGACCACAATGATACTTTGGCTGCAGAGCTTATTGACAGCTTTGGTTCTCTTCTATCATTAAAATCACACAAAATCCGTTCTACTTCCATAGAAAACACCACATACTCCATCATTTACTTGTTTTCAACGTTTTTTGAGCAGATAAACTATTATTTTTCAATCAAAATCGAAAAACCAAAGCTGTCGTGAGCAGCCAAAGTATCGTTGTGGTCGCTAGACGCTAGTAACAGTAGAGGGCTATGTTGCGTACGTCGTACATGCCGCTTTCCAATGGGAGAGTTTCGTTAAAGTTACATTGTTGCCAACTGGATGAACTAAAAAGTCGCTACACATAAACCACTGCTTCATATTCCGCTACGCTTGTATATCTGACGCAATCAGTTTGCGGATGCGCCTCATCCAAAAATAAATACCACAGAACTTACAGATTGTAGTTTGTGTACGGTTCAGATACTACAAAACTGAAATGTCACAAATGTCATGAATAAGGATTATACTAATTTTCAACTGCGCAAATCAGTAGAAGCACCGTATATAAGTAAAGTGTTTACTTCTATACGGTGGTAGAAGGTACTTAATTTTCTAAATTTACAGCAGTTGATTTTTGAAAGCTATCGTCTCGACCAAATATTTCTTAGCTTGAAATAATGATTTTGAAAAGTAAAAATGAATATCAATTTGTTCACGTACGTATAGTCACAATGAACTATTGAACGACCATTCGTGACAGGTCTAATTCATCCTTTCAAGTTGGAATCAGACAACCATTGTTGAGAAAAAGTTTGTTTTTGAGACTTTTTGTATTTTTTTAAACATGTCCCGTTCCCATCAATTTCAACTGCGGTATCTCTTTCGCTCGAGCTACAATCAGATGAACTATCTTCCATTTTCATTGTAATTTGTACCATATACTTTATAATACTCGAGACAGTGGAGACTTAGTTTCAAGATAATGGAGGTTATATGGTTTATGATATGAATGAAAATATTCAAAAATATTCTTCTTCTCTTTCTTCATGTAATAGCCTCAGCTACTAAGACTATAACGTATTGACTGAGCATTCGATTATTCAAGTGTCAGCTTCGAGTGCTGTCCACTGCCTCTTCTTCTTCCATATTTTTTTCCACATTGATTATTCGAAGAAAATTCCGCTACTTTATATTCAAATCCGCTACGCCGCTACCGTCGAGTAAATTCCACTACAGCAGCGGAATTCCGCTACGGTTGGCAACTCTGCCAAGTTGCCAACCTACATCTTCATGGAAAACCTATATCGATATCGCTTCAATTGTGTAGAAAAATTGAGAATATATCCATGCCATATATTAGTTTTGGTCATAATAGGTCACATGCATGTTTTTTTATAAATATTCCAATCGATTATACCTACCATTCATTCAAACACAGGAAAAATAAAATAACCGCCAGAAGTACCAATAGTTGACAAGAATTAAAATTATTTCAAAATGAAGGCAAGTCAAACAGTCAATCTTTGGCGGACGGATGAGACGTCAAAATACTTACATGTTAACAGGTTATCCAAAGGTGTGATGCACTGTTTGGAACTTTTGATGTAGTAATGAATATTACTGTAATCGTGACGTAGCTAAGAGCGAGCGAATGTACGATGTTCCCTGCCGCTCAAGAAGCAAGGGCAATAATGCTACCGACAGAATTTTGGCGAAATTTTCTAGCGCATTCAATTACGGTATAGAAAGGCTCGCCACGAACATACCAACACATTAAAGTGGAATATACAGTGCGGTACGCGAAGCGGTCTAGACGAATAATGGTTGAAGTTTTAGTTGAAATGATTATTGTATTAAAATTGAAATAAAGTTAAGTTTGATTATTCAGTGTAGTCAATTATTGGACAACCCACGGAAAAACGTAACATTTAGAAAAAAAAACTGTTTTTTCGTTAATCAGCTGTCGCACCCCTACGAACGACAACCCTCAGAAGTCGAAACTTGTTCGAGCTAAGGATTAACGAGGTCTTACCTTCGATCGTTCCGACTAGGGCTTGAACCACCGACCAACATGGCAGTCAATTCGAGTGAGTGAACAAAGCACCCATGTCGAACCGCCTGGCTACCAACCTAATAATTGATAAAAAATGTTCTTGTTTTATAGTGAAAACAAGGAGTGTCGATTACGACGAGATGAAAGAGCTTATAAGAAAATGTTCGAGGCTTTGCAAGCGGGCCTGGCGGAGAATGAAAGTCTCAGAAGAGAAGAAGATAAACACAGAAGACGGGAAGATGAGCGCAGAAGAGAAGAAGAACAATTACGCCGACATAAAGATGGTGAATTACTGCAAGGTATTCAGGAAAAACAGGAAAAAGACAGAGACTTGCTGGTGAATATTAAAAAAGAACAGGAAAAAGACAGAGACTTGCTGGTGAATATTAAAAAAGAACAGGAAAAAGACAGAGACTTGCTGGTAAAATTCAGAAAAAACAGGAAAAGCAGGAAAAAGACAATTAGATTTACCTTCATTTATTGGAAGATTTAAAATATGCCCAAGTGAGTGAAGGGGAGGTACAGGAATATATTCAGGAAGAATTTAAGTATTTCAGGAAACAAAGGATGGATTGTAAAAAGTAGTCGATGAGAAGCTTGAATCCATTGAAAAAAAATTGAAGAGGAGTTGGAAGGAGTCGGAAGGAAACTTGAAGGAGTCGACATAAAGTTCGATTAAATTTTCCGGAAACTTCGTAAAGAATTACCGGAGCCGAAAAAGATTACTGTAGAAAAATGCATATCGGAAACGACATATTCCCCTTCTAGCAATAGTTTCATTAAAATTCCAACTTTCGATGACGAATCTTCATGGTCAATTTATCGCGGACAATTTGAGGCCGCTGCGGAAAATAATGGGTGAAGAAATGAGGAGAAAGCCACAGCTGTCATACTGGCACTACGAGAAAAGGTTTCCGAAATTATGCAAAATAATCCAGAGGATGGGCAGAAGGATTATGAAGCCCCTAGGTATTCTATTTTCATGATTGGACGTAACAGTAACAGCTTAGTTGTCGACGGATTCCTAAATAATCATCAGTGCCTTTTCACCATCGACACTGGAGCAACGAGGTTAGTAATGAGAGCCGACATTTCCAACAGAAGCAGTTTTTGAAGAAATTATCAGTAGTACCTGTTCTGAAAACAGCCACTGGAGATGAATTGAGAGTCTATGGAAAATCTGAAGTAAGACTTAGGATTGGAAACTGCGAAATGGAAACTAAGGTATTAGTGGCCAACAATCGACGAGTTCATTTTGGGACTAGACATCATGTCCCCCTACGGATTCGTGGTGGACATAAGGAACAAACTGTTGAAGTTTGGAAATGAGGAAATTTTGCTCGACGTGCCCCTCAGCCTTATTACAGCGCTAAGGTGGTTATACTGGAAGATTCCAGAATCTCTCCAAACACCAAGAAAATTATTCAATCGGAAATTGCTGGGCATGACGGCTTGGGTATAGCATTGATAGATCTATCCAACGGCTCTGAAGCAGGAATTATTGTGGCCAGACCCCTCATGAATGGTAACCATCAGACCATTCCAGTAAGAATAACCAACCCTGATAATAACAGAGTGACTCTCAAGAAAGGGCAAGTAATAGGCACCTGCGAACCGATCGTGAAAATCGCCAGAATCGAAGAAAAAGTCCCTCTACAGCGTGCTCAACCAACCGCAAAGAACTCATAGACTCTTTCAAGAAGACGTGGAACCATCTGTCTGAAGAAGAACTATGCAAGGTCACCCAATTTGTGAAGGAAGAGAACGACATGTTTGTGAAGGACAAATTCATTGGTCAAACGGATCTAGTTCAACATTACATCGATACCGGCGATGTCAACCACCGAGACGTCTTCCCTTCGAAAAGCAAGACGAATCTGTATCTATTGTTAAAGACATGTTGGAGGAAGGAGTAATTGAGGAATCAAACAGCCCCTGGTCCTCACCTGTTGTGTTAGTGTCTGAGAAAGATGGAGCGACGAGATTTTTCGTAGTCTACAGGAGGCTTAATTATGTCACCAGAAAGGATAGTTACCTTCTCCCTAGAATAGATGACACCCTGAACATCTTGGCCGAATGCAGATGGTTCTCAACATTGGATCTAAAACGCGGATATTGGCAGGTGGCCGTTCGCCCCGGGGATAAAGACAAGACTGCTTTTTCCACCGGCAATGGATTATGTAAGTTTAAGTTCATGCCGTTCGGAATATGCAATGCATCTGCATTATTTAAACGCTTGATTGAGTTGGTGTTGAGAGGACTCACCTATAAAATATGCTTGGTCTATCTTGATGACATTTATAGTCACCGGCAAAAGTTTTAACGAACATCTGTCAAACTTGAGGAGTGTTTTCATGAGGCTACGGAATGCTCATTTGCAGAGCATTCCCAAGAAGTGCTGCCTCTTCCAGGAAAATGTGAATTTCATGGGATACGTTGTGTGTTCAAAAGGAGTTCAAAAAGATCCAGAGAAAATCAAGGCAGTGCAAGAATGGCCAACACCGAAGAGCAAGCACGACGTAAGAAGCTTCCTTGGACTCTGTAGCTAATACCGGCGTTTCGTGAAGGATTTTAGAAAAATCGCCAGACCGCTGCATATCTTGACTGAAAAGAGAACACCTTTCGTTTTGTCCCCAGATTGCCAACAAGCATTTGCTACCCTAAAGAGACATTTGACCAGCGCACCGATCTTGGCATACCCAAAGGAGGAGGACTTGTCTATACTGGACATGGATGCATTACAACATGGAATAGGAGCAGTACTTTCCCAGGTACAAGAGGAAAAAGAAGTCGTCATCAACTATTTTAGTAAGTTGCTGGGCACGTCCGAAAGAAATTACTGTGTTACTAGAAAAGATATCCTCGCAGTGGACAAAACGGTGGATCACTACCACTCCTTTTTATATGGCCTTAAAATTTTTATCAGGTCAGACCACTCAACACTTCAGTGGCTCTTCAACTTCAGAACACCAGAAGGCCAAACAGCCAGATGGATTGAAAAGATGCAAACTTACGATTTTGAAATTCAACATCGGAAAGGAAAGAGTCACGGAAAAGCAGATAGCCTCTTAAGAAAACCATGCCTGACATCCGGATGCAAATTTTGCCAACGCCAGGAAGACAAGGATACCCAGCTACCAGAAGAAGAACTTCCCACCAGACGTGCTAAGGTACCGGGCAGAGACTCCTTGATGGACAGCTCTGATAGCTACCCTACCTCCCACTGCTTCAGGTTCCCTCTGACCCGGAGGATAGCAACCTGTAAGGGTCCCTTGTCTAGGGACACGAACAAACAATTTGAGGAATCACTTGAATATGGTGTGGTACGGTCGTTAACAGCTTCTGAGGGTTACACTACCTTCTTGACGAGGCAATATATCATCATAGCGCAGAAGGAGGATCCCGTCCTGAAAACTGTACGAGAATGAATTGCCAAGGGAGTGAGGCCGGAATGGCAAGAGATTTCCAAACACGGCCAGGAGGTAAAGAGTTACTCGTTCCAATGGGAGTCCATGAGCATTCGAGATGACCTACTCACTCGGAAATGGGAAAGCCCAATTCCAGATAATCCTTTCAAAGACGTGTATTCCGAGTATCCTTGAACAGTGAATAGAACTCTAGTGAGAGTGCGTAAGAGGTACTATTAGGTCAATTGCCGTCGAGACGTGGAAGAGTGGTGTAACCGCTGTGACCTGTGCTCTTCGAGAAAGGGTCAAAAGACAAGACAAAGAGGAAAGTTGAATCAGTACCTCAGTGGATCCTCTTTCGAAAGAACCGGTGTCGACATTTTGGGACCACTCCCTATGGCCACATCCGGTAACAAGTACCTTATGGTTGTGATAAAGGCTAGCCACTAAGTCAAGTGGAAGCTACAGTGCGGTACACGAAGCGATCTAGTAAGGCGATAGACATTCGAATAATAGTTGGAGCGATAGTTGTATTTAAAGTGAAATGAAGTTAAGTTTGATTATTCAGCCTACGGACAACGTACGGGGAAAAACGCTACAATAGCTTAGGGGTGCAAGATTCACAAAAAATACCAGAAATGAGTTCTCCCTCTTGACAAAATGAACGTGTTTCATCGTTTTTCTAAAAGTTTGGCTCATTCTTTGATAGTGTCTCTGTTTTGTTCTCGTTTTATTACCCAGATCAGAATAAAATAGATTTAAATAATACGAAGCGTTACATATTAGTTATGTTTTATCGATTATTTTGAGTTTTTTCTCATTCCATAAGTTTGCCTTTTCTACACCTGTATAAATTTCTTCACTATTATTTTTATATTTTTTATCTGAAAGGTGAAAAACTTCAAAGAAAAGAATAATGTAAAACTTGTGATTTTCTCCACGAATCCATGAATATTTTTCAAATACTCATTCCAGAAATCTAAAACACTTTGATATAAGCTGCAAAAAGCTAGATACAAGAACCATTTGAATTTGAATTTCTTCCTTATATTTGATATATTGTATACAGTAAAAAACATTTTTGTTATATCGAATATCACATTTTTGTAAATATAACTCAACCTCAAGTAGGTAATTTACCTAAATGAAAATTGTTGAAGAAATTTCAAAAAAATATAATGTTCAAATAAATAGTGAATGCATTCGAATTTATACTCATTGAAAAAAAGAAAATATCTTAGCAGCAAAGTTTCACGTTGAACAGCCATAATAATCCATATTGAAAAAATCAATATGACTATCTTGTTTAAGAATTATTAATAGATCTAAAGTAATAATTCATCCTCAAAAAACTCCTCATTAATTTTCCTCAATTAGCCTGTAAAATACATCAATTCAATTAACGTATAATATTCTAATGAATACAATTTGTCAATCAAATACGCTTATTGACATTTCAAATAATTTGAGAAATATGATTTAAACCAAATCAAAATAGGAATGTAGGTTTTTCACGGCTGGCGTCAATGTTTTTATTGGCTTCCGGGTTTCGCCGTGGTCTTCTTTCGTTATAATCTCCAAACTTTTCAACTGCACCTGCGGCAGCCATCTTCAGTGGCGTGGTCGAAGTACTCTTCTTGACGTATCAACTGACACTTGACCACGCCACTGAAGATTACTGCTGCAGTTGCAGTTGGAAAGTTTGAAAATTATAACCAAAGAAGACCACGGCAAAACCCGGAAGTCAATCAAAACCTTAAAACAAAACTTCAAATCTATAGATGGAATAATCAGAAAATAACGAAATATCTTATTAGTGCACAGATATCAACTGGACGCTTTGGTTTTCGTAATTATTACGTGCATTCGGGCATCGCCTTTTGTCTGTATGACGTAGGTTCCATTAACAAGAATAAATCAATATTTGTCTCATCCTTGAATTCTAGGCGAGATTACATTAACGCGATAACAATTTCAGAAATCTTCTTTGTCAAATGTTGCAGCTGCTAAATCTTCCAGCAAAATATTGTTCGTGCTCCTTATGCGATAATGATGTTACTTTCTTTGGTCTACTTTGAGGCGAATCTACCTGGCCAGGTACTATTTTTAACAATGAATTAGAATTTACCAGTATACAGTAAAAGATTCGAATCGAATGCAAACTCACGTTTTCGTTGAGATTTAGAAAATATATTTGCGTTGTTACAAATGAAAATATATTTTTTTGTTTGGAGATCTCATTTGTCATTGTAACTTCGACTATTAAGAGACGAATAATTATTAAAAGGGAATAAGGTAACCTTATAAGAAAATTGTTTTCACAGAAAACAGTCATTAAAATTTTCAATTTTTTTATAAACACATTTTTGTTAGATGTATAAGACAATTCTGTCAAAAATTGTGTGTATTGATAATTTCTTCGACTCTTAGATTTTTAAATATCATGTCGGATTTATGTCTTATACAGCACTGTCAATATTAAAAAAAAACGCTGGAATATAGGGAATCTCTTCCAAAATATTTTATGAAAAATATTCCTGAGTTATAAATTCAAGAGTAAAAAATGAAGCTATAAAATATTCAAAAGCAACTCTAGAAAGAAAAATTGCACCTGTCGATGAAAACTACGAACTTGCATTTAGAATAACAGTGCATTCATTCCATTTTGAGGACATATCGACCTTCAACAAAATGAAAGAAGACCAACGTATGTGCCCAATGATGAAAAACTTATATAAAACTTCAAAGGAATCGAATAACAACTGGAAAAACAAAACAGAAAACCTCTCTTAATAAAAAATTATTAAATTATTTGCTGGAGGATATACAATTTGAGGCAAATAAGAGAGTTTCGACGTGAGAATGAAAATATTTATTTTGTGGACGAAACTTGTCTTAAAGCAGGATATAACTTTTGGAAAGATGTGGCAAGACAAGGAAAACGACTGATTATTACCCACATTGGAAGTGTTGATGGTTTTGCTGAGGACGGTTTATTGATATTTTATTCAAAGCATTCTGGTGATCACCATGAAGACATGAACAGCGATGTTTTTGACACCTGACCACTTGACTCTGTGATTGTGATGGATAATGCAAGTTATCATTTCAGAAAAGTTGAAAAAATACCAACTAATGCATGGTGAAAAGCAGATATCCTTAAGTGGCTTCGACAAAAAAAAGCATACCATTTAATGGAAGTATGGTTGAAAAAGAACTATCGTCCATAGTATGTTCAAATAAACCTGGTTGCACGGAATATGTCGCATCTATGATATTTTGAAAAACACTAGGATAGAGGAAATCTGTTCCGGAAATATTTTTTGAAAAATGTTTCTGAATATTTCCTCATTACCAAGATGAATTTTCATGACTCTATACTTCACCCTAATTTTTCATAACTTTCTTAAGATTATACCAACAAAAAATTCAGCGTATTCAAATGATATACGTTGAAAAATTGTAATTTGAATTTTGTAATGGATCTCTTGAGATTTTCACTCACAAATTCATTTTATTTTTATTTCGCAATCATAATTCCAAGATATTCCATACAATAAGTTCATTATTTTTTGGGAAGAATTCAAATTTGAACTAATCGAAATATATTTGTGTTTTTTTTTAATTCATTGTCAGTACCTGAGTTATGATTAAGGCAAATGTTAGTCATTGTGAAATCTTCCTCTACTAGTTCCTCATTATCAAGATGAATTTTCATGACTCCATACTTCATACTAATTTTTCATAACTTTCTTGAGATTGTACCAACAAAAAACACAGCATATTCAAATGATGTATTTTGAAATATTGTTAAAAAAAATGAATTTTGTAATGGATCTTCTGAGGTTTTCATTCACATAATCATTTTATTTTCATTTCACAATCATAATTCCAAGATATTCGATACAATGAGTTCATTATTTTTTGGAAAAGAATCAAATTTGAACTAATCGAAAGATATTTGTGTTTTTTTTAAATCATTGTCAGTACCTGAGTTTTCACTAATGAACAGATTGATTCAAATGGAATGTTTATCAGTACAAGTATAACTTATCAATGGTATGTGTGAATTGGTTGAAATACGGCGATGTTAAACATAAGAAATCGAAACGGTGGTGCCACCCTGATACCTACGGGCGTTCATCGAATACGCTATCGAATCTCTTTGAGATATAACTATATAAAAATTGAAAGGAGGATATTTTATAGGAGAAATCAACTTTTGTTATACTAATATTAAGTCTCAAGGCCAAACGAAGTCCGTTTTTGGCTTAGATTTGAGCATACCATGTTTTTCACACGGAATTATACGTGGCATGCTTTCGAGTGGGCAAACCATCCAGTTTGTGTTAGGTAAACATAGACTAACGAAAAATATTGTAGATACCATAGCATTGAAGGATTATTAGCTATTATTTGTATGTGTTATTGTTCTGATAGAAATGATTTATGTGACAAAACAAGATTTGCCGGGTCAGCTGGTTTCAGATAAAAACTGAAAAAGAAAGCCCACTCGAAATAACTCCCGAATACTTTTACTATCAACGCTGGTGTTCACCATGAATCCATAATGTCTCCAACCCTCTTTTAATTATAAATGACTTATTGGAAAAAACGAAGAATCTAATATATAGCTTTGGTGACGACAGCACACTTGTCTCGTCCATCCATTTGGATTCCAGGACATTGTCTGCGAATGCACATCTTCACTGGCAGCGGAACTGATTTCGGATGGGGGTGAAACTAACGGTTCAATTCAATGCCACAAAAACCCGGGCATCGGTTTTTTCAATGTCTCCGAACCGTATATAATAGGTTCGTTCCAACCAGCGTCAGAAACAGTTTCTGACAGTCAGGATTCTGCGCAGTAATGTGATTGCGTTCCAACGTGAGTTTCCAACCATTAGTAAACTATCAGTTTTCTGTTCCATCCAAGATTCAAACCTGTTCGAAATCTATCAGAATGGTTTGAGGATTATCTTCTAACCATTAATCTGACGCATGCGTATTTTGCGTATTCCGTATTACTGTTTCTGTTTTATGTTCATACAACTTGCAAACAACATATCCTGCAAAAATTGTTATAAAATAAATTATGTATTTGCTGGCGCAGGAAAAATTAGAAATTCTTTAAGAGAACCTAAAATATGAACATCTTTGATTACACAAATTAATTATTGTGGTGACCTACTTTTACCTCCCAGTTCCATGTTGATTAGTAAATAGAATAGAGATATAAAATACTGCAACCTTCTTTTACTCTTTTACTGATGATACCCTTGTATATACGGAAAACTGTGATTTAAAAGAAGCTGTACAAAATATCAATATAACTTTAAAGAACATTGCATTATATCTACAAGTGAATAAACTCAAATTGAATATCAATAAAACTAAGGCAATGATAGTTACAACAAATTCGAATCAAAGAAAGATTGATACTAACGACGTTAATATCATCATATTCAATAATCAACTCACGATTGTAAATGAAATTGATTACCTAGGATTCATTATAGACCATCAATTAAATTTGAATAAGCATGCCCAATATACCATTAGAAATATATGTAAGAAAATTATTTTTTCTCTAGAATTTCAAAATCTTTATCAACCTTTGCTAGACTAGCATATTACAACTGCATAATGAGGCCACACTTTGACTACTGTGCCACACTGATGTATCTATTCAACCAAAATCAAATGGGACAGTTGCAGAAACTACAAAATCTATGTTGAATACTCTACATAAAAGCCGGTACATAAAAGACTGTATTATTTGAGCATGATTTTTATTTTCAAAATTTCGAGTGGGATACAACCAGCCTATCTTAGCAGATATTTAGTTCGAAATAGTAACATTCATTCATATAACACAAGAACATGTAATACATTTCATAGATCCCGAACAAACTATAAGAGTGGAATGAATTCATTGTTCTTTAAAGGTCTAGATAGTTTCAATAAGTTACCTGATGAAATAAAACATGTAAATTCCTTAAAAGTATTCAAAAAATTATTATTAGAATATATCAAATTGTAATACATGACGCACTGTAAAATTATATACGTATATAAATTATTCATATATGTATAACTATATATTGTATATTAGGATTCCTAAAATAAAGTCTACTACTACTACTACTACTCTCCAGAAATGCACTTGATTAGATTTATTTTTAAAGGTTATGTTGAAATTCCATGCTAAACTTCAGTTGAACTATCAGCTGTTCCAATCAGAAATTTCAAATTAATCAGAAACCAATATCTACCAGACATGCGCGTTGACAACGATTTACAAACTGTTGAAAATATGTTGGTGACTCAAGGTTGGAACGAACCTAATACAGGACAGACAATTTACTTTTCTGCTTCGATAAGTTTGTTGTCTTGGCACAATCATGTCGCTGTAATTGCAAAGGCCGCTTCTCCAAAGCTTGGAACACTGTTCCGAGCCAGAAAACTGTACATACCTCAGCAACTTTTGATCCTGATCTCAGATCAGGTCATCTTTGGAGTATTGTTCTCATTTATGGAGCTCCGCCCCTAAACATACCTGAAAAGATCCATCCACCTGATTGGAGACGCGAAAATCACTTGCAACCGTGATAGTCTGGAACATCGAAGAAAGGTTGGGAAGTATTCAAGTGACTTGGCATATTTGATTCCACCAAGAGCGGTACACACCAAAATACGCGACGGACTGTGGCTGCTCATCGTTTTGAGGTTTACCTCAGTACAAACTTCACTGTTTAAGAACCCTTCCATTTGGAAAACTGCGTTTATGTGGAATAACATTCCTGAGAACGCTTTTCCAAATGGATTTAAGCAGTGATTCAAATCTATTGTGAATCGCTATTTTCGTACAGGCACCGCTCTTTGGAATTTCCTGTATTGCTTGTTTTTTCTCCATTAAAAAATCGATATGTTTCGCCAGAATTAATCATTTATCTAATTAAATTCTGACCTATTATGCCAATATATCACCTGTTTTCATAGGAGTAATATTGCGTTGTATTTTTTTTCCAAATCTACCTGTTTAAACAGATTTTCTCATTTATTTAATAAGATTTGTCATTTCCTACTGTTATATAAAAGACGTAGTAACTGATGAAGATACCGTGTAACGAAACGCGTCCTAAATAAAATTTATTGTGAAAATTCTATAATCATCATCATTGATATTGATGAGATATTTTGCCAGCCATACAATACCAGCCAACTCATTTCGTTAATAATCCTTCTGATACTCCAAATCCGCCGTCAGTGCACCTAGACGAGTCGCGTCTTTGCATGTATTTCCGGGAGCCTGCATGTCCGCACTTGCGCCGCCGCGGCATATCGACTTTCCTTCTAAACCTTCCCCAACCCCTGATTGTCTAGACTGCAAGGTAGCGTACGTCACACCCGTGCTCCCATCTGCAATGGCTGCTCTGACCCCATTCATAATGCGACACGTGTAGTATTACTGATTATTTCCCTCAAACCGATAGAATGAAAAAAATGAAGGCTTGGCCACCAAAACAGAGTTTTACGGCGATAAAACGATTCTTTCCAATAGCCATAAAATTGACAGTCATGAAATTAATATCTAGGTGCCATTATGCTTGAATCTAACGTGCCTCTTGGAGTATGGTTATGCATCATTCTCAGAATTTCAGTCACAGTCACTGCCGTTAATTTGATATTATGACTATGACAGTTGCTTGGCCCTGACTACTGAGACAGCTCAAATGAATGTGGGAATGGAATAAAACTCGCCAGTAAAAGAAACAGGTACAAGAGACCGAAATGAAAAATGAATTGGCACAGTACACTGATTCACATAATCTCTCGAAAATACAACAATTTTTCAAATAAAACTACTATTCAAATACCTACCAACGTATACATGATATCCAGAAATTGTACTTTCAAACACATGTTATTCTAAAATTTCTCGTTTTCATTTCAGAATTGATATTTTGTTCTTATCTCTTTACGAATTGTTCTTATAATCTTTACGAATACCACCCGACCTAAATGTCCATTTCTTCAAACTTAAGACTTTGTTATTTTTGAGCAAAACCAATTGAGTATCCAGCAAGTTAAAACTGATCGTCCAACGTCCACTGTTTGCTTTCATGGTATTGATAACAATGGAGTTTTTGTTAAGAAATGGAAAAATTGGCCAATGAAATTTTGAGGTCTTGTGGTAGGTATTACTATTGATAATAATATATTCAATTAAGTACAAAACAAGTAGTTTTTCCAATCAACAAAAATGCAGTACTCTTCTCGACGCGCGTTTCACCAACAAAGTTGGTGTCTCCAGGGGATTAATTTTTCTTCAGTTTTCTTCATCTGCTGAAGACGCCATCGATTGATAAAACGTACGTCAAGAAGAGTATTGCATTTCTGATGATTGGGAAAAGTGCTTGTTTTGGATTTACTTATTTGGTTATCAAAAATCAAAACGGTTGTCTCAACGAGAAATATCTGGAATGAAAAAAAAAATCAATTCGGCGTTGTTTTGTCATGATTTCAAAAATGTTCACAAAATTCTTCTTCCTTTGACTCTGAACTCATAAAGTACTTAGGGGACAAAATGATGTTATCCCAGGTGATATTAATAAAAAATTGTTAGTAACAATGATTATGTCGAGGAATAAGAATCTATAATGAGAAATTTTGATAAACGATTATATTAGACTGCTAAATCAGAGTTGTTTGAACCATTTTTTCGTAAGACACAACATTGAAAGAATGCGCTGAATAACTCGATATGATATTATGGACCACCATCTCACAGTTCTTTCAATAAAAATATCTCTGTCTACCTATTGTTTATCGAAGTATATCTATAAAACATACATTAGGTTTGTTCTGGTTCTAACATCCGAAACTGTTTGGAAACTGCGCAAGACATGGTGCGTACAAGCAAAAAATCTCAAACGGTCCGAAATAGTCTCGGACACTTGTTTAAACCAGAACGCTTTTGAGGAGACCACTGTGCCACCTATCGTATATATGAAGAGATGAAGACAAGAAAATACTATTAATTATGTCCATTTTGTTATGTAGCGTATCCCTATAGTCAGTTCAAATGTTATCTACCCTCAATCATCAATTATTCAAATCAAATAAATAAAAAAACATCCTAGCGAATACCCCAAACAAATTTCCACACGAATGCGCATGAGCAACGGGAACAGTTCTCAACAGTTCAGCCTAGAGAGCAAGAACGGTTCGGGACGGTTCAAAACAGTTTAGGATCATTTCGCAGTCGAAACCAGAACAGAGAATTCATCAGTCCGAAATTATCCTCAATAAACCAGAACGCTCTATATCAACTGCGCATGATCCTGACGTCCTAGAACCTGAATTTCGTAGAACCAGAACAAACCTATTGACTACCACCAGCTCAAATATCATTTGATAGCAGAAAGTTGGAACGAAATGTACACTCAAAATCATGTAGACCAAATTGCTTCAACATTCGATGAAAAATTTAAATATTACATACATAAAACTCCAAATACCCAAATAACAACAAATTGAAAGAAACTCGCTGCATACAGAAATAACTTCAACTAAATCGTCAAGATATCGAAAAAAAACTGTCTACTCAAAACAAATACAAAAAACTAAAAAACAACTTCTATATAGCAGTTTATGTGTGAGAAAAAAATTAACAAAAATAAATTATTGACAAAATTATACAGTTGAATGTTTTAATCTGGAACATAAAATGTTTGTTTACCACACAAATGAATTGGAAATTATGGAAAGAATTATAATTATAAACCAAACGAGTCATCCGGATGTGATAGATATGATCAGAAACTTGAAAATGAGTAGCAAATGAGATATGCTCTCCACTAACATTTTTATGCAACAAATGTTCCATTGAGAAATCATCCTGACACAGAAAAACTTACAGAAGAAACACTCAGTACGAAACAGAAACCATCAACTTTTTAACAAATGACAATCATGAGGGTGAATACTGTCAACCTAAAAATCTCCTCATTATGTTAGTGAACGTTAGTTTGGATTAAATATTGGTCTAAAAACTTGCTGAAATGACATCGTGAAAATTTCTCAACTATAAAATAAAATTGTACAGTGTGTCCGCAAAGTATGGAATAAATTCGATATTTCCAAAACCAAAGGTCATTTTACAAAAACCTGAAACACGTCGATTTTTAATTTTGATATTCTATATTTCACAACAAAATTTCATTATACAGGGTGATCCATATTGATGTGATGACGTCATCGGTAATTTTTTTAAATGCAACACCCTGTATTTGATGTCAGTTTAAGATAATCCGTAACAAGCTGATTCCGAAAAAGTATGATCCTTAGGGTCTGAAGAACAGAATTTGAAAGATGTGCGCTTGGAAAATAAATTTTATTGATATCTCATGAAAGTAAAAATTAATTATTTAATATTTTTTTCTAATGATTAATTTAACAATGGGAAAGTAATCCAGTAATAAATACGTGACTTTATTTTGAATGTTCAAACTGTAGTCCTGTATTTGACAGTAACCTAAACGTTGAATAAATTCTTGTTGAACCTTGTTTATGGTTTCTTGAGAAATATTGTTTATTTCTGTTCGAATTATTTCTTTCAATTCTTGAATATCTGCTGGTTTCGTTTTATAAACATCATTCTTCAGATGGCCCCCACATAAAGTAATCCAACGGATTTAAGTCTGGCAACCTCGCTGGTCATTCCATATGTTCACGTCTACCAATCCATCGGTTTGTACACTCGAAGATCTGCAGCATAATGTGGAGGCGCACCATCCTGTTGAAACCATAAACTTTCATCAAAACTTCCAGGATTAATTCTACTGAGGAATAAATTGATTAAAGTAGGTACAAGATATCCCCTTAAAAACTGAAGGTATGTTGGCCCGTGTAAAGTACCGTCGAAAAAGTAGGGTCCCATGATCCTGTTCCTTACAATGCCAGCCCATACATTTACCTTTTTCGGGTATTGTGTATGATGCTCACGCATCCAGTGGGGGGTTTGCTTTGGCCCAGTACCTACAATAATTATGACGGTGTGACGGTTCTAGAAATGATTAGAGAGAACAAAATCCGGAGTATCGAGCTTTTTTGGGTATTTTCACCATTCGCAATCTAAAAAAAATATGAAAATTGTAATGGAGAATTTTATACAAGTGTAGAAAGAGCAAACTTTCAAGTGCTGCCTAAATTCAAAGTATTTTTCACAATTCATCAGTAACTTATCCTTGACAGATGTCGAAGGAGTTTTTAAATGTAAAATATGTCAATGTTGTTTGACTTCTGGAACATTCGATGTAGTACAAAGTATTTTCTGTATATTCAATTTCTAAAGAGTCGTTCGAAATACACTCCTCTGCAGATATAAAAAATACATATCCTACAGTGGGATTCATTAGCAATCATTCTCGTCTTGTTTTATTCAACTCGATGTTCACCGTACGATTTCAAAATGTATTCTGATAATTCCAGTTCTGTTAATTGTTTATATCTGATGCAATCTTTCTTGATGTTCATTCTCAAGCACATTTAATGGTCTCAAAGTTTTAAGATCTATTTGTTGTTTTGTAAGTTTAAACATCATATTGTTACATTTTCCCCGTGAGTTTGCCAATAATTGACTACATTGTACAATTAAACTGAACTTTTTTTCACTGTTACACTGACCATATACTTTAACTAGCGCTTTCGACAGCTGGTCGTGCTGTCATCCTCTAGGCACTATTCTATCTGATCGTGTCCTGCACGTCATCTTGATTTCAATCAGGTTGGAGCCTGGCTCCCTTACCCTTTGAACGGATGTTTGCCAGAAGGACAAACGGGTCATAACTGATGGTGGGTGTTGATGGTATGGCGGCATGAATGTCCTCAGACATCAGTACCGCCCTTCACGATGTACCCCTACCTGGCTGGGGTGAGTTGGATGAAGAAGTTGTTCATTTTTCAACGGAAGATATAGGGGCCTCATACGACAGTGTCGGGGCCTTCTATATCGGGAGAGGTCGTCTACAGTATAATCCATAGCTTCCCTGACTAATGGGTTTTCATGAGTTTCTGCACCTTCGAAAACTCTCTGATTTCACTACTGCGAATGGACTGCCGAATGGAAGACAGCTGCATAAATCAAAAGGAAAAATTTGTGGACAGAACACTCAAAAAATGGAGGCAAACCGCAGACACCTGTTTCTGGCTATTGGCCTATCATACACACTCAATAAAATCTTTATTTCTGTATTCATATCCTGGACCCGGAAGTCACGCAGGTAGCTATAGCTGCCTACGTGGTGATGTTAGATGAAGCCTGGGAATGCTACGTCATTTAATTGAAACCACAAATGTGCAGTTAGCTCCTGTTGGTGACACCGTGCATATGTGCAGATTTTTATTTCAGGTAACCAGTTGTGTCCATCTTTGCAATTGGCTGCACCCCGCTAATGAGGCCAATAGTCAGAAACACGTGTCCACAAATTTTCCCTTTCGATTTATATCATACACACTCAATAACATCCTCATTGACTGCAACCTCATGAATTTAACCGATTTATAGTTAATCCAGTCACTAATTATTCTGTTATATATTTACAGGGTCCTGCAACAGTGGCGCGGTGTTCCATATCTCTATATAGGAAGCAGATAGGAATCTAATTTTCTATAATATTACCTTATTGCTCGAGCTCGACAAAATAAAAATATTGGCGGTCACACAGGGTGTTCGATTTTTTCTGGGCGGATCCCAACTGTGTCTTTTTAAATGGCAACCTATATTTTTTATCGCTATTTCGCTTTTTTCTTGAAAATAAAATAAACTTTATGTATATCTGCACTTCGAAAATATTGACGGTTTTCGAGATATCTAGCATGACAGGTTTTTTTTTCCAATATTCGTCACTCAGAATATTTGAAATTATAAAGTGGTGCCAAGTCCAGTTGAAATTTTTTTTTGGTCGAATATTCTACATTGGTAACTCTCTCAAACGATATATCTGAAATCGACCTGTGATATACAGGGTATGAAAAACCGCTTGCCAAATATTGTAAATGAAAATTTGCAAAATCTTCCTTATATTAAATGGAACACCCTGTATATTATTGATCCATAAGAAGCGCCAACGAAACCTCAACAAATTTCATTAAGTATTCCCTATGGCTAAGTTCAATAGTTTTTCTTAAATGAGCATTTCTTTCGAAAAATGGTCATTTTTTCAAAGCGAAATCCATTTGACGACTGATAAGAATATACAAAAAATACCCTTTCCTTAAAATATCGCCCATTCCTAAAATTACCTGTTGCTAGATAAACAAGTTGCGAATTACACCACAAAATGGACGTTCTTGAATAGTTACAATAATTTCAAAAATCTCGGAATTTGTGCCATATTCTTTCGGTCTAAAACAACCTTTCAGCGAATGAAATATTTATTGGAAATCAAGTAGTCTGGCAAATGACAGAACAAAATATTTGGCTGCAAATGAATATTGAAATTTTTAGTCAATCGTGAAGTTGAACTGTCGGTATAATTTCATCAGAATGTTGTTATCAAAAAGTGATTTGATTGATATGATTTTCATATTAGGTGAATCAGACAGGAATTGTTTATTGGCAAGTAGAATTTATTCTCAACGGTATCCAGATAGAAGGCATCCAGATGAAAGATCTTTCCGAAAGGTCTTGGGACGATTCGTTGAAACTGGATCTATTAATTATTCCAAACATGAGCGCATCAAGCCAGCTACTAATGAAGATAATGAATTGCAAGTTCTTCTTGCTGTTGAAGAAGATCCTAGTAGGAGTCAACGACAAATTGGGGAAATAGTGGATATAAGTGAGATCAGTGCAACGAGTATTGAAGAAACATCGCTTGCATCCATACCACGTTCAGTTACATCAAGAACTACTGTATGCTGATTTCGAGAAAAGAGTGAGATTTTGCAATTGGGCCATGAACAAAATTCGTCGAAACGAATATTTTTTCAATAATATTTTATGGTCGGATGAATCGACATTCCATAAAAATGGATTTGTAAATCGACATAATTACCATTATTATGCGACAGAAAATCCTCACTTATTGAGACAGGTGGATTATCAACATAGGTGGTCGATAAATGTCTGGGGAGGCATCATTGGAGAATATGTAATTGGTCCATACTTTTTTGAGGGACATATGAATGGTGCAATGTATCTCAATTTCTTACGAAATGATTTACCAGGTTTGTTAGATGATATTCCTCTTGACCTCCGCAATAGAATGTGTAGATTTTTTCTTATGGGGATACATAAAAAATATGGTTTACGTTGAGCCACCAACTTCTCCCGAAAATATGCGACTTAGAATAACGAATGCTTTTCGCAGCATTACACCAGCTGTCTTGCGCAGGGTAGAACAGTCTTTCAAACATAGACTTCAGCTCTGAATTCAAGAAAATGGAAGACATGTTGAACATATTTTATAAAAGTTTCATTATCAACCTTAATTAAACTCTCCCTTTTGTAGTTTTGTAATTTGCCAGTTGACAAATTTGAATATCTAGAACTCAAGCTCTGAATGAATATAACAACATGAAAAAAATAGTTATTTATAATGTTTCTTTCTTTTAACTTGTTTGGTTTGATATTGCACGATTTATGAGTGAAATTCTGCATCCAATGAAAAAATAATTTTCCATTTAGCAAAAAGTGATAGGTACATACATTTATTTCGTTAAAAAATATTTGTTTGGACACCTTCTAATGTACAAAATTGAAACAAGATATCTTTCGTATATTTTTATCAGTCGTCAAATGGATTTCGCTTTGAAAAAATGACCATTTTTCGAAAGAAATGCTCATTTAAGAAAAACTATTGAACTTAGCCATAGGGAATACTTAATGAAATTTGTAGAGGTTTCGTTGGCGCTTCTTATGGATCAATAATATACAGGGTGTTCCATTTAATCTAAGGAAGATTTTGCAAATTTTCATTTACAATATTTGGCAAGCGGTTTTTCATACCCTGTATATCACAGGTCGATTTCAGATATATCGTTTGAGAGAGTTACCAATGTAGAATATTCGACCAAAAAAAAAATTTCAACTGGACTTGGCACCACTTTATAATTTCAAATATTCTGAGTGACGAATATTGGAAAAAAAAACCTGTCATGCTAGATATCTCGAAAACCGTCAATATTTTCGAAGTGCAGATATACATAAAGTTTATTTTATTTTCTATGAAGAAACCGAAAAAGCGATAAAAAATATAGGTTGCCATTTAAAAAGACACAGTTGGGATCCGCCCAGAAAAAATCGAACACCCTGTGTGACCGCCAATATTTTTATTTTGTCGAGCTCGAGCAGTAAGGTAATATTATAGAAAATTAGATTCCTATCTGCTTCCTATATAGAGATATGGAACACCGCGCCACTGTTGCAGGACCCTGTATATATATATATATATATATATATATTCAACTAGTCTAGTTGAAAACCAGACATCACCAGAAGATGACAAATGAGACTTTGCCGAAACGTTGTGAAAATAATCCTTATGGGGAGAAAATACACAGAACACGGAGCGAAACCCGAGAAAACAGCTCATCATACTTTATCCGTGAGAATCTTCGAGTTAACATATATATATATATATATATATATATATATATATATATATATATATATATATATATATATATATATATATATATATATATATATATATATATATATATAAATATATATATATATATATATATAGAAAAAAGTAGTCTTTTTGCTGACTAGTCAGAAAATAAGTGAAAACAATATTTGGGTATGCAGCAGGCCAAAAATTTTAGTGTACTCTTGTAACACAGATTCCAAGCTTTCGATAATCTTTATTATCATCATCAGGGATGCTACAATAAGGATAAAAAACAGTCATATTTATAAAATAATAATTCAAGCCAACTTACAGTGTATGTTATGTAAGTTATAACCTCACATACACTGTAAGTTGGCTTGAATTATTATTTTATAAATATGACTGTTTTTTATCCTTATTGTAGCATCCCTGATGATGATAATAAAGATTATCGAAAGCTTGGAATTTGTGTTATAAGAGTACACTAAAATTTTTGGCCTGCTGCATACCCAAATATTGTTTTCACTTATTTTCTGACTATATATATTTATATATATATATATATATATATATATATATATATATATATATATATATATATATATATATATATATATATATATATATATATATATATATATATTACCAAATATTAAACATTTGGTACATATTTTTTCATTTATTTCTTTAGCCTTTTCACCTGTAACGTATGTGATATTTAATTTCTATGGATGTATTCTGAGGAAAAGCGGAAAAGCCCAAACCAATGAAATAATACCAAAAATAAATAAAATCGCATCATTTATTTTTTAGGAGAACGATAGTTTATTGCATTTAACAACAAATCATTAAAAAGTAAAACTGGAACCTTTGGCGTAGAATAAATCCAAAACAAATACTTTTTCCAATCACCAGATTTTCTTCATCTCCCAACTTGGTTGGTGAAAAGCGCGTCGAGAAAAGTATTGCATTTCTGGTGACTGGGAAAAATGCTTGTTTTGTCATTTGACAAATTAGCTGTCAGCCTCCAACACAACAATATCAAACTGCCCGCAGATGAGTGTCTTTTTTATACGAAATTCTGTGGCCAGCATTTGGGCGAACTAAAAGTTAAAGTAACTCCTGAGCCTAATGAAATAAAATAACTACTATGTGTCCGGTCTTATTAGTATCAATGAAAGAATTATCGTGGATGTAGAATAATAAGCGGCTTCCGAAAGGGTTTGCAAAACATTTAGTGGCTTCCATCATGTGACTATATCAAAGTAGCAATTGAAAGTGCTCTTTGAGCAAATATTTTCAGTTTTTGCATTCACACATTGACACTGAAATGCCTAAAAATCCAGATAGTTTCATAGAATTTCACAAGATCAGGAAATTATTGCTACAAGTGGAAAAGCATACCCAAGGACAGAGTGGCAAGAAATGAGATATGGCCAGATAAACGACAACTGTTATCTCTTGCGGTATAGTACCACTTTCAGCACTTGTAATAGGGGGGCCCAAGCGGGGATTTCGGGATTTACTAAAGCGTAGCAGATTAATGTACAGGGGGATACCTTGTACCCGGTTAAGTACCTTCACCAAATATGAGCCCCATGTGAGGGATAAAGGATCAGATTAGTAAAAAAAATGTATCGTCAGAAATTCTCGAGCGCGTCAGATTAAGCAAGGGTGAGTTAATTACCTGCAAAAAGTGTATATTCCAGTAATCTGACAATTTAACGTAAAGAAAGGGGAGGGCAACAAAGTTGTGAAAAAATAACGTCATTTCGACATTCTCGAGCGTAGCTTATTTCTTTTCATTTTGAAGGAAATGATTCAAGGATGACGAAAAATATATGCTCAGACGATTTCCGCAAGCCGAAGTAATAAAAATTCGTCGATAAAGTTTAATGCGTGCAGCTGTGTGATACCTATATTTCCCTCTTCGAGTTTCTATTCCTCTATTCTCTATTCACTTTTTCTCTATCTATTACTCTCTCACTCCGTCCCCACTCTGAATTATGTTGCCATGACGCCATCACAGCTGATCACAGAGACTCGTTCGTGATGAAGATGAAGATGATGATTAATCAATCAATTATGATGGATGTAGCCGTTACTACGTGGTAGGAAATCTTAATGAAGAAAAGAGAAATTGAACTTTCTATGTTTTTTACCTCTTCTATTTGTAACTAACGTTACTGCAGTTTTGTCCTACAAGGACATTTTCAAACTTATACAATATCTAAGTTTGAAAATGTCCTAATAGAACGAAACTGTAGTAACGTTAGTTACAAATAAAAGTGGCAAAAACATAGAAAGTTTAATTTCTCTTTTCTTCATCAATTATTCAATTGATTATAAAAAATTAAAATTTTTTGAGCATTTTTTTAAATTTATTTTCTTATAAATACAAGTATTCTACTTAAAAAAACATATACTTATTTATTTGCATGCTATTTCCTGAGCTTTTCAATTAATCAAGTTCAATGGATTAGAAAAAAATAAAAAACATATTGTTTTCGTCAGATCAAGCGAAAACCTCTAGATAATCGTCACATTATGAGACAGCACGTCTAAAACATAAAGATGAACCATATATATCTTAATCTGACGCGCTTAAGTATTTCAAAATGGCGAATTTTTTTTGCACATCAAAATAATGACCGCGAGTTTGCGTCAGATCGAAATCGTCAGATTATTGAATGAGAGCTTTTTGTTTTATTGCACTTAACACCCCCTTAGAAAATCTGACGCGCTCGATTGATTTCTTTTCTTTTCACTTTCAACCCTTACATACAACCATCCACATGCAAACGATCAGACTAACATACCAACATTATTGAAAATACGTAGCGCATTGATGCTATCAATATCTGACGCGCTCGCGTATGTCCATGCAACAGTAATTTTTTACATATTTAAAAATCTATAGCCGCTTCCCACACTGATGAAAAGGTATATATTATATAACATTCTTTTCTTCTTAGCTTTGCAACCTAATATGTCTCAATGACGCTCGAATAAATCCCCATTTTGCATCGTTGGCTCCCCTGCTATTGTTAGATGAACAGCTTTTCAGCTAAAGCTAATCTTAAAAATCTTAAAAAATGTTGAAGCGTTAACTTTTGTACTTTCTCATTAGAATTGAGATTTTTCAAAGACAAAACACAAGTACGACAGGAAAATCCTTGAGGCGCTCTAAGATCGATGCCTGTGCGGAAGTAGTGATTCACATTGGATTTGAACTGCTGGAAATCAAAAACATTTGGAAAAAGGTTCTCAGGAAGTTTATTCCACATAAACGCAGTTATCTAAATGAAAGAGTTCTTCAACAGTGAATTACAGTCACAGTCCGACGCGTATTTCTGATACGTACCGCTCCTGGAATCAAATGTCCCAAGTCACTTGAATACTTCCCGTGAAAGTATCTATAAAAGAGAGACAAATCTCCAACCATTTCTTCGATGTTCCAGACTATCAGGTTGCAAGTGATGTTCGTGTCTCCAATCAGGCGGATGGCTCTTTTTTGGATGGAATCCAACAGCTTCAGGGTACGCTTAGGGGCGGAGCTCCATATATGAGAAAAATACTCCAAAGAAAGTCTGATCTGAGCTTTATAAAACATTAAATGTTGCTGAGGTGTGTACAGTTTTCTGGTTCGGAGCAGTGTTTCCAGCTTTTTAGAAGCGGCTTTTGCAATTCCAGCGACATGATTGTGTCAAAACATATTGGTGTCTATTTCAACAACAAAATTATCGAATCAGAAAGTGGAATTGTCTGACTTGATATTATTATATCCGGTTCGGATCTTTTTGGAAAAAATCCATGCCTGGTTTTTGTGATTTCAACAAGAATATTTTCAGCACAATCCGAATTTACTTCTAGATTCTCATCAAGATATGAAACCTCCTGCTGCCGGTGAAGATGTGCATCCGAGGCCCTGGAATTCAAATGGAATGATGATACAAATGTGCTGTCGTCAGCAAATAAATATATTGGATTCTTTTTTCCCCAATAAGTCGTTTATATTCAATAGAAAGAGGCTTGAAGACAATATAGATCCCTGGGGAACTCCATCGTTGATGGTAACAGTATTCGAGAGATGGCCACTTGCAGGGAATGTTCTTTCAGGAAGCTGAAGAGTCATAAACAAAAATGATCCGATAAGCCATAGCTTCGAAGTTTGATCAGCAAGCCTTCACGCCACACAGAGTCAAAGGCCTTAAAAATATCAAACGCTACAGCTCTTGACTCTCCATGTTCCCCGATTGCGTTATTCCAAATATGGATGACATACGATAGAAGTTTGCCTGTTGATTTTTGTTTCCAAAAGCCATATTGAATATCGCTCAAGATGTTGAAACCTTTCAAATATTCACCGATAGCAAAGCGGCTGGCCTACAGTTATTTGGAAGATATTTCTTGGCCTTTTTGGGAATAGGCTGAACGCCAGAAATCTTCCAACAAGAAGGAAAAACCCCTTTCTTGTGAGACAGGTTGAGAAGGCTACAAAATACTGGTGTGACTTCATTTGCGCACTTTTTAAGTACAATTAGGACCAGACGCCTTGTTGATGTTGAGAATTTGCCTAACTAGACGTTGTTGAAGAGTAATTTCCGGCATGGTGGATATAGTGTGGAAATAGTGAATGGTACCTTTCCCAGAAAATCAACTGTGGAGTGGGACGCAAATTGTTCAGCTTGTTGATTAGCTTTTTCTATTGCTGTTGTTGCAATTGAACCATCCGATTGTGTTAGTGGTGTTTTTGATAATCTTTCAATACGAGACAATTTTTTGTTTAATACTTGATTCCCACAAAAAAACATATAATATTTATGAACGATAATGATACAGTAAAAATAAAAATCTCAAAGTGAAGAACATTATCTCGATTTGAAGAAATCTTGCTCTCCTATATTCATGCAGAATTATTTTTAAATTTGTTGAATTTGAATCATTATTCCAAATGGACTGAATAAACGCTTCTTTTAAGTAAAAAAAAATATTCCACCAAGATTGTGCATACATTTCAATAGAAATAATCAAATTAGCTCAAGAGAAGTAAGTCTGCATTCTTTAGTCTGAGCAGAATTAATCTCGAAGCAAAACTGTTTTGGATTTTGAAAGAATGATATGTTTACTTGGAACATTACTAATATGTCTCCATATGAGAAATTAATTGTTTTCCTTTGAAGAGAAGCATTTTTCATTGAAACGCTTCTACTTGTATAATTCAAATAAACTCATTTGAATTGAAGGGGTTAATTTTTAGGAATAATTAATTTTTGGGAAAGTTTTTGGCTTTCTACTACTTCATCTGATACAAAAAAAGGGATGAGAGAATCTTCCAAAGAAAGGAAGGAAGTAATCAATTTGAAAGTAAGTAACTCTATACATGGATATGTAGATCATGCAAAGAAGTAACTTTCAGGCACAAACTGAAAGAAAGTCCTCCTGAAACAGCTATTTTCATATAAAAATTGAATTACACGAAAGAAAAAAATTCTTTCGGAACAAATACTTCTATATGAACACTGAATTATACAGAAGATACTTTTCTCTACTTAGTTTGTATATCAAACATTCGTTGTTGAATGAGAATCAGATATCATTCACATGAGTTCTACTTTGAATGAATGGTAATAAATTGTACTCACATGGAACACTGTCACCCTCACTGGTATACATCGGTGTTTCGCCTTAAGACACTTGCCCTAAGGCTCTTCAGTACCAAATTGGATAACATTATAGAAAATACATACACTTCATTCATGAATTACGATTTTTTAATGTCACGGAATAAGCTTGATCTACTTATGTCATCGATGACATCATAATGACATTCATTCACCTATTTGATTAATCCCAGCTAAGAGGAATCTTATTTGAAATGAAGGTGTTACATTTTTGGGAAAAAGGTGAAACAACAAAATTTATATGTTCAATTAATTGTTTTTTACTCATTTTTACTGCCCTGTCCATAAATTGGATAATGTTAGCGACTGGAGAAATGTATGGCAAAATGGATTAACAGGGTCTCTCAGTCAAAAAATCAAAAATCAAACTCTGCTTTACTTTGCCAAGCTTTCGCTTCTAATGGGAAGCTTCTTCAGAGCAGTAAAAATGAGTGAAAAACAATAAATTGAAGATATAAATTGACGTAAAAAGTTGAACATTAATGGAGTTTTTTTAAAACCAATTAATTGTCTTTTACTCATTTTTACTGCCCTGAAGAAGCTTCCCACTAGAAGCGAAAGCTTGGCAAAGTAAAGCAGAGTTTTTGATTTTTGATTTTTCGACTGAGAGACCCCGTTATTCCATTCTACTGTATTACTGTACTGTACTGTACTATATTACTGTACTGTACTGTACTATATATATATATATATATATATATATATATATATATATATATATATATATATATATATATATATATTTTATATATATATATATATATATTATATATATATATATATATATATATATATATATATATATATATATATATATATATATATATTATTTTGCATTAGATATCGAGAAAATACAGCTTGAGACACTTGTGAATATAAGATCCAGCAATATATACTGAAATTCTTATGCAAGTAGAACACTTAGCGACTTGGCAACACTGCGCAGCAATGTAGTTCTATCCCAGAATTGACATTGATAATCTCAGCAGTATATACAGTAACTTACTGGAACTACACCAAAAATCATAATGAAAATAATGAAAATTGTATAAATCAACTTTCCCTTTGGAGTCAAAGATTATCAAATCGTCAGCCCTTTGAAAAATGACATTTATGTGAAGGTATGACAATTGTCAAACCAAAAAAATCTATTAATATTTAAATTTCTTTCGTCGATTTATATGTTCAATTCATTGTTTTTTACTCATTTTTATTGTAAGAAGGATTTGTAATTCAATTCATTGGCAAAAAAACCACAATTCAATAAATTATAGGGCCTGAAGAAGCTTCCCACTAGAAGCGAAAGCTTGGCAAAGTAAAGCAGAGTTTTGTTTTGACTGAGAAACCCCGTTATTCCATTTTACTGTACATTTATCCAGACACTAAGATTCTCAACCATATATATATATATATATATATATATATATATATATATATATATATATATATATATATATATATATATACACAATTAGAGATTTTTATCGAGTGTGCATGATATAAATCAAAAATGAAAAATTCGTGGATACAGCACTCCAAACAGGGGGGCAAACCGCTGTATCCACGAATTTTTCATTTTTGATTTATATCATGCACCCTCGATAAAATCTCTAATTGTATTCATATCCTGGACCCGCAAGTCACGCAGGTAGCTATAGCTGCCTACGTGGTCGTGTTAGATGTAGCCTGGGAATTCTAGGTCTTCTAACTGGAACCACAAATGTGCGGTTGGCTCCTGTTGTTGACTCGGTGCGTTTGTGTTGTTTCCTGCTTTCGGCAAACAAGTGTTGCCCATCTTCAGACTTGGCTGCACCGCGCTGATGAGGCCAAAAGCCAGAAACACGTGTCCGCGGTTTGCCCCCCTGTTTGGAGTGCTGTATCCACGAATTTTTCATTTTTGATTTATATATATATATATATATATATATATATATATATATATGAAATCTGAAGTTTTCACGGATAGGAATATGCTGAACTGATGATGATGACAGTACTACCAACTGTCGAAAGCGCTCGCAGATAATTAATAGAAGATATAAAGCTTCAAATCCTTTTTGTAGAATTTAATATTGAAATATATATATATATATATATATATATATATATATATATATATATATATATATATATATATACCGGGTGTCCCACATTTTATGTGACAGGCAATATCTGGTTTGTTGATATAATTTTTAAATATACAGGGTGTTTGCTGTAGGTGCTACAGACCAAAATTCCATTTTTTAAAATAGAACGCTCTGTATATCATTACATATTCAGATGCTACGTTAAATTCTGATATCATTTCATGTTTGGTTTTTGAAATTCGGTTACGGCGTTGTTGAGTTATTGCTTAAAATGTAAAGTCTTGAGAACGACTAATATTTTTAAAAATATCTCATACAATTATTCTCTCTGCATCAGATCACATGAAAATTAGTCAAAATTTTGGGTGTTCGAAGTAATGGTTTCAATTTTGAGTTGTGGAATTCAGTCGGGAATCATTTTGAATATGAAACAATTGCGAAATTGAAAGAGGTGTATTCGAAAACAAATCTTTAATTAATAACAATGTAAATAATATAACTTGATAAATCATTTCATAAGAATGGTAGGTACCTAGAAATAAGTCATAAAAATTGTTCAAATTGATGCCCATTAGATATTATACAGGCTTCGAAACGTCGAATCACTTCTCTCGTACAAGTGGCTCTTATAATATCAGGCGTAATATCACTGTACGCTAGTCGAATTTTCATTTTCAGATCATCCACATTCAAAGGGGGAGTAGTGAAAACAATATCTTTTAAATAACCCCATAGGAAAAAATCAAGCGGTGATAAATCTGGGGAACGAGCCGGCCACCGAATTGGACCCTTATTACCAATCCATCTATTTGGGTACGTTCTATCCAGATATTCAGTAACAACCTGTGAATTGTGAGGAGGAGCACCATCTTGTTGCCACCAAATTCCTTGTCGTTCTGCTATGGGAATATCTTCCATCAACTGGATCAAATCATTTTCTAGAAAATGTAAATATCGCAATCCATTGAGATTTTCATTGAAAAAGCAAGGTCCTATGATGCGGCCATTGAACAATCCACACCATACATTAATACCCCAAGTAGTTTGAAAATTACTTTCGCGGACCCAGTGGGGATTTTCTTGAGACCAATAGTGACTGTTATGTCGATTCACAACTCCATTATTGTGGAATCGCGATTCATCGCTCCACAAAATTTGACTGAATATGTTAGGACTTTCATGTAATATTACCTGAATACAAGCAATGAATTCAAGTCGTCGTTCAAAGTCCGTGGGTTTCAAACCTTGTACTAACTGAATTTTGAATGGGTGGTATTTATTTTCTTTCAGAATTCTCTGTACATTAGATTTACTCACACCGACTTCTTCTGCAAGAGTACGGATAGAAACATGTGGATGAATAATAATATAACACATTAACAATAATAATAACACATTGATCTCTAAATCTTCAGTTCTAACAGATCTCGTATGATGACGAAAAAGTCATTCGTGACGGAATGGGTCTGTCTGGAAAACGTTCTTGGTATAGACTTTGTGCTTGACGGCAGTTTTTCTGACATTTCCCAAAAATTAATAACATATCAATGCAATCACTTGGACTAAACGCGAAAGGCATACTGGAGTTTTCGCACAAAGAACACAGTTACTGTTTTGCAAAGAATCACTGAATCGAACTGACAAGTAGATACAATTCAACAACATTTGTTACTATGGCATCAACAAGCATAAGCTACTTGATGAAATTGTGCAATATAAAGCAATTCACCTCAAGTTAGTCATATTCTCAAGAATTTCAATATTATATTCAACTGATATCGATATCGTATCGTAGAGGTGAGAATAATGGTTTGTATTCAGTAGTAGTATAGTTCAATTCAATAAAAGATATAGACTGGATTCGTGTACGAGTAAATAAGTTTTTTTGAAACTTTATATTTAAGGAAAAGTGCAATAACTCAACAACGCCGTAACCGAATTTCAAAAACCAAACATGAAATGATATCAGAATTTAACGTAGCATCTGAATATGTAATGATATACAGAGCGTTCTATTTTAAAAAATGGAATTTTGGTCTGTAACACCTACACCAAACACCCTGTATATTTAAAAATTATATCAAAATATAGCTCTCATGAAATTCCAAAACTTTCGTATGAAACATTTTTGTGTATCTCCTTCAACAAACCAGATATTGCCTGTCACATAAAATGTGGGACACCCGGTATATATATATATATATATATATATATATATATATATATATATATATATATATATATATCTGCTCTTTCATTATATTTTATTATTATTTTTACTTTATTATTTCATTTTATAGATCAGACTCATGTTCTAGTAGCATACCCATGCACTCACTCTGTTGTACATCTAAATATTATGAGCAAATGAATTATTATAAGAGGACTATGATTTTTTTCAATTGAATCTTTTGAAAATGTATTAGTAGGGCTAATTTTTGATTGGAATAAAGACGTCTGAGCACATCACATTCGCATTTAATGGAGAAACCATGATGGTTATAGCCGGGGACTACTTCGAAAAATTCAACCTCCATCCATTCAACTTTTCATTCTCTGAATTTCATTAGTTCGGACTTCCATTGTCTCATATGATTCTATTATGATTCGAAATTAATGAAAGAACAAATAAAACAAAAATGAATAGTTAAAACATCAATTATATTAAACAAAACGTTTAATGAAAATAGAATAAAACCGATGAAATAATCAAGATACAAAATGAAAATAACCACAGAGTAAAAAAAGATAACTTAAAAAAACTAATAAAAAATGAAGGAAAAATATAAAAAATAATTTAAAAAAGATTTCAAAGCAAGTTACTTCGCGACGTTTTCATACTCTGTTGAAATCAACTGATTGGACTCTGGAAATGTTGATGATCTTTATATTGCTGATTTCGATGCTTTATTTTCGAGTAATCGTTAGTCTCCCTCGGTGTAGAGATCAACGTTGGTGAATGTGCGGAATGAAATGGAAGGGTGTATAAAAATAGAAATTTCTGCTCAAACAGTAAACCAACTCTAAAGGCCGGTCCAGACGCTACGTTTTGCACAAATTCTTTTCTGCACAGGTGAACGTTGCACATAAAACGTTGCGCGTAGATTGGAAAACTGTGCAGTTTTGAGTCCGGCGCGAAGACGGAGTTCAGAAATAACTGAGCTAGAGAGCATAGATTTCCTCGAACTGTGCGGACAAGTCACTGCATGTAGACGGTAGCACGGATTTCCGATTCAATTTGCTCCTCAGTTTCAATTCGTCAGAGAACAATGACTGGCCTTTGGCAATGTTCTCAGGAGTTTCTCACAGAATGTATTGCATTATACAAAAGCTTCCCATGTATTTGGCGTGTCAAATCCAAAAAAAAGGGGGAGGCTTATGAGAGTTTAGTGGAAAAAATCAAAGAAATTGATGCAACCGCAAACAGAGAAACAGTTGCAACAAATGATTCTTTGAGAAGTGTTGAAACAATTGACAAAAGGTAATACATCGATTCGATCTGGGGCTCGAGAAGACGAAATCTACCAGCCATCTCTCTGGGTTTTTGATTTATTGATCTCTGACCACCATAGCATTATTTAAAATCTGGCCCCTTGTTCCACGCTGTAGGTCGTGTAATAATTCTGGGTCACATATTTCACCTAGTTCCACTGTACATTCAGAAATATATTCCTTTAGGAGAGGTGTAGTTTCAGGGGGACCTTCTGCACACAAAGTTGTGTAAAGCGCAACACGCAAGAACTTGGTGGCAAATACGAAATCGTGGAGCCAAATTCTGAACGTTTTTTCAACAACACGCCTCACCCTAGACAGGTGGTAGATGAAAATTCTTAGCTCCCTTGTTGATGTTTCTTGTCGATACGGTTTAAGAAGTTCTCGATTCATAACAATGGCTTCATCACCAACAATATATCCTGAATTTGTGAACTTCCAATGCACTGGAATTTGGAAATTCTCAACATGTTGTTAACGAGCCTCTCACAAAGTTTAGTGTTATTTATGACTCCTGCATCTGAGATCCTACCGTTTGTGCCTATATCACAATACAAAAATTCGCAGTTGGCATTGGCTCTTGCCATAAAATCAACAATATGTTTTTTTTTAAATTACATAATATGACCCACTTCCTTAAGATAATAACAATTATATTAGGCAAAAAAAAGCTGAAATGAAATTACAAACGAAATAAAATACAATCAAAAAATAGAACAATTTAACAAAAAATAAAAAAAGAGATTCCCAGCCAAGTTCCTTTGGCTACTCCAAAGCGATGGTGGAACAGACTTCGGCTGAAAGACAGCAGGAGCCTCGCAAGGAAGAGAAGTCGTCACAACCAGTACTTGCACTTCCCTACATCTGAGGATTATCGTAAATGATAAGAAGTATTCATTTTTTAGCACCTTGAAAATAGCTTCACATGTTTCGGGAATGATTTCACTTAACGATTGTTTCGATATAATATTTGTGAATTCTAGGTCATTGTAGCTTCTGTCAATTACCAAAAATCTTAAAGTTGCTGTTAGCCTTTCATGTGGTGATATTGCTGTTCTCTTACAAGTATTTTCTTTGATGGAATGCGGTGTCACTAATTCTAATAAATAAGTATACGTGTCTATGTCCATTTTCAAATAGTTCCGCCAATTATTAGGTTCATTACGTAATTCATGCAGTAATCTACTTTGGGAAAAGTGTTGACTTTCTAGAAGTTACTTCCGTGACCACTTTGAACGCAGCGTACTTCTGAGACATTCCAATTTTAAAAATTACTCTAAAAATTACGTATTCATTCCGTCTTAAGACTGCGCAGACAAAAGGTTGTCTGCGCAGTCGTATGGACGTATGGACCGGCCTTAATGGTCTTGTGTGGAAAGCACCAATTGCCAGTTTATGTAATGAATTGAATCGAGAAAATTGAGGTAAGATCATGACGTCGGTGAGTCAACTGTGGAACCGTAGTCAATCTATAACTGTGAAAAATTACGGAAATTGTGACTCTGAATAGTTAATAATCCGTTAAGATTTATAAGCAAAGTAACTCGTTCAAAATTTCCAAAAAAATTTCTTTGAATATACATCTTTTACCAATGAAGCAAAAATACATACTATTTAAAAACGTACAAGAAATTACTCAACGGAATACTTATGCAAATTATTAATATGTATTGTATTTCTCACAAAAAGTGACGCCGAAAGGCAGGGTCAACTCCTACCAACCCAAAGCGGTGCACCCTGAGGAGAGTGGTGTACCAAAAAGTAAATAAAGAAAATATAAGGATCAGATTAATTCTAACTACGATCAGTCATTATACATAAGACATTTTAGACTAACTCATAAACACATATAAACATATTCATAGTTTATGATACTCACACACATGTAAATACACAGTTCAAATGTTTCATTGCAAATGAGCGATCACATTATGCCTACCTATCAAAAATGAAACTACCTGATAGTAAACGTTTTATATCAATTTCTTTAAACAGGTCAGAGGGACATTTCTAAGATCAACAGGTGTCCTACACACTAGCCAAAAAACGTTATACAATGTAAAACCCTGGAAAATACTTGTTTTGTGGATGGGTGGAGTAAACACTTATTTACCTACTGTGAACATTGATATTATGTACATCCGTTGGAAATCTTATTTTGTTAAAGATATACGGTTGGTTTTTTCATCTAGCATGTAGCACCGGCTGTTCAGCCATATCGAGCGAGAAGAGATTTCTCAAATGAAATGATACATGATCTCTTCTACGAAGGCCATATATGAATCGGACAAATGTATTTTGAACTCTCTGAAGTTTGGTCTCATCCGATTTCAATAAACACGGGCCATATACCGCATCTGCATAAGTAGCGTGAGAGAGGACTAAATATTCACATAGAATTGTTTTGGGTTTTTTTATTTAACAATTCTTTGTTAGAATACGTCAGTTTTTGTAACCTAAGTTACTTGGAGGTTTATATAATGTCTTAACCGCCCTATATTGGAATCTTTAAAAAGCAACGAATATCATATGATTCTCCCCTCCTTCCTATATATTCAAAATTCTGGATGCGTCTTCGGTTGAAGAATTTGTGACATATGTCAAATATTTGTCGCAGACATAAATTGAGGACAATATGTATGTTGAAATTTACTTTCAATTTTCACATATGGTAGATGTGAAAATTGAAAGTAAATTTCAACACAATTTGACCGCATATTACCTCTGCCACAAATATTTGACTATATGACTACCCCATATTGGCCTTTCTAAAATTATTTTCCATTCCCCCAAATTTTATTTAAATCGATCAACTGTTTCTCGAAATATCCTCATGGGAGTTTTCAATGAGACAACACGATAAGTTCTATTTATATAGTTCCTTGAACGCACTTCACTGTCGCGGTTTTTGTATCGTTTAATTTGTGTTGAATTCGTCCTTCGTCTAGTCTGTAGTAGTAAACAAGCTTTGTCTTGTTTTTACAGGAATCCGTGATTTTCGAAAGAGTTCAGAATACAATGAATTCATTACAGTAGGAAGTGATACTTGAAACTAAATACAAATCAGGAGACTAGCCAAAATACAGGATGAGACTTACGAAATAACTGTTACAGAGAAAATGTACATTCAGAAAAATATCTGAACTGATATAATCTCTACCAATTTCATAAAAAGAATAATTAATAGTTTAAAAAATTAACAAACCCGCTTTGACAGCAACACAAACTATAGAATAAAAAATAATTCCTATGGCTCGATGTAATTAATGACTTTTATTAAGTCTGAAATCAGAATAAATCTTTTCACAGAAAAATATTTCGTTGTATAAAAACGTGGGATGATTTAAATTATATTATAATTATGGCTCCAATCTGGCAAACAGCTTCTAACCAAGCAGGGCCGTCGCCATGGGAAGGGGGAGAGCCTTCCCCCCTGCTTTTTCGATTTGGGAAAAAGTTGGGAGATCCCATACTTTGAAATTCCGAGTTGGTTGAAAACTTCAAAACAGTTCAATTTTTCCCAAGTAAGAGAACAGTTCTGAACAGTCCACAAATTTTAAAGTGACCATTTTACAAAATTCCCAACTTTTCGCTGTCTTTTCGACTTGGAAAAGTTGGGAAATTTCGGGCCGTGAAGATAGAAAAAATAATAGTAGTAAACAATGAGCACAATATTATTTAAGTGTTGTTTCCTTTCATTTGTATTGAATATTCCTATACATGGTGGATATGGTGGAAGAACAAATACCTTGGTCCAAAGTAGAATAATTCCCATTATTATTTTTATAATTACCACAATTTATTTTTGTTTGTGCATACCCTAACGGGCATAAGCATTCAGCCAATCTTTGGATAGCTAAGTAAGAAAATTAATAAATTATATCATACAGTATATTATAGTAGTAACTAATCCGTTGGCTTTCATTTGGGAAAATTTGGATTTCCTCCCCCTCCTGGTTTTTCTTTTCGCTACGGCCCTGTAACCAAGTATTTATAACAATGGATATTTAGCACCCCACGCTCTTTCACAACAAAATTCATTTTTGTGTAAATAGATTTTTTCTGATTTCAGACGTATTGAATATCATTAGTTACATCAAGCCATAGGACTTATAATCGATGTTGAACACAATCTTAAATCAGTTTCGAATTATTTTTCATTTCTTAATTTGTGTTGTTATTAAAGCGTGTTTTTTCAGTTTTTTAAACTATTATTCATTTCCCACTTTTTAGTTTGCCCTATTTCAGCCATTTGTTTTAATATAAAATATATGCGTATGCGCAGTCAGTGTGGTTGTCTCACTTGCTCTCGCACAGAGACTGTGTGAGGATATTATTTGATCTTAGCGATTTCGATCAGGATAATGAGATGAACTCATGAAATTATTGTGTCGTCACCGATTCTTGATAAGTTTACAAAGTTTAAAATATATCTATCAGAACATTGAAATGAGTTTTTCAAGCATCAGCAAGTCAGAAGTCTTTTTGAGCTCAGGAAAAAAACGGTAATACTATAATTAATGAGGTGACAATTCCAATACCGGAAGTATTATGTTGCTTGTAATAACGGCACTGTAGTATACAAAATTCATTGAATGAAAAAAATGTTATTGACGAATCACACACGGAACATCTCAGAAGAACAAAGTGCATAATTAAGTGAAAAAATCCAGTGAAAGAAATGAATTTCTGCTAGAAATTCAATTTATCCGGTCAATCTAGACATTGGAAGGTATACATTTACAACAAGCTGCAAACGCGTGTAATTGTTCAAAACATAGTTGAAAATAAGATTTTGAAATTCCGAATGATTGCGATGCCTGGAAAAAAATTTATTCGAGGTAAAAGGTCAAAAATCTCGAAAAAATTGGTTTTTCGCGATTTTCAGGAAAACGATAAGTTTTATCACAAAATAACATCAGATAAAAATTGTAGTTCTTAAAATTCTCTGAAAAAAATATTTTAATACTTTTTTTATTACAGCCACCGTTTCTGAGATACGACGAGTCAAAAAGTTGTAAAAGTTGTAATCCTCATTATATCACACGTTTTCACGCCACCTATGAGGTAGTGTACTTAGCGCGTTTTTTCAATGTGGTTTTTCTAGTAGGCCTATTCCACATGTCTGTTGTGATTCTGTCAAATTGAAAACTTGCATAATAAAATATATTAGGAAGGGTTGGAAATTATAACTTTATTGATTTATTCATCTGAGTCATAACCTTCAAATAGTTCTTGTCGTTCTTCTTCTTGGTCTTCTTCTTCTTCTTGATATTCTACTTCTTCTTGATGTTCATCCTGGGTGTAGGTAAACTGCGTCAAGAGTGATGTATCGCATGTTTCCTCGTTGGTATCAAATGAATCATCCTCTATTGGTGATTCAACATTAGAACATGACTGGCCTTGACAATGTGTACATGCCAGAAAACACAACAGTCCAACTTTTTTACAACCACATTTAGCACTGCATCCCTTTTTACAGTTGCAAAAAATTGTGTTCAGCAGTTTTTCCGGCGCAGGTGGGAGTAAAGTCTGAATAGGTTCTAATGCATTGTCGACCAACTTCCAACTCCAGTCTTTTGGGTCTAGCTGATAACCAAGCCACACTTGAACTTGGTAATATACCCGGAAAAGATGTTGATGAGCAGCAACTGAGGTTGGAGGAAGACAAGCTAATTGCACCTGTTTCTTATTTTTAGTGTTTTTTACGAAACATGCATATCGATACGTATCTAAGCAGGTGGTTTTTTTCGGAGCTTTGTACATAGAAAGAAGAAACTGAATCGTGTTTGTGATAATTTCTTTCTGAGTCGAATTACTTTTTTTAAAAACTTCAGCACATTGAACTAAATCTTGTTTTTCAAACATTTTAAAGACTGTTGCTTTACCCCTTCTGTAAAATGCAGACGTCGTATCACAGCCAGTTATTGCCTATAAAAATAGTACACGATTTTGACTCTTTGCAAAAGTAGATAAACTTTTTGACGAATATATTTCGGTTTGACTTTGAGCTACCTGATATTCTTATATTTATACTTAAGTATACCAATAGAAAAATATTTTTACTCAAATTACAACTTCAGAGATGTATATACGTGGCATACTTATGCATATAATAACGATTACAACTTTCATAACTATTTGACTCGTCGTATCTCAGAAATGGTGGCTCTAAGAAAATAAAGTATTGATACATTTTTTGTAGAGAATTTTATGATCTACAATTTTTATCACAGATTGTTTTATGATAAAACTTACCGTTTTTTTCGAGATATTTGACTTTTGACCTCGAATAAATTTTTTTCCAGGCATCGCAATCATTCGGAATTTTAAAATCTTATTTTTAATTATATTTTGAACAACTACACGCATTTGCAGCTTGTTGTAAATTTATGTACCTTTACTCTTATTTTTAGTCTAATTTGACCGGACAAAAATGTATGCATAAGACCATCCCTTCAAATAAATTATGTTATGTGATTTATACGAACGTTCGTCTGTCGTTTCAAAACTGAAATGTGTATATTTTAAGGGGAGATTATTTTTGGGGAAGAAAAGTTTTGTCTTTCTACTTCTCCATCGTTATACAAAAAAAATGTGGAAATCTTTGTACAGAGTGCATTTCATTGGTTTGGACTTCCATTGTCTAATATGATATGAATTGATTTGAAATCCCTGAGAGGATCTATGAAACCTAAACTACCTAGAGGATCACCATGTTGTACAGATATGATAGTATTTTTTCCAAAGTTTGAAACTGTTGGTTGATGAAAGGAAAAACTTGCGGAATAATTTCATAGGTTTTTCGCAAAATAATGTTTCTGTGAATTATGCGTTTTTATATTCTAATTTAACAAAAATTTGACAAGATGGATTGGGACGTTCATTTAAAAAGGGACGGGTAGCATGTGCAACTGCTACACATCCCCGTGAAGTTCCAAATCCAAATTGAATAGGACTAAAAAATCAGAGATATCCATAAGTTTGCTACAGGATTGAAATAGCAATAGCAATGAAAATATTATCACCTTCTTTTTTATTCAATGCTACCACAGAGGCACCGTACAAAATAGGACAAATTCCAAGATTCATTTGGCCGTTCAGCAAAAAATTACACAATAATGTCAAAGAAGACAGAAGCTTTCCACCTCCATACCCAGAACTTTTTGATATCCACCTGTTCGAAATGATCTGATTGCTTTTTAACCTTGTGTTCTGAAAACTTGGTGTTGAAGTACAGTTTGTGACAGGTATTGGTTCTTGTCACACGTCAGTGGGATATTTAGCTTGAAATTCAATCAGGGTAAGGTAATCAAAATCTGCGAAATATAAATGTTTTTATTGTTGAAAGTATATTTACATTTCAAAATGTCCAAAAGTTTCTTTCGCATTGTTTTATAGTGTTCCCGAATAAGCTCCCTCCAAGAATTGAAGCGTCGTCTAATTAACTCGCTAAACCAAAACTCAATTCAATTTGATGAAAAGTCTTACTAGGTTATTCATCAAGCATTACTGTACACAGTAAAATAAATTGATGGATGTAGCCGGTTACCACGGGGTTACTACTTTCTATTTTTTTACCACTTTTAAAAAAACTGGTAAACACTGGTTAAAAAACATAGAAAGTTTTATTTCTCATTTTTCACATGCACAGTAAAATGTGAGGTAATACAGTGGATATATACAGGCCGTTTTTTCAGCTGATCCCACAATTGCTATCTCGAAAACGGTAAGACCTACAAGGTTGGTTAAATTGGACAAAAGTTTTTTATTTTTGGAGAACTAGAATAATATCTTTTCAGATCGAGAATATCAATAACTAGAATTGTCGAATTCCGTTTTATTGGTTCTACGTCGTCCATATAGAATGATATAGAAATAGGAAGAGACACTTCCAATACTGTTTCATATTTGCTATAATCTGATATAAATCAATTCGCAATGAGACTTTTTTAATATGGATCTATATTGTAACATAGGTGAATTTATTATTACAGTGGCTACAAAAATCGATCAAAAAAACTAGAGGAACTAAAAAAAATAAAGTTGATGATGAAATATAATTAACGAAACGTCGCATTGCGAATTCATTTATATCATATTACAACAAATATGAAACAGTATTGAAATTTCATATTCCTTTTCAGAGGTAGAGAGCGGTAGAGCCAAAAAACGAAATTCGACAATTCTACTTTTTGACGATCATTTCAAAAACAATCACTGATATTCCCGATCTGAAAAGAGAATATTCTGATTCTCCAAAGAAGAGAAAGTTTTCTTCAGTTCAACCGACGTTGTTTTCAAGTGAGCGATAGTGGAATCAGTAAAAAAACTGCCTGTATAAATTCTCGAGCCATATACGTTTATAATCTTCAACATTGTCAGTATCTGAATCATGCTTCGAAACAACACGAATGACGTATCCCCATGACTATATGTAAAATAACTTTGTGTCGTCAGCAAACGGCAATATTTAGTTGTATAATACTAGGCAAATAGCGGAGTTGGTTATCAGTATAGATAGACTATGGCGCCTGCCTGCATTCACGTCATACCGTTTGACGTGGAAAGAGATTAATTAAACAAAATGACTCATCTGAGAAAAATTGATTGCGATCATTAGAGCAGTCTTTTTAGAAATAAACTTTGTTTGGCGAATAGTCGTAGTTCCAGGGTATTTTTGGTAGATTACAGTCAAAATAGACATTTTATTTTACAATAATTCGCATACAACAAAATTGGTATAACTCCAAAATACACTATTTCAGAAGTCCCCACGGATCTCATGTACTCGTATGCTAAAAATGTAGTAAAAGTCAAAAATATCAGTTTTTAATATACAGAAAGTTATCAATGACGATGTCTGCCGCAGTCTCAGATGGAACGTCAAGTACGAAATCCTTCAGGCCACGGCTAATAAACCGGAAACATCGAACAATCAGTGTTATTGTAAAATCGGTTAATGGAAAGTTTAAAAAAGTCCAAAATCAAAAGCAATGGGAGAGTGCAAATTAGTATTTTCAAAGATTGAAATAGCGATATCTCAGGAATGGTGATTCCCTAAGATAATAATACTTGAATTTTACGTACTTTATTCAACATTTACCACTAACGAGAAAAATGCATGAAAGCATATATATTTGACATTCAATTTTGATAACTTTTTAAACATACAAGGACTTTGATATTTCATTTATACCTGTATATACTATACAATATATTCACACTTTTTCATGGCATCGGCCGATACTTGTTGAAAATCCATAACGTATTCAAGAAACACTTAATTGTGAGATTTTCACGAAACAGTTTTACAAAAACGTAACACGTGTTTCGCCATGCACAATGGCTTTTTCAGGCGTGTCTATAATTTGATCCGCTTGACTGGACTATGATAGCAAGAAAAGAAATTCATTAACCGGGAAGTTTTGTTTCCCAGATTTTCACAGTGATATGCAGATTTCTGGGAATTAAGATAACGGGAGGACTAACATTATACCAGAGATTAGAACTAAGATTATTGTTCACCGAAAGGAAATAATCTCAATTCCTGAAATTTCAATAATGAAATGAAAATCGAAAAATGCAAAAACAGTAAACTTCAACTACAAACAACTTTCATACCTCATCAGTTTTTCATTTCCTAATTATTCATTCATCGTAGCAGTTCTGAATCATTTCTTTAACGGGAATCCTGAATCATATATACTGTAAGCTGAGAGATAAGCGGATACAGTCACATATAAAGGATGATGACGTTTTATCCTGTTATTGCGTTGGATTGTCCTCATTCCGAAACAAATGCTATATAGAGTGCTAAACAACTTCAGACAAACAAACAGGCGATAGTAAAAATTGATGAAATAAATTGATAAATGATTCTACTCAAGAAGCTTTATTAATTTTTTTAATGACACCTTTAATTTTTGAATAGTTTGGATATGAGTTTTGAGAGGGTACACTATGAGTAACCAATGAGATCTAAAAATGAGAAAAAGCGCCGTCTCTTTGGTATTAGTTCATGAATGGGATGCTTTTGAAATTTGGTATCATCTAGATGCCTTCTTGCGTAGTGAAAGCTATAGAGAGATGAATGGCGATCTCTTAGCTTGACTTACAAACTGGCGCTGGCACCCTCCATCATCTATGATAAGTTTGAGTTCTCTGTCAATACTTCGGTAGAGTTTTGTAGAGTCATCATACAGATTTCTAACTATTGTTACTTTCGATCGTTGTCACTCATGTTACATTTATATTTGTGGCCTAGTTGAAATTCATGCCGAATAGGCATAAATCCTCCTAAAAATATATATGAACAATAGCATATTGTATTCGACTGACGAAGAAAAAAAATGTATTTCAACAATTTTATAAAAAATATGATAGTGTGAAAAAAAATACCACCAGGCCTCTGGTGATTACTCAAATACTATCAGTAAATGAGAAACAAAAAATTATAAAGGACTCTGAAAATGAAAATTTTCTAAAATACATAATAATGATTCATAATAATGATACATAATGATAAAATACATAACTTATTTTTCGCATAAACTTCAACAATACTGTGATGATATCACTGTAAGAAGTAATATTATATTAACTTCTCACTTTTCCCTTGAAGATAATAATATTCATTAGATATCGAAATACAGTAAATATAGTGTTATAAGGGTAGAAAATAATAATAACCTATTCTAAGTCTGTGTCAAAACAATAACAGTTACAAATAATATCAATCCTCTAATGCTATAGTGTGTACAATATTTTTTCATTAGTCCATGTTTAGCTAACACAAACAAACTGGATGGTTTGCTCACTTGAGAGCATGTCACGTATAATTGTCCATGTGAAAAACATGTTGTGCTCAAATACAAGCCACAAACGGACATTATTTGGCATTGGGTGGCATGCCTGGCAAATCTAATGAGTTCAAAAACTCTGTTAGAATTTGGATAATGCACAGCTTTGTTGGACGCAAACTGTATCTTGGCTCGATGGATAAGCAATAATAGTTATCGAAAACTGTATAGGGAGTGAAAGAAGGCTTATTGTGTGAGAGAGACAGGAGACCGGCTTCGTTCTCATCCCTACTCCGTGAAAATCTCTCAATCCCTTGACAACAAGGAGATTGCGGTTGCTGTATTTCTTGATATTGAAGTAGCATTTGACAATGCACTACCTAAATCTATAGGATTGTCTTTGGCTAGAAAGGGTATAGAATCGACCATAACTGGCTGGATCTATGCCATGCTAGTAAACAGAACTGCAACGATGGCTCTTCAAGGCGAGGCTGTCAGGTTCAGGGTCACCAGGAGCTGCCCTCAAGGTGGGGTACTATCTCCCCTTCTGCGGTCGCTCCTGGTGGATAAAGAATATTACTAGAGTTTTTTCCCTCGTGGATATTCTGCTTGATGTCCTCGACAAAAGAAAAGTTGATCTGCAAGCTTATGCAGATGACCTTGTCATCCTGGCAAGGTCCACGTCGGGAAGAGTAGCTTGTAATATCCTCCAAAACGCGTTGGACGTTGTTCACAGTTGGTGCCTGAGGGAGCAGATGTCTGTCAACCCCAGCAAAACTGTGTTCATCCCCTTCACCAAGAGAAAGAAATTGGACGATATAACGCCACTTTCCCTCAATGGTGTGGTCATTCCATTTGGAACGGAGGTGAAATATCTTGACATTGTCCTTGATAAAAGACTCACCTGGAACGCTCACTTGGAAAAAGTTTTACACAAAGCCAGACTGTCTCTATGAACATGTCGAAGGATTTGTGGTGAAACTTGTGGTTTAGGTCCCAAACAAATCCATTGGATTTATGTGATGATTGTCAGACCAATGATCACGTATGGTGCAATTGCTTGGTGACCGAAGGCTTTACAGAAAACGGCCCAAGCGAAGCTCTCTGGCTTACAGAGAAAGGCTTGTCTGGCTATCAGTGGTGCCATCAGTACCACACCGTCAGCGGCCATGGAGATCCTTCTAGATCTACCTCCTCTCCACATTTTTCTGGAAAGAGACGCTAGATGGACTGCATACAGACTTTTGCACATTGCCAATTGCACAAATCAATTTAATGCAGAGTGCAACATAACTGTTGGTTGACATTGGAAGTCACAGCATTCTGGAAATGACCTCTGACTTTATGCCTACAACTGTCAACTACGAAGTGCCTTATAATAATAATAATAATATCTTTATTTACCACTATGATACAATTTGTATATATGGTACGTCAGCCAGAAATTTCACATAGATAAGTTAAAAAACTAAAATTTAAATGTTAAAATATAAAATATAATATATGAAATATAAAGCACACAGGTATATTTATGTAAAAATAAGGTACCTAAATCTAGGTCTATTAAACGCATAACTTAAAATTTCACATACACGTAAACACGTACACCCATTTAAAAATATAGGTATATATTCACACACATACACATATATATCTACAAACATAAATTCACAATGAGTTGTTTGTGAGGTTGTCATTCAAGAATTCTTGATAACTATAATAGCACTTATCTATTAAAATGTTTTTTATGATTGCCTGAAATTTTATGTCGCTTCTAATTCCTTTAACTTCAGTTGGTAACTTGTTGAAGCAAGTAATGGCATTGTACTGAGGAGACTTCTTAAAAAGTGTCATTCTAAGAAGGTCATCATTACGTGTATTATAGTAATGCTCGGAGGAGTTTTCTCTGAATAGGTGTAGGTTTAATCTGGCAAACATTATGGATTTGAAGATGAAAATGGAAGGAGCTGTAAGAATTTTCTTCTCTATATAGATAGGTCGACAGCTGTCCCTGTAGCTTATGTTATAGATAAGTCTTACTATTCTTTTCTGGCCTAGAAATATTCGAGAGAAATCTTTAGCCATACCCCAGACAAGTATGTTCATGCTCATATGAGAGTAGGCCATAGCATAGTAGATGCTGAGCAGGCCGGATTCATCTAAACTTGGTTTCAGTTGCTTGAGGGCGTAGTAACCTTTATTCATTTTAGAGCAAGTGTGATCGACTTGCTTTTCCCAGTTTAAGTGAGAGTCTAGGTAGGTACCTAAGAATTTGACTTCAAAAGAGCTTTCGATATCATTTATGATCGGATTTACTGGGTTATCTCTACTAAAGTGAAACTTCAACGATACATACTTGTTCGTGTTTAAAATAAGTTTGTTTCTTTGACACCATGCACTGAATATATCGATTATGATGTCTGATTTGCAGATGACTTGTTCAACATTATTTCCAGAAACAGTTATGGTAGTATCATCAGCAAACATTGTTAGGTGAGCATCTACTATATTTTGGGGTAGGTCATTGATATATAAGAGGAACAGTAGTGGACCTAGTACCGAGCCCTGAGGTACGCCAAGTTCAACGTTTTTGGCCGTAGAGGATGTCCCGTTATACTTGACTATCATATTTCTCTCACTCACAAAATATAAGACCCAATTTCTAATATTACCCGGAAGACCTATGTCTTGAAGTTTACGGCTAAGAAACTCGGGACACACCATATCAAAGGCTTTGGGTAAGTCGAAAAATAAAGATAGAACACACTTGTTTTTGTTTATTTCATCATGTATGTGGCTTAGTAAGTGATACGAAGCTGTCTCGATAGATTTGTTTCTCCGAAATCCGTGTTGTGAATCAGACAGTATATTATTATATTCCAAATAATTCGTTATTCTGACTGCAATTACTTTTTCGAAAAGTATGGAAATTGAACTCAGGAGTGAAATTTGTCTATAGTTCTCAATGTTTGTTGGACTTCCTTTTTTATGCACAGGAATGATAATAGCTTTTTTGAGAGCCTCCGGAAAATAGCCCTGTATAACAGATTGATTCATGAGGAACGTTAATGGTTTAATAATAGCAAATATTATTTTCTTCAGGGTAATTACAGATAGTTCGTCATATCCAGCAGATTTTTTGTTTTTCATTCCATCAAGAGTACTGACTATTTCATAGTCGGTAATAGGAAGAGAAATAAATAGTTCCGTTGGATTACATGCATTAGAGGTAGTACATGGAAGAGACAAATTTTGGCCTATTCCCGAATAGAGAGGACTGGATCCTGCGGGATAAGGAAATATTAAGAGCAGACAGTTGTTGGTTCCCAGATGGATCAAAAACACCTTCCGGTTCTGGTGCAGGTGTTTTCAGTCGCAGACTCAGGACAGAGTTATCTACCTGCCTAGAAACTTATGCGACTGTATTTCAAGCAGAAATTTACGCTATTGAATTGTGTGCGGAGAGATTGGATAAATCCAACCTGCGGCGTTGAAAGCTCTTGGCTCTCACCGGGCAACGTCTGAATTGGTAGCAAACTGACAAAAAAGACTCGCCTCGATAGGAAGACTAAACAGATTGTCTCCGGTCTGGATTCCTGGCAGCTTCATTGCCTGGAAGGCAATGAAGCTGCTACTCTCTTGCAAAGGAGTGTGCTGCAAGCGGCTTCATTGGACCAGAACCTGTCATTGGCATCGCTTTGGGCTTTACCATACAAACACTCAACACTTGGATGGCAAGAAGAGTTATGGACTTCTGGCAGAATCTTCCAGGATTGGCTCACTCCAAGGCGTTTATTCACACTTCGAAGCTTGATTCCAAACAGTTGTTGGACTAGAGTAGAAATGAACTACGATGTCTAATAGGCCTTCTTACAGGTCACTGTCATTTGAATCATCACATGCAGAGACTTGGACTGTTGGAAGACAGTGTGTGTCGCCTCTGTCTGGAAAATGATGAAACTGCAGAGCATATACTTTGTGCCTGCCCCGCTAGGGACCGAATCAGGTTCTTTGTGTTCGGCAGATCCATACTCTCACCATCTGACCTGAAAGACCACTCACCATACAAACTAATACGCTTTGTTAACCAGCTGGGTTTATTTGGTCGAGTGTGAATAGTTGTGAGTCACAATAAACGGCTGCTGGTTGCGGCGTACTTAGACGTACCTACGTATATTCTTCGTGCTGTTTACTGAGTATGAAGTGGCGAGAATAACGGGCGGGAATAAAATGATTAAATTACTAAAATGACTATAAAAAATGGGTGATAGAAGGGTAAAAATTGAGGATTATATGTATTTTTTAATGACACATCATAAAAAATCAATAACAAGAAATTTTGTTTTAAAAATAAAATGTTTGTGATGAATTAGTTTTCCGAAGACATATTAAGAAAACTTCACAAATCTTCACAAATGTTGTATTAAAAACAGATAGTTTAGCATAAGATCAATAGCAGGTAGTAGTTGGGTAATACCTTACTAACCTTTCAACTTCAGCTCCAAACTCTTGCAAACTTTCTGATGGACCTTGAGTTCTCACCTTCAGTTGAGTTACCACTACCATATCTGACCTCCAAAGCTGATACGACTGCTTCATAATCATTCTGCCCATTCACAGGATTATTTAGCAGAAGTTCAGGAACCTTTCCTCGTAGTGCCAGTATGCGAGCTGTTGCATTCTCTTCATTTCTCCACCCATTATTTTCCGCAGCGGCCTCAAATTGTCTGCGATAAATTGACCATGAAGATTCGCCATCAAAAGTTTGAATTTTAATAAAACTACTGTTAAAAAGCGAAGATGTCGTTTCCGATTTGCATTTTTCCACAGCGATCTTCTTCGGCTCCGGTGATTCTTTCCCGGAAAGCCTCTTCAAACTTTTTCCCCGACTCCTTCAAGCTTATTTTCAAATTTCCTTCGAGCTCCTTTTTTTTCTCTCCTTCGTTCACTTTCTTCATTTCAGCGTAATCGTTCTTCCTGTCTTCTTTGTCCATCTTTCTCTCTTCTGCGTTCATATTTCTCCTTTATGCGTTCACCTTCTTCCCTTATACGATTTTCATTCTCCACCAGGCCCGTTTGCAAAGCCTCAAACATTTTCTCAAGCTTTGTTACGTGTTAATTTACTTTTTTTTATGATTTTCGTTAAATTAACTAGAAAAAAAATATACAACTTCGATGTTTATTTATTTATTGTTATGACATTTTTGAAATAGTGCTTCCATGAGATCCGTTAAATTCTAAGTTTTTGTAACCTGAAAATAATACGCTCTGTATATTCAATTGCATCTAGTTATCATTCAATCACTTACCATCAATCAGTTCTTGTTTATAATTGCCTTGTAGTAATTGGTGCTTCGAGTGTTCTCTGAGATTCCTGTGGAATACAAATACGAGAAATAAATAACCTAACATTCTCATATTTAGTTCTTCAAAATATACATTCACATCACTGTTGAGTTATATTGGCAATCTGTGTCACTTCTGTTAAGTTCATATCATTGAAAGGTTTGATTAAAAGGGTTCACCTGTGACGTCATTGAAGATGATTTTACCCCGAACAGACCGTCTGTGACATCAATAACCATGACGACCAGATAACCGCAATAATTAACCCATTTCATGGGATTGCGAAATAAAACTGACTAGATGACAAGTTGACATACCTTTGAAAGGGGGATATCCTGTTCTTTTTTTGATCATCACGGCACATGGCAGGAGCTGAATTTGAGAATTGTGCTCACATCTTGGATGGATTTGCCTTATACGTATTAGGAGGTGAATATAAGAGTTTCTTATTCTTGAGAAAAGAAAGAAATATCCACTTCAGTGTTTTGGGATTTGAATTATTCTATCTTCCTAATCAAGCCGTAATCGTTAGACCTCACTTCAGGCCGTCCACTATATACAGGTACATCTTCCACTAGCTTGTCAACTATCCATTGAGAGGTATCTTAATAGGCACCTCTCCCAAATAAAACTGGAACTTGGCACAGAATTGTTCGTATAACCTTACTTTGTTTCAGGCCTTTTCATTTTTGGCCCCTTTCGCTTTATCTCTTCGTTGTACGTTGGTTACATCTTGACGATTAGCTTATTGTTACCTTTGTTACGGTACTACAAGAAGTCTCTGACAACCAGAAAATCATTGATTACAACTATAATACTTACCACAGATTCTCAAGATCATTTATGAACACACCAGATCTCTACAAAGTTTCGAACGAAGAAAATATCCATTGGAGAAAGATATACGCTGGCAACACCTTGATCAGGCGAGCTCTTTCCATTATTTCTATTGCTTTACTTATATTAATATTACACCTTTTGTTGCTTGTCAATTATCCTGTTTATTGGTTACATTTGAATGCTGCTATTTGGCTGTGAAGCCTTATCTACCAGTAATTCTGAAAGAAAGAATACAACTAACTAAATATCACACCTCTGAGATTATATTTACTTACCACTTACTAGTTTATATATATGTAAACTCTGATGTATATATACATAGGGGTATCAAATGATCATGTCCTTCTCCCCATGCTGAATGATTCAATGTTAAATCTATATGTAGTTAAGTCTACTTGCAACTTGCACAACGAATAAATCCCCTTCCTATCACACGAGAGTATTTCTTCCACGACCCACTCTCCGAAAGTAGCTAACCACAGTATTTTAATTAGTAAAAACCCCATTATAGCCCCCAAACGTTGCTCCTATCATTTAGAGGCGTTTGCAGGTTATAGCTTTTCCATCCTATCGTAATCTACATTTCTTGTTTTTACCATAACACAGAAAAGATTCAGTCGATTATTTCACTTCCAACACCAAATGTTACGTTTTCCCCGTGGGTTGACTATACTGTACAATAATCAAACTCAACTTCATTTCACTTTTAATACTTCAACTATTTTTCAAATGTCTATCGCCTTATTAGATCGCTCCGCGTACCTCACTGTCACTTCTACTTGACCATATCGACATGCTCGTATACAGCGTTTATATGTGGCAAACGAACTATTCCGAAACTAGTGGAGAATGCCTGTGAAATTCCTCAGATATTGATATATGGCTACCAGCGGCGGCCGAGGTTATTTTCTTCAAGGCATAATTTACAACAATAATAAAATGAGTAAAACCAAATTGTTCATAAACCATTAACAGTTGGCTGAACGGAAGCTTGGTGGGTTGACGTGGGTGATTTGTTTCATTCACTCAATTGACTTGTGTCAACCGGTGGTTTGAACCGCAAAACCGGACGATCGATTTTTACTTCCTATCATCCAACTCGTGTTAGGAATCACACGTTAAAAATTAAGACCTCGTTAGTCCTTAACTCGCACAAGTTTCGACTTCCGAGAGTTGTCGTACGAAGGGGAGCGACAGCTGATTAACGGAAAAACAAGGTTTTTTAACAGTTCAGATTATGTTGGTAATATTTTTGATAGTCAATATTGTTCCAGAATATATTTTATTTTATTTCTATTTATAGAAAGTTTTGTGATATTCATTTAAAGTCTGAAGATATTATTTGTGATACATTAGATTTGCAGAGTTTGAAGTTTGCAGAATTTGCAGACGAATATTCAATAAAAATAATTTCAGGATTCAAAAGTTCAGTTATGAAATTTTCCTAATTTAAGTTTGTGGTGTTTTTGTATAATAATCTTTAATGTTTTAAATAAGACGCATACATTTCAGTTACATTTTATTGAATGTCTCGAGAATCGACCTCGAACCCCAAAAACCTGTCCAACATAAGAAAAAATAATAAAACAAAATAACATTCAGTTTTTATACATAGCTAACCAATGGCAGGTGGTATTCTAATTTACCACAATACCTTTCCCCTTAAATTCAACTCATCAAAAAAAAACATACTAACAATTAAATAAACAATTTTTTTTCCAACTTTATTACACATCCTAGGACTTATTTCTGCTACGGAGGTTATATCTATTTCCAGCTGCCAGGGGAGCATCACTTCCAATAATTGCAGTTTCCGGATCAATAGATATATCTTCCGATACACAAGAAGATTTTTCAATCAAATCAGAACATTGGTTTTCTGTCGTTAATTCAGCAGTAGCTTCGGCTGTTGGATCAGTATAAGGCAGTGTTTCTCAAAGTGTGCGCCGCGGCGCCCTGGGGCGCCGTGGAACCTTTACTGGGGCGCCGTGGGCCATGGGTGAGTGTCTCAAGTTACAACGTTCTACAACATAGATAACTGAGAGTAAAGGTAATACGTCGGTACCTATTAATAAAAATCCTCTGATAATATCGGTAATTGCAAAATGCAATCCGTTCAGACAGCCACCTACCTACTTTCAATAATTAAATATCTAGTGTAGTCTTTACGTTCGGGGCGCCGCGATAACCTTCAAAAAACATAAGGGAGCCGTGAATTCGAAAAGTTTGAGAAACACGGGTATAAGGTGATTCAGACATACATGATCTAATTTTCCCTTTCTCTAAATCGATTTCAAAAGTAACATTTCCTGATTTTCTGGAAATCTCTTCTGGAATCCAAGTAGGTTCCTTGTTTGAAAAGTCTTTCACTACAACTTTTTCACCTAATTCAAAATTTCTTTGTTTACCTCCGAAATTATCTATCTGGCTCTGAACTTTCAAATCATTAATAAGTTTTTGAGAAGGGCGAATGAGATCTAAACGGGTTTTAATATTTCTGCCAAACATCATCTTTGACGGACTAACTTTCGTCGAACTATGTTCAGCAACTCGATAATCGAAAAGAAATTTTTCTAAAGATTCCTGAATATCTTTTCCTGCCATTTTAGCTTTCTTAATGGCGTTTTTTACCGTTTTCACGAAAATTTCGGCAGAACCGTTGCTTTGAGCATGATAAGGCGGAGAAAATAAGTGTTTAATACCATTCATTTGTAAAAACGTTTCAAATTCCGCGGAAAAAAATGGAGGGCCATTATCGGAAACTAAAACATCTGGAAGTCCAAAATGAGAAAATAAAAACCTTAACTTTTTTATGACTGATTTTGCGTTAGTGCTTTTGATTTAAAATACTTCAAGCCATTTTGTATGTGAATCAGTAACAAGAAAATATTTCTTATCATACACCGGACCCAAAAAATCTACGTGGATACGAGACCATGGTTTTTGTGTTTGTAAAGTAAAGTTTTATTTGGATTTTGTTGAAATTGAGAACAAATGTGACACTTTTTACACATTTCTTCAATTTCCTTATCAATGTGAGGCCAATAACAATACGACCGAGCAAGAGATTTACTTTTATTAATTCCCAAATGACTCGAGTGAATTTCCTTCAGAATTGAGTTTCGAAATTTCTCGGGTACAATTCTCAAACCCCATAAAATGCAACCGCGTTCCAAATGCAATTCATTGCGTCTATTAAAATAGGGTTTTAATTTCTCTGACAATTTTTCTGCATTTTCAGGCCACTCTGTACTACAAAATTTGTAAATCATATTCAAAATACTATCACGTTGAGTTTCTTTAGCTATTTGTTTATACTCCAAGGGAAAGGTTGAATTTTCGAAATAAAATAAATGACCAAAATCGGGTTTGCCATTTCATTCATCAGGAAGTGACAAACGAGAGAGTGCATCCGCGTTACAATTTTTTTTCAGAGGATATGTATTTTATTTCATATTGATAAGCTGCAAGAATGATAGACCATCGCTGCAGACGGCTTGCGGCTATTTGAGGAATACCTTTTTTTTCTCCAAAGATAGCTAGTAAAGGTTTATGATCGGTATATAAAAAGAAATGTTGTAAATATAAATAATCGCGGAATTTTTTTACTCCAAATATTATACTCAATGCTTCTTTGTCAATTTGGCTGTAGTTTCTTTCCGATTTATTTAAAGTACGTGATGCATGTACAATGGGTCTGAATTCGCCATTTGGAAAAATATGGAATAAACAACTACCGAGGCCTGTAGAACTGGAATCACAAAACATTGCAATTTTCATCTTTGGATTATAATGTGCTAATACTTTTGAAGATGCTAATTCTATTTTTAATTAAATCGAAAGCATATTGACACTTTCTGTCCCACTTCCAAATGATATTATTCTGCAATAAATTATACAAGGGTTGTAATTTTGTACTCAAATTTGAAATAAATTTTGCGTTAAAATTCACAAGTCCAAGAAAGGATTTTAATTCCGTTTTATTAGAAGGAATTTTCATTTTAGAAATTGCTTCAATTTTCTCTTTGGTAGGATGCAGTCCGGTAGAATCGATTCGGTGCCCTAAATAATTTATTTCTTTCTGTAAAAATTTGCATTCATCTAAATTTATTGTGAGACCTGATTGTTTAATTTTTTCGAAGACAGCCCGTAACCGAGTAATATGTTGTTCTGTATTTGAACCTGTGACAAGTACGTCATCCATAAACACACTTACTCCTTCCATATTACCAAAAATTGTATCCATTAGTTTTTGAAAAATACTTGAACTAGATGCTATATACCATACGGTAAACGATTGTAACAGAAAATGCCTTTCGTTGTATTTATAGTAACAGTTTTTCTGGAGTCTTCGTCTAGTTCTATTTGTAAAAATGCTTGGGGATTCCACCGTTTTTTTTACAACCGGAACAATCGGACTTGCCCAGTTACTGTAATCCACTGGAGTTAAAATGCCCTCCTCGACTAACTTATCTAGTTCCTCTTCAACTTTCAATTTCAAATTCATAGGCAAAGATCTAGCCCTACAAAACACTGGAACAGATTGAGGTTTCAAATGTAAAGTAGCTTTGAAATTTTTTAATTTTCCTAATTTGGTGCCAAAAATAGATGAATATTCTGAAATGAGATTTTTCATTTGAACACCCTCTTTATCTGCAGATATATTATTACAGGCAACATTATTGATAATATTGATATTTAGTTCAGAGAGCCATTTTTGATCGATGAGAGGTGGGCCTCCCCTCGGAATTATGTAAAGATTCAGAGGCAGAGAGATTCTTTCGAAGGTAACCTTAACAACAATATATCCTAAAGTTTCTGATTACCTATATAAGAAGACAATTTGGTCCTGCATTATATTCTGCTACAAAACTCTTTTTTGAGTCAAAATTCTATATTAAAAAATACGAAAGAATGTTGAAATATTGTTTGGTTTTTTCAAAAACTACACCTCACGATTTGACCTCCATTAAAGTTTGTGGAGATCAAATCGTGAGGTGTAGTTTTTGAATTTACTATTGATCTTCATCAAGTAACGGTCGAATCAATCAGAAAATATTTGGTTTTGTTTGATACTATTCCTAAGTTACAGAAAATAAGAATATTGTTGATTTTTACTGTCGAAGTAGGTAGATACCTACTCCTCCGGCATACCTTATAGAAGAATTAACTTGTTATATTTCTTAGTCTATTCATTTCAATGATGGCGTCATTATTACATGGCCGAGTCAAAGTTAATTTCGAACAGTCTAATTCTTCTATCAGGAGGCCTTCTATTGATGTGACCCTACTCAAAGCCACGTACGCTTGGCCGGCTGCGAACAACTTTGAACTCAAGTATACAACAGCATGGTCAACCGTACTACCCTGCATTTTGTGAACTGTACAAGCCCAGCATAAAACAATTGGCAACAATCTACGTTCAGCTGTACCATGACTGAATTTAGCTGGAAATTGTACAGATTTCTGTTGAATAACGTGGATCCCATCTTTGCCGAAGTCGATACGGACTGATGGAATGTCCGTGTCATACATTTGTGCTCTCTGGAAACAGGGCCATATAATTTCTATCGTATGACCGATGACACCATTCACTAGACTCTTAGACACATCAGCATTGTATCGCAACATCACCTTGGCTCCCACAAATATTTCCAACTCTTTAGGCCACCCTCCAGTCTTGTTTATATCAGATGATTTAATATTATTTAAATCTATAATATAATTTTTTCTAGAACAGTCTATTAGACTATCTTGTGCAATTATTTTATTGCAATGTAAATAAATATGGGTTCTTACAACCTACTACACCATTTATTGTCTTCTTTTTAGAGTCGGGAAGTAGGTATTTGAAGGTAAAAGCTTGATTTGATTATTTTCTAGAAATATATTTTTTTAAGCCATCCCTGGATGTGGCATCTATTTCATGGTGGGCCTACCAACTGCCTATCATAAACGAATGCGTATATAAAATTTCGTGTCCCTGCTATTTACCGCTGAGGAGATCTCTCGTACGGAGCCGATCCTGGCAGCAGCATCAGGTCACGTTTATGATTAACATGCATTGTCATCGGTTCTGGACCAGCATGCAAAATTTCAGGTCAATCGGATTCCGGGAAGTGGACCAAATGAAACTTGCAAGATTTGTTAACATACATACTAGTCAAGTTAAATAAAAGCTTTTAATAAAAATCAACACAATGTTCAAATAAGGTTGAATTCATGAATAAAATAGAGGGCTTTACGTTAAATAGATTTTTTTACAAAAAAGTACTGAAAGAATTACACCTTAATTTGTTCTCTAACCTAATTTTTAAATTGATTTGCTTGTATCTATATTTTTAGTCATCATTTAATAACTTGACATGATTATGACAGACAATTCCATGAATAATTAATATATTGACTAGTACGACATTCGTTATAAGCGGAAGTTCATCAAAATTTACATCACTACATGCAAGAAGCGTAATTGTCTGAACGCCATTGTTGTCTATTTCAGAATACAATTGAATGATACAAAAAAATTGTCTCTAGTACTTTCAGATCCGGATATATATTTTTGTTTACTTCTTTTTTATTTGCAGATATTTAAAAAATCTGACTACATTTTATCATGGAAACTTTGAATGGACTATCAGAATATGTTCACAGAAATTTCAAATACAAACCTGCAGGTATTTTTTATAGCAATTTTTTTGATCCCAACTATCCATTTACTCTTGAGATATTCAATTATTCCCAATATATCTCAGAGTTTTGGAAATTTAATGAACATCCGTGGGCATATTTAATGATTTTAATGTCAGTAAACCCAGGAGAAAACGACCAAAAATCCAAAATTATGTTGAAAATACTGCCAAAGAATATGATGACAATGAATTCGAAGTACAATTTCGTGTATCGAGGTGAACAATAATTGTCAAAAAACTTGATTTTTTTCAACAATCTGCTTTCAAATCTGTTCATGCTCCTGGTCGACCTAATGTATCTGCAAAGAAGGGAGTCTGGTATTTTGCTAACAGGAATTCCTTTCGAGAGGTTTCTGATAGGTTTGGAGTTTCTTTCAGTACAGCATAGAATTATTTAAAAAGAGTGCTGACATTTCTCATTTCAATGAAGAAAAAATACATTGGATGGCCTGATGAACCACAAAAACTTCAAATTTAACAGGCTTTTTCCAAGAATAATGGCATTCCTGAAGTAATTGCAGCTATTGATGGCAGCCATATTGGGATACCAAAAACTGAGCAAAACCAGGATTCATATATAAATAGAAAGGGATATCATAGCTTGTTATTACAAGGAGTTTTGGACAATACTAAAAAGTTTTTAGATGTATTGAAAAGATTAGCTCCATAAGCAAGAATATCATAAAATCCTGTGTTCATTGATAATTTCTTTTTATTGGGCGATTCAGCGTACCCCAACTCAACAACAAGTTCTCAACAGGATGTTCAAATTGGAAATGTGATAGAACCGGCCGATACTTGATGAAAAGCCATAATAACGTATTCAAAAAATACTTTAATGTGAAATTTTGACTACCGCGACCAGTTTCGCCATATGATAGCATCTTCAGACGTATTTCATCGGGACTTCCATTGTCTAATATAATATAAATTGATTTGATTTGATTTGATAAACCAAACAAATAAAAATTGAAATATTAATAAAAGCTGAAAAAATTGAATAAAATAAAAATATTATTAACAAAAAATGAAAAAATAAAAATCAAAAGATTTCAAACCAAGTTATGTCACAACGTTTCGATTGTTAGTATCCACAATCGTCTTCGGTTGATAACTGGACTTATTCCTCCGAGATCTGACTATTTATAGGTCATTCGAGTGCTTTCACCTATCCCCTCTTTCCGCTTCATTGGTTTTGGCGGGAGATGACCGTTTGGCGGGAGTTGGTCGTTTTTCGCTTGATTAGAGGTTTCCATATGTTACGTATCTCTACGCTAGCTTGACTAAATGCGTTGTTGGACAACATATACGCGGCTTCTTTGAATTTTCTTCTAAACCAGTGTTCCTCTTTGTGAATGATTTCAGCTTGAGCCCACTTGATGTTGTTTTGATGAGTCCAAACATGCTCTGCTATTCCGGTTTTTCTGGTTTCTCCTCGCTGTGTATGTTTCTTGTGCTCAGCAATGCGAACTTTCAATGGCCTCTTAGTTTCACCGATGTATGATTTAATTTTTTTTCATTTTTTGTTAATAATATTTTTAATTTTATCAATTTTTTCAGCTTTTATTAATATTTCAATTTTTATTTGTTTGGTTGTTGTTGTATGTTATTTCTTTGTAATTTCAGTTTTTTAGTGTAATAAAATTGTTATTTTCGGTTAATCTTTTTAATTTTTTTCAGGGTTATCAAATCAATTTATATTATATTAGACAATGGAAGTCCGAACTGATGAAATACACCACGAAACATTGTCAACCACCTTCAAACAAATCTTCAGACGTCTCAATACAGACAGAAAAAATGAAATACATTCTGCCTAATGAAGAAGAAAGTAAATAAACTAAAGGATATCGATAGACCGAATTCTACACCTATATTTAGAACAATAATGTACAAATGCAAATTTTCATGAGTTTTACAATAAATAACATTGTAAAAATAATAAGTATACAAACTGTAAACAAAATAACATAAAATAGAAAAGAACAAATTATTCTAGAGCGTCTGTATTCAAATGAAGCAATTAAGTTTTCAACTGTAGAGAAGAGTCTGACAATGAACTACAGTACCATTTCGAGAAAGGAATCTACTAAACAAGTTACCTTACCTATTTATTTCGAAACATATATGAGGAGAGTAAAACATAAATGATTTTCCAACAACGGCATTTGTGTATTGACATCTGAAAGTCATTAAATGTTGTCTACAGATAAGTAATTTGCCTCTTATAATCCATGAGTCATTGAAGAGCGAAGAAATAACCACTCCTAACATTAACTGCATCTATTGCCTCGCCAGTTCCCAAGAAAGTAACTTTCAGAAATGAATACACGGAAATGCCGATCTTCCCAACAAATCGGTTCGCCAAAAAAGAAGTCCGACATTCCAATCTTACGACGTGTAGCGCGGTTGACAAATGTTTCGAACTCGGAAAATTGAGAAATCGTGATGATATTGGTGAGAAATACACGAGATATTTTTTAGTCAATGGAAATGTTCAAAACACAAATAAAACTACTGACGTCCCTCTCTCCAACTCTTATTGGAAAATAAACGTTCATATAATTTGCAATATTTTTTGTACATGCCACAGAACTAAGCTAATGTTATATTTTGGACTATGTTTAAATCAGAATAAATAGTGTATATGAATTTTCAATTACTGATTTGACTTGGATCCCATCTTGAAAGGTAAGAACATAAACAGTTTCAAAGTTATAAAGAATTAAATTTCTCTAAAAAGGGGAGACTAATTTCTCGAAAGTAATACCATAACATATCTTTGATAAATTTTAATTTTTCAACAGAAACTTTTTTATTTAGCAATACCATGAGTCCGTAGGACAATTGGTATTTCTCGAAAAATAAAGTTTCAGTTCAAACAAACGGGCATGCATTTATCTGAGAAAACTTTCAGGTCGAGTGGTATTCGTAAAGATTATTTCCTGAAATATTTGTGCTGAGTGATATGAGTGATACATATTTTGTATTTTTCAACAATAGGATTTAATTTCTGAAATCTATCCTGCCTAGAAATGATACCGCAGATCCAGCACCTGAGCTACTTCACGCTGGTAGATTCATCACTAGAACGTCGCGTGTTTTTTCCATTTCATTGAAATTCAGAATGAAGTTTCCATTCTAATTGAAAACCTCTCATTATGCGAATGAGTTTCGAATATGATCGTGAGATTTCTGGTTATCATGTTAAAATTTTTTGTATTCAAGGTGGAGTTTGAATTGAAGGACGGCTGTCCTTATCTGTTCATTGTACAGTTGAGTTTTATTTGAATTAAATGTTACTTTAGTTGCCTCAGTAGAGTTAGGGCCATAGCACTGTCATAGTCATAATATCAAATAAACCCTGTGAATTTCTGTAGAAGTATTTAGTCACAGTCATATTTTAATATTTGATTCCATTCATTCAATTGGATTCGGGCAGATATTCAAGAATAATGAAACCTCGATATTATTTTCATAGCTTTATCGGTTTGAACAAAACAACCGAATTTAAAAAGTTCAAATCAAACAATGTTTGAAGAGGAAGAAATCAACACAAAAATGTCAAATTTTTAAAATTTTATCTCTGTTTTTACTATTTTTTATTATTGTTGAAATATAATTCCGCGCGGTGAGCACTATGCAGTTACCCTACTTCGAAACCAGCTGTTCAAAAATTAGGGTGTTTACCAATGACATTCGAAGAAAAAAATTCAGTGACATTCAGACAAATATTTATTGAGACTATTTCTCTTCACGATGAACTTTTGATTGCTCTATATCCAACAAGGCTTCAAGGAGAATTTTCAAGTTTCATATTAATAATAATGAATTATTCAAACATTAGAAATATATTTGAAAACTAGAAAGAAGAGTTGTAAAACCCTTTTATTGAAGTTAACTTATATCACTATTTCAAAATTCAAATAAATCGATATATTATAACATTTGTATATACATAAAATACTTATTTGTAATTGAAATATTCACATTTCGCTTGTCATGAAATCTCATGATTGTTTCATTCATTTTTCATCATTTAAGTAATCTTTTTTTTTCATTACAAATCGGGGTTTATGTGTAAAAATCATTTGTAAGAAATAATGTGAGTTGATTGGGTTAAATTTTCGTTTAGATTCGAGGAAATTTATCTAAAACTACCGTTGGTAATAAAATATTATTGTTTTCTGTATTTTGTATGGGGTTTTCAATAAAAAATGTAATGAATATTACTGGAGTGTTTTCCCAACACCAAATCGTTTTTTTAACACCTCGACACGTGTTTCGATCACCAAGTAAGATATACACATACACATACCACACTTAAAATAAGACCTGAAAAATCAGCAGTCGCCCATCATATTTTGCAACAAAAACATTCCATAGACTTCAGTTCATTAAGATTAGTTAGATAAGTTAACAACAACAGGCAACTAGATGCCTATGAGAGTGTAGAAATGACTAAACACAATAATATTATGAATAACGATGACGGACCTATATCAAAGAGCATACTATATAGCTTGTTAAAATAAAATAAAATAATGTTGTTGGGTTTACTGATCACTACATAAGGATACATTGCAAAAATAAATTTGAATAGGCAATATTGTGAAATTAATTTTTATATAGCTGAAAATTGTTTTATATAAACATATATTGTAAAATAATAGATAAGGCAAAATTGTAAAATTAATTTAAGTTGGTATACCTTTATGGTTGGTACGCCTGGATGGTTTACCTGTATGGGTTACCTTTATAGCATAAATAGGATTAGGTCGCACTCGTTCTTAGTTTTAATCTTCCTCTTTGAAGATGATCACTTGGTGATCGCAACACGTGTCGAGGTGTTAAAAATAACGATTTGGTGTTGGGAAAAAACACCAGTAATATTCATTACTACACCAAAGGTTCCAAACAGTGTATCATAAGTAAAAAATGTAATCAACTGTACTGATTAGCGCTATATTCATCAAAAATATTGAATCTGAGGTAATGTATATTTGAGACAGTTCTATAAAAAATAAATTCATGTTTTTTATAGACCGAAAACAAATGTTTAACTGTTATTCAACAAATACTACTTTTTGTTGCGTTTAATAAATCAACCGAACAATTTTTCGAATCAATATAGTTTTTGAAGATATTTTAACTCTCAGTATAACAAAACTAAATTGGACAAATCTAGTTTTTAACGAATATTTCAAAAACAGCCACTGATATTCTCGATCTGAAAACAAATTATACTAGATTCCCAAAAAATTAAACATCTGTCCAGTTTAACCGACCTGGTAGGTCTTACCGTTTCCGAAATCTCAATAATGGGATCAGCTGAAAAAATGGCCTTCTCTTTCTTTACAAATACCTTCATGAGCGAGCTCTTCGAAAATTTCTGTCAGAAGTGGAACCTCTGGAGTAGAATGATTTCAAAACAAACACTGCTTCACTCATGAATTGCAACACTTTTTTCGACGCGTGATTCACCAAGTTGGCATATCAGGTAGCTGACGTTACCAGGGTATGGACTGTCTTCCAATGATCTTCAATTGGTGGTGGTGAAACGCACGTCGAGAAAAGTCAGGAGATAATTTATTTCTGATGAGGCATTTGATTGGTGATAAATGTGTCGAGAAGAGTACCTACTGCAGTTTTGGCATGAAGCATATTTTGTTTCACCTCCACTGCGTCTTTAGTGGTATTCAATTAAAAAATTATTTGTATGTCCTTTGTTGTGTGTGGGGAAATACATAACTGGCAGTTATTTGGTTGTCTTGGAGCTTAGCAAATACACTTGATATGTATGCAATATTCTCATAATTAAATGACACAATCTGAACCATCATAAGGTCATTTTTATTATTGAAATGATAAGTGAATATTGATACGGATTATGCAGGAGAAGGTCACGAACTATGAAAAATTTCTCAGCGATAAAATGTCATATCACATTTGAGCAGAATTTAGGGTCACGAAATGTTTCCAATCAAATCAGGTATATCTGATTAGTCTTATTCACTTTAAGTTTGTTATCATTTTGCTGACTCTTGGAATATCAGATTCAGACTCATTTATTTCATTCAGAGACCCTGTTTTTTAATAAATTGATGAATGTAGCCGTTGTTACTACGTGGTAGAAGATCATCATGAAAAATTGGAAATGAGACTTCCTATGTTTTTATCACTTGTATTTATACTAACGTTAGTGCAGTTTCGACTTATAAAAACATTTACGAAAGAATACGATAAACTGAAATAATTAACAATTTTAACACTTACATATCTACACACCACTATAGGTAATAACAGACGGTTCTTAACTTGACTGAGTACCTGACTTTTGTTTACCTTTGACAATTTGGGTACTCTAATTTGAAAACCGGTGAGTAAACCAAGTCGATTTGTTCATTGAAAAGGTTACATCCGCAATGTTTTTGCTTATGCTTATGAATTTCCAAGGATTCCAAATAATTTGAGTTTCCAACCCTTGCTTGCATAGTGCAAAATTTCCCTATCGTTCAAATTCGGGAACTTGTATTTGCATTCCAAGGAATCGTTTGAAAACGTAAAATTATTTTTAGCTAGACCGATGCATTGCAAGTAATGGTTTCTAGGTAATCTAAACGATAGGGAAATTTTGCACTATACAAGCAAGGGTTGAAAACTCAATAATTTGGAATCCTTGGAAATTCATAAGCATAAGCATTGCGGATGTAACCTATTAAATAACCAAATCGACTCGGTTTACTGGAAGGTTTTCAAATTAGAGTACCCACATTCTCACAGGTAAATAAAATTCAAGTACTCAGTCAAGTAAATGATCGTCTATTAATACCTACAGTATTAAGATTGTTAATTATTTCAGTTTACTATATTCGTTTGAAAATTTCTTTATGGGATGAAACGCAGTAACGTTAGTTATAAATACAAGTAGTAGAGAAACAGGAAGTTTTATTTCTCGTTTTTCACCCTGTTTTTTCTTGATATTGTAAATTTCTCAAAGTTCATTATGGTGTTTTGTAAGATATGAAAGTCTTTCAACATTTTTACTAGAATTTTTTATATCGTGTGTCTTCCACTGGATTTTCTGTAATCATTTTTATGTTTTTTGTTAGTAAAAGGAAATCATTGGTCAACTGCGTTATGAATTCAAAGTTTTTGTAAAAAAAGATCAAAAGATCGTTCAGATTTCAGCAAACTTCTGTTTGTTTGGGTTATTGCAAAGTCTACTATATATGTGTAGCCACAATAAACTCTTGCGGATTGCGGTGGAGGGTTGAATAGACCCACTCACTTTGGACCTAACTATACGTGTGTGATGCATTGACGGTTTTATTTTCCTCATGCGGATTGATTGTTATTATTAATGATCTGTAATCCGACAAGAATGTCAGGATTATTTTTGCTTTTACGATTCCAAAAATCTTATCAGTTCTAGTACTGGTGAGTTCAGTTTCTCTGGTGTTTTATTATGTCCAAATTGAGACATCATATTTGTGATTCCATTTTTTTAGGACAAAACACAAGCACTACAGGAAAATCTTCAAGGCGCTCTAAGAGCAGTGCATGTGCGAAAGTGGTGGTTCACATTGGATTTGAATCGCTGGTGGTTGAATCCATTTGGAGAAATGTTGTCAGGAAAATTACTGCTGCACAGCATAAAAACAAAAAAGAATTAACTACTTATCACTATAAATATGCTACACGTCGAAATAATAGTATCGTCATACCGTTAATGCTCAAATCAGTGGGGCAGAAATCCTTTCGGTATTGAGGACCAAAACTCTACAGTTTTCTTCCTGAAAATTCAAGATGCGAAACAAATCTCAAAAAATGTATGACAAAGATTAAATTATTTGTCAAGAATATACCACGAACAGAGATACATAGACAAATAAATTTAAATACTTACTTCCACGATTGTGGATATATATTATGTATTGATTTGTTTGTAGTCTGGAACCATCATGATTAAAATCTCTATATCCATTGATTGTTTGATTTATTTATATTATGTCCAAATGTGTCTAGTTCAAAGTTATGTTTTTATCCATACTTAGTATCCATTCAATACATTAGTTTATTTTGATTCTTCATATTCTGTTTGAATATGTCCAGTTTAAACTTATATTCTTATCTATATCTAATAGTACTTATTTCAATAGATTTATTGGTTTTATTTATTAATATTCTTTTTAAATGTAGCTATTTTAAACTTATATCTTAGTACTTAATTTGAAGCATGAATCTCATTCAATGTCAGATTCAGTATTCTCATTCCTTACACACAGGCAGATCATTTTGCCTCGTGAGATGTATTTTATTTGTTCACTGTTCATTCCTATATGTACATGTATATTTACTATAAACAATCTTAAGAAAGTTAATAAATACATATTATTATTATTATTACTTGAACACTTCCCGTGAAAGTATCTATAGAAGAGAGACACATCTCCAACCTTTCTTCGATGTTCCAGACTATCAAGGTTGCAAGTGATCCAGCAGCTTCAGGGTATATTTGAGGGCGGAGCTCCATACATAAGAAGAATATTCCAAAGAAGCTTTGAGCCGAGCATCCTTTGTAATTCCAACGACATGATTATGCCAAGACCCCCACAACAAACTTATCGAAACAGAAACAGGAATTGTCAGGCCTCACATTATTATATCCGGTTCGGAGACATTTATCTTTTTGGGCTAATCCGATGCCTGGATGTATGTGTAATTATGTGTAATTTCAGCAAACTTCTGTTTGTTTGTGTTATTGCAAAGTCTACTATATGTGTGTAGCCACAATAAACCCTTGCGGGTTGCGGTGGATATTGAACCTGGTTACTTTCACTCTAATTCGAAATTACTTCCACATCCTCAATAAGATATTCAACCTCATGCTACCGGTGAAGATGTGCATTCGCAGCCGATATCCTGGAATATAAATATAATGACGAGACAAGTGTGCTGTCGTCAGCAAAGTAATATATTGGATTCATGGTTGTTTTCAATAAGTCGTTGATATACAATAAAAAGGGGATTGGAGACAACATGGATTCCTGGGGAACACCAGCGTCGATGGTAAAAGTATTCGAGAGATATCCATCGGCGGCCACTTTCAAGGAACATTCTTTCAAAAAGCCGCAGTGCCATACACAAAAATGATCCGACAAGCCATAGCATCGAAGTTTGGCCAGTAAACACTCATGCCACACACGGTCAATAGCCTTATAAATATTAAGCGCAACAGCTCTGACTCTCCATGTTTCTAGATTGCGTTATTCCAAATATGGGTGGCATACGATGGGAGGTCGCCTGTTGATCTTTGTTTCCGAAAGCCATAATGACAATCGTTCAAGATGTTGAGGCCTTCCAAATATTTGAGGATATGATGGTTTACGGCTTTTTTCATAATTTTGATATCACTGATAGCAAAGCGACTGGTCTATAGTTGTTTATAAGAGTTTTCTCCCATTTTGTTAATAGGCTGAACCCAAGCAATCTTCCAACAAGAAAGGAAAACCCCTTTCTTGTAAGACAGGTTGACTAGTCTGCAAAATACTGATGAGGGTTCATTTGCCCTCTTTTTGCTTCTGAGGAAGGAGTATCAAAATTTATATTGAAATATACTTGAATCTAAAAAAAAACAAGTATTAATAATTTCCTCCAGCCTAGAAATACATTCATGAAAATTTCCAATGGGAGCTCTGTGCATATTGATGATGACATACTTCTATTTGAAGTCCATTTCAGACAGTACTTTACCCAGTGAGTATTGAACAACTCACTTGAGATTTTGTTCAAAAATTGCTATAATTGATTTTGAAAATTATACCAGTCGTTACATAACATTTCTGTGCTCCAATTTCTTCAGTGACACACATCAACACATAAGAAACAATTTATTTTAATTGAAGGGGTTATATTTTTAGAAGTGATTAATTTTTGGGAAAGAAAGTTTTTGGCTTTCTACTACTCCATCTCGATACAAAAAAATGAGGGAATCTTCCAAGAAAATATTTTCTATAGTTATATCCAATTTGGCACTGAAGAGCCTTAGGGCAAGTGTCTTACGGCGAAACATCGATGTATACCAGTGAGGATGACAGTGTTCTATGTAAGTGCAATTTGTTACCATTCATTTGAAGTAGAACTTATGTGAATGATATCTGATTTTTATTCCACAACGAATGTTTGAAATACAAACTGTGTAAAGAAAAGTATCTTCTGTATAATTCAGTGTTCATATAGAAGTATTTGTTTCGAAAGAATTTTTTTCTTTCGTGTAATTCAATGTTTATATGGAAGTTACTTCTTTGCATGATCTACACATCCATGTATAGAGTTACCTATTTTCAAATTGATTACTTCCTTCCTTTGGAAGATTCCTTCATCTTTTTTTTTGTATCGAGATGGAGTAGTTGATTACTTCCTTCCTTCCTTTGGAAGATTCCCTCATCTTTTTTCTGTATCGAGATGGAGTAGTAGAAAGCCAAAAACTTTCTTTCCCAAAAATTTATTTCAATTGGTTCTGAAGTTGAGTTTGCGATGGAAGTACTTGAATACTGTGTTAAAAACCAGTTGAACATTACTGATATACGAGTTCAAAGATATTATACAATGTTTTTATAAGAAGGTTGGTCACCTTTATACCAAAATGCTATAGCGAGCATATAGAGCGTGTTCAACGCAAGTGTCAAGATATTTTTTACAATTATAATAATCGCCACTATCCGAGTTGGGGATATGTATCGAGGCTAGTTTCACGGCAAAAAAATACGTTACATATCACATTTCCTCGAACTAATTAATTATCCAAATCTCTCATCAGCTCAGAAGTCTCATACCGCGAAGAATGGATGAACAGTCTTCCTGAGAATATGCTCGGCAGGAACACAGGTATACAGACGGGCCAAAAACCATACATGGAACAGGAGCTGGAATTTACTGTGCGGAGAGAAATATTCATTTCAGTTGCCCACTCAGTCACTACATATCAGTTATCCAGGGGCTGAAGCATATTCAATCTGGCAATTTGCAAGAAACATTGGTCGGTCGGTAGCTAGGCTGTTCGACGTGGGTGCTTTGTTCACTCACTCAAATTGACTGCCTTGTTGGTCAGTGGTTCAAGCTCCAGTCTGAACGATCGATTTTCACTTGCCGTGTTAGGAATCACACGTTGAAAGGTGAGACTTCTGAGGGTTGTCGTTCATAGGGGTGCGACAGCTGGTTAACGGAAAAACAGATTTTTTTTAAACATCAGTTTGAGGCCCCAACGAAATTAGCAGATCAATATTTTAGAGACAGCCAGGCTGCCCTTGGATCACTGATCAGAGCTAGTATGTGAATGCCATAAAGAACTGAGGTCAAGAATGAATTGACTATTTTCTGGGTACCAGAACATTTAGGCTCCGCAGGCAACGGAAAAAGCTGATGAATGTGTCAAACATCATCAAATCCAAATATAGACCCTAAACCAGCTGTGGAATACCAAAGTCTTTGGTATGGAACTAGGATAAAAATTGGGTGAATAAGAAACATAGAGAGTACGGGACCGTCAGAGAAAAGAACTGAAGAACTGCTTCAATAAATCAGGGATTGGCTCAGAACAGTTACAGAGCTACTCAATGTTATCTGTACATTGAAAAGGAACATAAACAAAATAGGGTTGTATAACGGAGATCTAAAAAACAGGCAATGTAACAAAGGGACATAAATAGCTCGTCAAGGCAAACCATTTATGTACAACCCAAATTATGTCAAGAAAAATATGACAAACATCCAGTAAGAAACCTGTAAAAAGTAATTCAGGGCATAAGAGTGTTTATATGGGTGTCATGTGGAAGATGGGAGAAAAACGCAACAGGCCCCTGAGGCTGTAGTGTTTTCCGGAGTGTTGGAAAATCTAGATGTATTTTTTGATGCTGAACAACTTTTCCAAATAACATTTCCCAAGATTTTTCAAAATAAGAGTACTTTACTCTTATCTCAAAATCAAACATTTGAAAGCTCCTCATAAATTATATGTGTTTTACTGTATTCCGTTGGTGCATGTTCAGTTTTAGGGGATTTTAAATTTTATATTGGCAACACTATTGTTAAATTTTATATTAACAACACTATTTTATATATTTTATACTTCATATTTGATTTTTATATTTCCTTTAATTTATCTAATATGATATAGAGATTCTAGATCTATGAAGACAATTTTCACTGTAGTCGAGGTCCGCCTCATGGTATTTTGTCTAATTTGATCAGATCCACGATAAGGCTAATTATACGCATCACTTTTACCTTTGTCTGTTCTTATATAAAAATATTTCATAACCTCATTCCACTTCAGAATATTTACTCACAGGTGAGTTTTACACTACCAACAGCAACGCTTGCCTTGTTGGGTAGTATGAATTTATTTACCACTAAATGTCTCCTTCCTATTGTAACAAATTAAAGAATTTACTGTCTTAAACAAATTTATTTTAAATAATATTTCAGTAATCATAAACTAATTTATTTACAACACTCAGCAACTAACACTATTTGAATTCCTTGTTTAACCGCTCGATTCACTTTCTGACCTTTCCCTTGGGTCGGGAAGCCGGTCTTATATAGTGACACTATTCTTTCTCGAAATTTGTAGTCGATAACTCGATTCAATACTCAACTAGAGTTTTACCGGCGGTTGCCGACTTCATTCCTTTTGCGGTGATGTCATGTGTTTGTTCGCTTGCCGGCAAATCGGTCAGATGCGGCTTCAGATTCGTTACACTATTGTATTCTTCCATTGTACATTTGAGGTGAATAAATATTATTATAAAGAAGTTTCTTTCAGATACAGACCAGAAGAAAAATTTCGTCAGAGAGCACTATGTAGCCATAACAAAATTGGTTGTTAAAATCGATGAGAAATTTTGAAAACCGACTGTTGATTTCAATTGCACGTTAAGAGGTAAGAGATACCCCCTTTTGTCAGTTCCAACAAGTCTGACAACAACTCTTGATGAAACCACTACTTGATGGTAAGACACTATCTATATGGAAAAGTAAGGTTTTTACTTTCTACTTCTCCATCTTTATACAAAAAAATGTGGAAATCTTCCAAATAAGGAAGGAAGCAATCAATTTCAATAAAGAAGTAACTCTATACAAAGATGTGTAGATCAAGCGTAGATGTAACTACTTTCATATAACTACAGCTACTTTCATACAAACATTGAATTACACGAAAAAAAAATACTGTCGTGTAATTGTTGTAATTGTAGAATCATTTCTCAGAATATCGCAGGTTCCTGAATAACGAAAATCTGTAGTTTTACTAGCGTATTATCTATAGCAATAACGATTCGACCGTTCGTCTGCTTTCTGCTTTGTTTTAATATAAAGCATAATTTTAAGTAGAATTTAGTCTGTATAAAAACGCCTGAAAAACTATTGTATAGCGAAACACTCAGGCGGTTATTTACGCTTTTGTAAACCGTCCAATGAAAATCTCATATTGAGGTGACTATTCTGTAAAAAAAAATCGCCGAAATTCAGATCCTACAAGGAAGGAAAAAACATTTACATCAATCATCTCACAATCAATCCATAATCCAAAGTAAAATTAATCTGCTAATCGTAGTAACATAGTCTACGTTAGATACTAGGAATTGAGTGAAAGGCAGATCGATATTTTTAAAAGTGAAGACATATGTGGATCAGACGTCAGACTACAATTATTTCTGTTTTATCGAACATTGTCGATTGCCAGTCGAATCCTAACAGCTACATTTTTAGAGTGGCCCCTCAACGCCTCCATATTTTCAACCTCTATTAAAATATTTTCGTCAGACTACTCGTCCGTGATTCAATTTTGAGAAATCATCAATCAGCGTGGTTTAACTTCTGGAAATGTTATCGCTGTGCGAATACGGCTGACTGTAATTCCCAGAACTGATAACTTTTCAAGTTGGTAAGATGCGTTTTCCATGCCGTTGTTTCTTGGATTCCTGGTATTAATGTAGACAGTTCTCCTAATAGCGTCCAATTATCCAGTTATTTGGCTCACAATCGATTCTGCATTCATAATGTCCTGCATTCTTCGTCAAATCTCCGAAGAGCAACTGGAACCCGAAGCAGGAATGTTGATGGTGACGAACGTGAGCCTTTAGTGCGGTCGATGATGAAACACTTTTTCGCCAAATAGAGTTATTAGATGATATTCGCGTTTATATTCAAACTGAAAGACGAGTTTCAAATCATTATACGATTGAGATTTAAAAAAGATTTATTATTTATTGGTGTCCACGTGATTGTCTTGAGTGCAATAAAAATGCACATTTATTATGGAATTTAAAAAGGATGCAATTTGTAGTTCCCCTTAGATATACAGTTTTGGTAATATTTTTGCAACACTCCCTTTTAAGGCTCTATATATATATATATATATATATATATATATATATATATATATATATATATATATATATATATATATATATATATATATATATATATATACGGTAAAATAGATTAACAGGGTCTGACAGTCAAAAAATCAAAAATCATACTCTGTGTACTTTGCCAAGCTTTCGCTTCTAATGGGAAGCTTCTTCAGGGCAGTAAAAATGAGCAAAAAAAACAATAAATTGACGAAAAAGTTAGTATAAGATTTTTTGTTAGTTTAACAAATGCCACTTCATTTGTGAGTGTTTGGCAGCACTGTACCCCATGTCACTGTCAGCCATGGTGTTGGTGTCCCTTTTGGTAATCATATGCAAAATATTATGGACAGACAGAACTTTGGAAAGATTTTCAAGGAACTAGGTATGAAGGTGGTTTTAAAAACAAGTCATACATTGCAGAGCCTTTTGGGAAGTCCAAAAGACAAAGTCGAGAATTCGGAAAAGTCTGGAATTGACGAAATTGCATGTAAGGACTGCGATGCAAAATATTATGGATAGACAAAAAGATCTATTAAAGTGAGCTATAAGGAAAACATACCACACTTAAAATATGGAAGACCTGAAAAATCAGCAGTCGCCCATCATATTTTGCAACAAAACCATTCCATAGACTTCAGTTCTTTAAGATTAGTTAGACAAGTTAACAACAACAGGCAACTAGATGCCTATGAGAGTGTAGAAATAAGTAAACATAATAATATTATGAATAACGATAACGGACCAATACCAAATAGCATACTATATAGCTTGTTGAAATAATATTGTTGAGTTTACTGATTACTACAAAAAGACACATTGTAAATATATTTAGATAGGCAATATTGTGAAACTAATTTTATATAGCTGAAAATTGTTCATATATAGCTGTAACATTTAAACATACATAAGGACATATTGTAAAATAATAGACAGGCCAATTGTAAAATTAATTTAGGGTGGTACACTGGTATGGGTGGTATTACTTACTGTATACCTACCTGTATGATGTACCTGAATAGCATAAATAGCTTTAGTTTTGAGTAGTTTCTAGATTTATCTTCCTCTTGAAGATGATCACTTGGTGATCGAAACACGTTTCGAGGTGTGAAAATAACGATTTGGTGTTGGGAAAAAACTCCAGTAATATTCATTACTACACCAAAGGTTCCAAACAGTACATCATGAGTACCTTTCAGAGTTTGATTTGAACTCAAATTTTTTTTTGTAGGATCATGGAGAATTGTTCGAATACATCATCTTGAAACATTTCTGAGTCGTTATCGCTAACAAACTCACTGACCAACGCAAATAATCCAAAAATCTAATTTTCTTTGGAAGGCAGTTATTTTGTTACAGGCCTCGAACACTGTTGTCTGTTTACCTTGCAATGATAAATTTAATGCGTTCAGTTTTTTAAAGATATTCGTATGTATACATGTATATACATGTCAGAACAACCAAACGGTCTTTCAAATTGAAAGAAATAGGTATCTGAAAGAAACATTTGTACTCGGCTAGTGCAAATACCCTTGTTAAAATCTCACCTCGAGACAGCCATCGCACACTAATTTTAGATTTGACGGCATTTGCTTCATCGCAAGTGCTTGTCCATGCAGGATACAATAGCTTGAACTACAATTATAGGCGCTTTATTTTTTATTCGTGACATTACTCCTGCTATTTTACTCGTAATCGCATTGACCCCAATATTAATTTTATTGAAAATTTCTTCTCCGGGTGTTTTTGGGCGGCGGTACGGAAGCGTAGAAGGGCCAAATATTATTTGTTCATTTGATTCACTTATGATGCACTGAGGAAGAGGAAGATTAAACTCAGTTTAATCTTCCTCTTTGAAGATGATCACTTGGTGATCGAAACATGTGTCGAGGTGTTAAAAATAACGATTTGTTGTTGGGAAAAAACTTCAGTAATATTTATTTGATTCACCATAATTTCGACCTAAAAGTCGAAATTTCGACTTTTATCTCGTAATTTCATCTTTTATCTCGTAATATCGACTTTTATCTCGTAATTTCGACTTTTATCTCGTAATTTCGACTTTTATCTCATAATTTCGACTTTTATCTCGTAATTTCGACTTTTTGCTCGTAAATTCGACTTTCACTTTGAAATTTCGACTTTCATCTGGAAATTTTGAGTCAAAAGTAGAAATATGGTTCCTTGAGTGCATTATAATTTACTACGAGGTGATGTTAACAGAAGGTTTGTGAAATTGTTGATTACCAGCAAGATAGTCAAACCAGGGATATCAGTTGACTCATCCATTTGCAAAACGATTCGTGTTTTTTATAGACGTGTAACTTGTTTGACGTAGCTTGCCAGATCACGAATTCTTTGTGAAACAGTATCGTTTGATAGGGGCACAGTAGGAAGAATCTTTGCAGATTTTTCATCGAGCATACATTTTGTTATGTCTATCACACATGGTTCTATGATATTCTCAGCCATAGTGTGCGCTACCTGCTTCTGCAATGCGACAGCTAACTGATTATTTCATTAGTTCGGACTTCCATTGTCTAATATGATATAAATTGATTTGAAATACCTGATAGAATCTGTGAAAAATTAAAAAAGAAATTAGCTAAAAAAAACTATATTAAGCAAAAAACTGAAATTACAATGAAATAAAATACAAGCAACAACCAAAAATATAAAAAAATATATTATGAAACACAAGATGAAAATTAAAAGGTTATTAACAAGAAATGAAAATCAAAAATTAAAAGATTTCAAACCAAGTTACTTCACGACGTATCGTTCTTAGTATCCACAATTGTCTTCGGGTGATTCTTGGAATCACAGTCCGCGTGTGGTGGCCTGGTGTTTCCGGATCTGAAGCAAGTTCTCTAATGTTGCACTTGGAAGAAACTCTCCTCAGTTTTCTGTGCAGAGCGAGAGACAACAACATCATCCCCAAAGATTTTCTGCTGAAATCGCCAATCCCTGGAGAGAGAGCCAAACGCATACTGGAACATGCCAGCTGAGCACTGATAAGGTCTCAAATTAATTATCACCGTTGGAAGAGGTCAACTTTGTTGCAGGATGCCACGGAACGATTTGAAGAAATAAGAAGAGAGACATTGGAAGAGGATCATGGACCAATCTTTGCCAAGATTGAAAGCACGTGCTTGAAGATCCGCCAAGAAATGGAGAATACCCACAAAGTTACTGAGGAAACAATACCCAAATGCAGACCGAAAACAGGACAAATATGAAGCCGCCAACAGCATCAACAATGGAAATCCGAACTAATGAAATTCAATATTTCGTATAACTTTTTTATTGGACCAACTTGGAATTAGTTACGTGCAAAGTCATTTCTAACTATTTTCTATCTATTTTCTTGAAAAACAAATTGATGATTGAAGTTTTTTGTCAATCGAAGAGGGACTATCAGTAGGATAGGATATAAAGTAATCTTGTCTAATTTTTATCCGACTACGGCAAAGCCAAAAAGACGGTTTACGATTTGAGCAATATATGTAAGTATGTTCATTTGTATTTCAACATGTTCCACCACAACGCCCCAACTATATTATAATGCCTGAGTTAATTTTAATGAATGAGGTGTCAATCGATTCGTTCTATGGTCTGGTTGATAAAGGCACAGTATAGAAGTTAACACCAGTGTTCACTCTCCGCCATATTTGGGTCAAGATTTCCCACCTCAATTTTTATGCGCGGCCGAACTACAGCGCAACCGACTAAATCTGAGCCGTTTACCAAGCGAGCCAAATTGAGTCATGGTATATTATTACAGAGTGAGTCGTTTTAAGTGGTGGTTTTGTATTTGTGAAAAATTTGTGTCTAGTTTCAAAATGAGCAAGTGTCAAGCTGTGAGTTGCTGTAATTTGCAGGGTGGATGTCGGCATTCATTTTTTTCCAATTGATTTCTAATTGACGAAAAAAAAATCTGTTTAAAATCTGTTTTCCCGTTAATCAGCTGTCGCCTCCATACGAACGACAACTCTCAAAAGTTGAGAACTTGTGCGAGCTAAGGACTAACGAGGTCTTACCTTTTAACGTGTGATTCCTAACACGGTTGAAGAACCATTCCAGCTTCAACCAGATAAATTCTCTCGAGAAAAATATCTGGTCGAGGCGGAAATCGAACCCACGATCTTCCGATCGTGAGTCGGACGCACTACCACCGCGGCCAATTCCACCAAAAAAGGTATGTTTTTCTATCATTTATTATGTAAGATTGGAGTAATGAACATATAATGAAAATCATTGAATAAATTGTTATAGACCATATATATATATATATATATATATATATATATATATATATATATATATATATATATATATATATATATATATATATATATATATATATATATATATATATATATATATATATATATATATATATATATATATAGTGAAGTCAATAATATGCATATTTTTTATTATGAATTTAATTTGATGAAATTGAACTTTACGAATAGGATATGCCTCCAGTTCCACTGGACATCCACGAAGGGAAATAATTGTTAAACCACATCAAGTTTTGATTTGTATCTGTAGGAAAACAATTACTTCCACTGAAATTTTTTCAAAACCAAAGTATCAAATGTATATTCAAATAACCTTTTTTGGAGCCTACTTTCCATTTATGTGTTCCAGATAATCTACTATAAATAGCAAATATGTCTTTTGTTAGATTCTGTCATCAATAACAAAAAACATTAGAATTTCATTTGATTGACACACTTCATAATTAGCAAACCAGGCAACCAAAAACTAGGACATCTGTATTTTATTTTGAAGTTTTGATTCACAAACAAACCAATAATATTAAAAAAAATTCAGAAAAACGATCAAAACAAAATGAAATTCTGCAAATGCCTTAGTAGTAATGGCAAAAGGCATACATTCGAACTGGAAACAGCCTGTTGCATACTTTTTTACCAATTCATCCACATCAATACTGGATATAAAAAGTATTGTGATTGAAGCTGTTAGGCAATTATCAAAAATTGGATTGAGAGTTAGGAGTAGCATTTAAAATTTAGGTTCTAATTTTTATAAACTTGCCAGAAAAGATCTCGAAGTGATTGTAGAGCAGCCATATTTCTTTGTTGATGAGAAAAAAGTATTTTACATCTGCTGAAATGTAGCAGAAACCATTTTTTAAATGACTTTTTGAAATTTGATGAATAAACGAACAAAAGTCATCTTGAAAAACTTTACAACTTGGATAAGGAAAAGCAATATAGAGTAGCACCCAAACTCACTGATTCTCATTTATTCCCAACTAACTTTCAAAGGATGAAGGTTAAATTAGCCAGTCCAGTTTTCAGTCATTCGATGGCTACAGCGATGAATACCTATGTCAGTTTCAATCAGATACCATCAGCAGTAATAGGAACGGCTACATTCATTGAAAAAATGGATAAAGTGTTTGATATTCTAAATTCAAATAGATTTGACGGTGTGAAAGATTTCAAAAAACCTTTTTTTACAACATCAAAACAAATTGATTTTCTGAGGCACCAGTCAATCTTCAAACAAGACTCAACCTCTGACGGAGGCAAGAAACTCTTTTAAAGTTTCGAAATAGATGAACATTTCAATCTAGTAGACCACTATTAAAATATTCATGCAGTCATTGTTCACTGTGGTTCTGGCGTTGAATTTTGTCATTATTACGCCTTGATTAAAGACGAAACGGACTGATTTAAGTTTGACGATAGTCGCGTCACGAAGTGTTCTGGCGATGTATTGAATTTATTGGAGCCTCTGGAGACACCCTACATTTTGTTCTATGAGAGAGAGAACTTTGGAAAATCAAGATCTTCAGATTATGTGGTGCTTCACTGGAATCAATGAAGTCGCCCCGGAGCACCAATTAATTTTTATTGTTGTTTTCTTTTCTTTTCGTTGTTTTGTAATTTTTTAGCAAATTAACTGTAATATCAAAAAAAGGAAAAAACACGACTGGACAAATGAGATTCATTGAGGGGTAACAGATAACAACCTACATAGTGGAGGACACTCTTACATATTGACGAGGACTATAAATCAGGACTGTGTGGAAAATCATTTTGGTCAACTTGGAAATACTTGTAGAACTACCAGAAACCCAAGTCCTATTCAAATTACCAGAGCTTTCAAAAACACATTCACTCTTCAGTATTTCACACAGACAGAAGGAACTGTCTAGTCTAGAAGATACTAGTGAGATTCTATCTAGTAATACAGAGGCAGACATAAATAGAATGAAAATTCTTGTGGAAGTTCCAAAAAATCCCTATAAACCTTTGAGAGTAGAGACAACAGCTTGGGCTATGTATGTGGATATCTTTTGAGAAAATGTTTAAGAAAACATTTATGAGAAGTATGTACGAATTTTGCCACGGCGGCTACTACCACACTGAATGAAACAAATTTAGGTATATAGTAATTTCAAGGCATATAGTAATACAGTAGCCAAACAGTTTGGAAGTTTATATATGCTTCCAGATTCATTTTTACAATGTATCATTCATCTAGAGACAGAATTTCTTAATCATTTCAACAATTTATGTGCCACTGATTGTGATAATTTTCCTTTGGATCATTTATTTTCCCTTTTCACAAGGGTAAGAATTTATTATACTTTGAAATTTGCCAAAAGAAATTTGAAAACAAAAAAAATTCAAAAACTCATCATTCTAAAAAAATTTTATAATTTTTTTCAATTCCTAAACAGTTCACAATCATATGAGATATTTATTGTGAGCTCCTCGTACCAATGATGAAGTCAGATCATGGTCACATATTTTTTGATCGAACATCGTGCAGAGGTGCACGATAGCTCTCAGCCTACACCCTCCTGCCCCGCCACATGCCAGCAAAAAATAAAATATCGACACGAAACATCAAAGAGACCGACGGGAGTGAATTTACTTCTGTTTACTTATGTACGGTGATAAAGGCTACATTTGTATAAACGAATAAAGCCAATGGAGACGCCGTCAATCAAAATCTAAAACATGCATGGCACTCCGAATTTATGATAAATCATAACGTTATTTATGTCAGCAATCAGAACATAACTTGTTTCTCACTTATTTCATTCCATTTTTGTCCTTAGACAGGTTACAGTTCTTTGAACTTTTTTTTCGATCAATACTTCAATGAATATTATAACAAAATTTCGATACTTGTTCATTAATATTTTTTTTTATTAACAAAGGGTTTTTTTAATCAAAAGAATCATGAAATATAAATCAATTAACAGAATTTAGCTTATTAAAAGAGAAATATTTCACAATGCAATTGTAAAAAATGGAATACGTGTATTTGAAGACAGCATATTTATTTCGTTTTCGTTATGAAGGTCTCTGTTCCAAATTTTTCATGTAATAAATATACTTGAAACAATTGATCAACGAATTTTTTTGAGTTATTCAAATTAATTATGCGTTTGAAGAATCTTATTATCCAATTTTGTAAAGACTGAATTGTACACTTGTTGGTGTAATATAGTTACCAAAAATGATTAAAGTTCATGAAGAACTAATATTTTCCCAATTTTCTTTTAAACTAATTTTCTAATTCTTGTTTTACCTACATAGGCACTCATTGGTATTAACTAAGGAGGGCGTTGAATACAAATATGACAAGTTCTTTACAGGTAGATATACTATATAGTGGGCAAGTCACTTCTATTGAACTTGTATTGAAAGTAAAAATAGAATAATTATCAATTCTGATTGAGGATTTAGGTAGTTCATACATTCCACGCAATAATCTGTGATAACTATGAGTAGTGAAAATTCATTGACCAACTTATATATATTTTCCCTTAGATAATATATACATCCATAGATGATAGAATAACTTCCGTGACTTCAAAAGCACATGTTGATGGATCATTAGAGCTGAAACAAACATCTAGTCAGGAAAAATTTCGAAGATGGTTTTGAAGATCCTCCCATTCAACACTAAAATTAGTTTGTAGTCTACACCGTTTGGTATTACCTAACTACTACCTGTTTTATTTATCCTATGCTGAGCTATCTGTTTTTAATAGCTGTTATTTGTTATGTATTTCATCTATGTTAGTGATTATCTCCAATATCTATCTGTTTTTTATTTAGAATTATTACGTATGAGACCAAACAAAGGACTGTTCGAAAGAGGACCTTTGTCGCTATTCATAGAACTCATTCCGCACTTTTCGATTTCCAAGCTTTCGAAGGCATCCAGAAACCTGTACCAGTTTCAACAAATTTAAAAATTTCTCACTTATTCCATGGTCGTTCTCTGTGGCATGTTGAGCGACACTAAATTTCTCCGGTCTATGAAACCGAACATGCAAAACATGTTCCTTGTAGCCAGCGACGCGCGTCGAGAGACCGTAATTTTTGTCTTGGTGTTGCGAAAGTGTTTTCAATAGATTCGTTTTGCACCAAAGGTTCCAGGTCGAACTATCAACCTGAAGAAGACCTCATGATGACTGTATTAAGTTCTGGATTGGTTATTAGGTATAGATACAGAAAACTAGAATATTCTCCACCACGGTCAAAAATCCTAGTTGGCTCATTTATAATCAGAGTGAGTCCACTGCTTATTGCAAAAGCCCCAGCTTCGCTACCTTGTTCGTTGATGATATTTGAACACTTGAGCCATTCGATATTGTGGACATTGAAATCATCGAATATGGTAATTTCAGCACTGGGATGAGTGATTTGCAGAAAGTCAATGGTGTTTGCAAGTGAAGTGAATAATGCGATACACAATGATATGCGATACACAATGGTGTATCGCATATCATCTTCTGTGATATTATTTTGAACCACAAAACATCAAAAATTTGGGGTTCCAGCATTTCCTTTCGTTGACAGGAGAGATCGCTTCAGATGAAAAGAAATGTTCCAAACTCACGTCCGAATTGGGAGTGGAAATCATAGCCGAGATATAGAAAATCCACGAAGTTTGTTGGTTTTGGGTACATTTTTGAATATATACTAATGAATTCGAAAGTAGCAAAGTTACATTCCAAAGAGAACTAAGGAGATTTTAGCAAAAGGGTTTCATTATGTGAGAGGATGTGGATTTCAATAATTATGACTGTTTCATAGAGATATATTTTTGGCACCATGTATTTTTCAATTGCTTGCTTTTGGTTACCCTTGCGATAATGTTAGTCTACCTACTCAATCAATGGTAGGTAGATTAAAATTACAGATTTACTAGTTTTTGAATTTTCAGAAATGCGAATTATTTTTTATAAATTTCAATTAAATGAATCAATTCCCAACCTTGAAGTCTCACCTGACTTTATGGTTTGTATAATGTGATCCATTCTGTTTGTTATTAAATTTGTAAAATAACCACTTAAGTAATTAGTCTCATCGTCGCTATTATTCTGAATGCGTTTCTCTAATTAAATTGTTATTTATTTTTTATTATTGTCACTCTGTGTACCGTCTATGTACCGATTAGGACTCACCTATAACTTTTTATCCGTTCTGATATGAAAAAAATCATGGCTGATATGTTATTTCAATTTAGATTAATATAGGAACATATGCTTTCACTGCCGGTGTATGATTGAAAAGAACAAATTCCAGGCTGGTAGATCGTGGTTGAATTAGAACCTGAAGTACAAAACGTTTGATCTACGTTTCTCTTGATATGTAGTCTAATCAACAACTTATATCAATAATATTAATATTCAAGCAATTTTGAAAAGAGCTCGTTAAAGAGAAGGAAATTTCCGATAAAAAAGTCCCGACCCCTGAAACTCTATCTCCATTATTTATAATTTTAATTTGACATTGAAAATAGGGTTCCGCGCGGTTGTTACGGGATGCGCGCGCTGCCGCTAAAGAGAGTTTATCAAAAAAATATCTTTTTTTATAACAAAAAAGTTTCATCACCATTTTCCAAAAAAGTTATTCAGTTGTTAACTAAAAAATTTTTTTCCAATCTCCGTTGGCATAAATAATGGGATAAAAGGTATAAATAACTGGCCTATAAATTTTAAACTTCGTGGAGCCCTTTTGATATACCTATATACTTCATATGATCCTGCGATAAAAGTTCATAAAAATTTATCAATTTGTTAATTATGATTTTTTATAACTATTGCAAAATGAATATCTAAAAATTGTTGATAAACATTTTTTTTTCAATTGATATTTAGCTATGTCTGTTTTCACGCACATTATACAATGACAGTTATTGACATAGGATATGAATTTTTTACGTTATGTGTTTATTAAATTGTTTTAAACAAATAGATATTTCTGAAAACATTTTTTTGCTCTTTTGTTGTCTAGAGATAATTATGATTTGAAAAACTGTTTTTCTCAATTTTATTTTTTAATTGTTTAAAACTGTTTTTTTTATATTTTGATTGTTTAAATAATTAGTTAAGAAATAATTTTGCTTTGAAAAATCATGATTTACACTTTTGAATAGTTTGTCAAAAAAAATTATTTATTATTTAATTGTTTATTAGTTTAACAATTTGTTATGAACAAATATTGATCAACGTTGTATTTTTTTTCTGAAGCAGAAAAAAATTATAAAAGCAGCGGTATATAAAAAAGTGCCATGAAAAAAATTTTTTCATTACCGTAACGTATGATATTGTAATAAATAAAATTGTAATATGGAGTATTATAATAAATTAAAAAAAATTATGACACTTTTTTATATATAGCTGTTTTTATATTTTTTGTCTGCTTCAGAAAAAAATATAACGTTGGTCAATATATGTTCATAACAAATTGTTAAACTAATAAACAATTAAATAATATTTTTTTTGCCAAACTATTCAAAAGTGTAAATTATGATTTTTGAAAGCGAAATTATTTCTTAACTAATTATTTAAACAATCTAAATATAAAAAAACCGATTTTAAACCATTAAAAATTAAAATTAGGAATTTTTTTTAATCATAATTATCTCTAGACAACAAAATAGCAAAAAAAATTTCAAAAATGTTGAATTTCTCTATTTTTTTAAAACAATTTGATAAACAAATTACGTATAAAATTCATATTCTATGTTAATAACTGCCAGTGTTTAATGTGAAAACAGACATAGCTAAATATCAATTGAAAAAAAAAATGTTTATCAACAATTAATTTTTATAAACTTTTATCGCAGGATCATATGAAGTATATATATCAAAAGGGCTTAAAATTTATAGGCCAATTATTTATATCTTTTATCCTATTATTTATGCCAACGGAGATTGGGAAAAAATTTGTTAGTTAACAATTGAATAACTTTTTGAAAAATGGTAATGAAACTTCTTTGTTATGAAAAAATTATTTCTTTTGATGAACACTCTTTAGCGGCAGCGCGCGCATTCCGTAACAGTCGTGCGGAACCCTATTTTCAACGTCAAATTAAAATTATAAATAATGGAGATAGAGTTTCGGGAATCGGAACTTTTTTATCGGAAATTTCCTCCTCTTTAACGAGCTTTTTTCAAAATTGCTCAAATATTAATATTTTTTGAGTTATTAACGAAAAACTAAATACCATTTTTTTTATCTTATGTTGTTAATAACAAATGCAATTTTTTACCTGCACCAAAATATTTCAAAATATTATCTCTATTTTTTATGTCTTTGAACTTGTTGATTAGACTAATGGGACATATAATAAAAATGAAACTGAAAATTATTACGGAGGAAACAAAAGTAACGATAACTGGTAGGCACAACTTATTTGAAATATAAATAATTATAAACAATAACCATAATGCAAAAATTGGATTCATTTCTCCCCAATTGTTTTTAATTTCTCTTATTGAAAATTGATTTTCAGGCTTGAAAAAGGCCCAGAAACTTTATGGAGAATGAAATATTTTTAATTTAGGAAAGGCCATACAGTCGCCATACCAAATGAATTAGTTTCAGTTTTCATATTATTATCAATGAAAATGCAATTGTAAAGTGGTATAAGTTATTTCAATTTGGTGTGGTAATTAGCAGGGAATTTTCACATTTTTTGCTGCCGAAACAAAAGGAGCCATATTATTTTTGTCATAACTTGCAAGCACAGTTTTGATGCTAGCGACTTTTATAAAAAACAAAAATGAAGAATTTTCCAAGCACTTTTCTGGCTTGTGAAGTGCTCGAAAATATTATGGATTTGAAAAAATATTACATTATTTATATTTTCATAGATGCTCCTAGCACCATACTTTCAGTATATTTTGCTAGAGTGGCTACAGAATATAAGTGACCGTCATTCTGCTGTGCTCACAATTTTCTATGCCGAGAAGTTCAATCCTCGATAATCATGACGTTATTAAAAAAACTATTGAAAGGCTCAACCATTCATTTCAGACAAAAAAAAATGTCTCCATCAACCAAGCATCTAATGAAATAATGCTTGCGATAAAGATATTAAATAAATATATTTGGAAAAGCTGAATACACTTAATGGAATTAATGAATCGAAGAGGTTTTTTGTATTAAAGTGTATAATTTTTAAAATTCTTTCAAAGCGTTTTCGACTTTCGTCATCATCAGTGCTCACCTGAAAGTAAGTGATCTAATTGAAAAGGAAGTTTAGTGAAAATTGAAGTTGTAAAATTTTTTTAATAATCATTAAGGTTAAGAAATTTGGAAAAATTGTTTAAGATTACTTACTTGTCAGGCCACAGGAAGTTTCAAATTAAGTACATTGCACATTTGTAATATTTGACTCATATAAAACAAAATAAGCTTATAGCCAAGAAAATACATTTATGGATTGTGGCCATGTGGTTCGGTCAAAGTATTATATGAAGAAGAACAACTTGAGACAGAATGTGTCAAGTGCCATGTTAAAATAATGGTACCAACTTGAGGAGTGACCCATTATGGATTTGATTATTTATGTAGAGGAAAAATATTGAATAAATTGTATTAGTAAAATGTGATTATAATAATTCATAATCCTTTTATGAAGGGGAAGGAAATCTCTGTTTAAGTTCACTTGAGTATTCAAACAATGATCATTAATGGAAAGTTCTTTCCAATTAATCAATAATGAAAATGCATGAAAAGGCACACACAAATCATCCATGAGTATAGAACAAAAAAAAATAAAAAATGTTCGCAATCATGTTCGAATTTATCTACTATTACAATTGTTTGTGCATGCAGTTTTAATCTTCCTCTTTGAGGATGATCAGTTGGTGATCGAAACACGTATCGAAGTGTTGAAAATAACGATTTGGTGTTGGGAAAAAACTCCAGTAATATTCATGAAATAAAATGAATGATAAATCTATCCCAATTCAAATACAAAGTCAATCAAATTCTGTGAAAGTGAGACTTTCTTTCTCATTCTTTCTTGTCTATTATGTAGCTATTTGTCTATAGGAGTACCTATTTTTAGAAACAAACAATGGTAGCGATGTGTTGACTAAGTGCAACTATATATCGAAATTGAAATCGATTTAAAAATAATTTTTTATCAAGTAACGGGTCAGTGTATTAATAATTTTAAAACAAATAGAAACCTTTGTCATTTCCACGGTTTCATGAAAAATCCTTTATTTATTTTTAGTTGTCATTTTTCAATTATTATATTGTTATGTATTTTCCTTTTATAAACTTTGTATTATCTTGGGAACAATAAAGTTGATTTGAATGGAAATGGAAGAAGTTTTATCAGTCGTTGTGATTCATCTTCCTGTCTATATAACTTACCACTCAGGTATGTATACCATACACGTCTATGTTGAAACGGAATACTGCGATTTTTCAACACAATCGACCGTTCTAAATCGTCACCAGTCGCTAGCAGCGAGGACCTTGCTACGACCTTGGCTCACTGCGATGTCCATTTTAACAGGCGAACACGGCCTCCTTTGCCTTAGCAACTAACAGCAATGGGGGCGGCGTGACGTCACCAAATTGTGATCTCGTTCGCCGACCAGAATCACGGCACGACCAGCCGGCGGCATTCTCTCGGTTCCTTATTGTCGTTATTTTTTGGTTCGCAGGTCTGTGTGCATGCGGTTTGCATGGAGTAGGCGAATCTTGGGTTTTGTACTTGCCGGTATATTCACGTAAACCTAATCGTAGGATAAATGACACGAAGCGCTTGTCTAAGCAGTAGAATATTCCAGTCACTACTCGATATATTTTTATCGTCACTCGGTTGGCCATGGGAATTCCAAGTTGGTCGATGATCGTTGCCCCTTCGAGTTTCACAGAATGCTGAGTAATCTTTTTTCGTTTGTTTCGTAGAACAAATACGTAAATATTTTCAATGCTATTTCATGAAACGAAGACGTGTTATATAGTAACAGGATGATATTATTTCACGATAACAATTATTAAAAGTGCATCAATTTTATACTGAAACTTTCCTAGTAGAAAATAGAAAAAATATTTTGCTTGATCATACAGGTAGTAGGCAGGTATAGTAGCTACAATGAAACCATTAATAGTCCGGTGTACAACGGTAACCCGCAGTAAGTACCAACCTATGTCATTTTTTTATTCATTCATAATTAACTCCTACGAAAGTTTTCTTCAATATGGGATTATATTTTGCTAATTTCTTCAAAACAAAAAATATTTGAAATTTTCATTATTTCATTTTGTTCAAGTACGACATTCTTGAAAGAAATTTTCTACTACCGTTTGTTATCAACAATTTGATGTCACATATTAGGAACAAAAATATCTTCCTGAAGGTTAATAGCCAGTCAATCTTTTTTCCTTTATAATTTTGCCAAACAGCATCGATGTTCATGAACATGAACATGAATTTTGGTTCTACTACACAGTTGAATTTATACTGAAGGTTGCTTTTACCTTGAGAGTGGATGCCACCCCTTCTCTTGTGTGAAAATAACCCCGGAATGGATAGATTGACTAATATGTCATTAATTTTAGAGTCATTTGCAAGTGGAAGTGTCACTCTTTCAACCAATAAACTAATTTTTCAGAGGGTTTTTCGTAAAAAACTCAAAAAGTATGGTATTAAATTGTTTTGTGAAAATTTAGCTTGTTGAGAGTTGGTTCTTATTTGCAAAATGCTAAATACCCCAACTTGGTTGAAGAAATGTGCGTCTGGTGATCAAGAAAAGAGCTTGTTTTGATTTATTCTACGCCAAAAGTTCCAATTTTGCCATTTATTAACTCAAAAATCATTGGATAGGCAAAATATAGTTATAATGTGTATGCATCAAAGCTGCAATTGAACGTTTTCTCTGGAAAATTGCAGAGATGCTCTTTTCACTTCAAGCTGTTTTTTTTTTTTCAAAACTAAATATTTTTAAGCGGTACATAAATAAAATACAAGTACCTATGAATAGAATTGTAAAGAGGTAACGATTACTTCAAATTGGTGTAGTAATTAGGCGGTAATTTTCACATTTTTTTGTCGCCGAAAAAATAGGAAGCCACATTATTTTTGTCATAACTCGTCCAGTTTCGATGTTAGCAACTTTTATACTACTTACTCAAATAGATATACAATCGATCGCTTCAAAAACACTTCACTAACTTTCTTCGAAAGCTTCTGATAATTCCTCTTCCATATTATCTGTTTCACTATCACTGTAGTCATTTTAATAAAAAATGAATTCATTTCCACCATTAATATAGAAGTGTCCAATCTCCATATAGTTTTTTGCAACTAAAGTAACTTTTTTAATCCTTTTCTGCCAGTCTTCTTCGATAATATTAGATACTTCTTCTTTAATTAGCTCTATTACCTTCTTATCAAATTTTGGAAAATTATTTTTACGCCTGAGGCTTTGTTTCAATTTTCCCCAAATCAACTCGATGGGATTGAAAACACAAAAATAGGGGGGAAATCTCAGTAGGGTGTGTCCATACTTTTCAGCAGTACTCTCAAGGGCATAAACTTTTTCAAATGTTTTCATCTGTAAAACTTCAAGCATTTGGTTTTTGGAACCATTCCCCGAAAATATTAGCTTCCATGTTCTTATGATAGTTAACATTGCAGTCCTCAAGTTTTTTTCCACATAATTTCTAAGAATTAGGAACCCATCCATTACTTTCTCCGCAATGCACAATGATTAGTCGCGATCCTTTATTTGCTTGCATGTTAGGCATAAACATTCTCGAACCATCAGTCCACCCTTTCGTAACTGTGTCGTGAGTATCATACCAAGTTTCGTCCAAATAGAAAATTTGCCGTTGTTCTTATCTATATTTAGTTATTTGTTCTAAGCATTTGTTATGCAATTCCACTATTCTTCTGCTTTCCATAACTGATTGACGTTTATTCAATATTTTAAATCTAAATCCTAGTTTCTTTATCCAATCCTAAAGAGTTTTGTCACATCACCTCACGTTATGGCCGAAAGTATTCAATTTTTTTCTTATGATTTCAGTTGTAGGAATCTCATTGCTTTTGTAACAGTCGTATATGGTTTTTTTCAATGATTTTATTAGATGAACATCTAATGGTTTTGGTAATCTTGTATCACATCGCGTCTTGCGTTCATAAGGTTTGTTTTTGACTAGTTCACGTACAGTTGAGAAAGGAATTTCGGTCAAATCTGATGTTGCTTGTAATAGTTTGTTTCCCTCGAAACCAAACTTGAGAGGTAGATTCTTATATACATTCATTCTTATATACAATATACATTGAAACATACTCCCAATATTCAAATGCATCCGAATCTTATTCACTGGTATCTCTTTCTCGCATTGTTCACCATCGCTATTGGAATCACTACACAGGAAAAAGTCTGCGTTGTTATCACACTTGTTATTACTATTAGTACTTGTCCAAGGACGCCACATTTTAAACCGATAACAACAAATTTAAGTAATTATACTTGCACCAATATCGAATTTCAACACTCAAATCGCGATCAGTTCCTGAACTGAACATTGACGACACAACGGCGATACTCATCCCCACGTTCTATTCGTCACCGCAACATGACTTCAAATTTAATTTTATGACTGTTCAATCATAAAGCTCGGTTGGTAAAAATTATCTTATACGAACCGCCAAGTCTACAGTCCACTTGGACTAGTTCGCTGCTGATTCATTTCTATTTATTGGTTTTTTGGCCTTTGAGAGTGCCGCCTACTTTAAGATAATGGTGAAATGATAATGGTGAACGGCAAACAATTGTCCTGAGATTTGTGTCTAGGCTGAAAAAAGAAAAGTTTATGGAGACGTCTATCCGAATATCAAAGGCGTTGACGCCACACTCCCAATATATGTAAATGAAGCGCTTACCGGACAAAACAAGACTTTGTTTGGCAAATGTAGAGAATTTAAAAAGAAGAACGAGGTAAGATTTTTATGGGTGAGAAATGGTTACATTTTCATGAGGCAGTCCGAAAACTCCCGTATATTTTTAATAAAATCTGAATCAAATTTGAACGATGTGCATTAAACATAATTACAAAAAATTATGGGTGAGTAATGATAACATTTTCATGAGGCAGTCCGAAAACTCTCATATATTTATAATAAAATGTTAATGAAATTCAGGTAAACGATGTGCATTAAACATAATTACAAATTACAAAAAATTTATTATGAATTATCAAAACGTGCAAGGATTTAATTCGAAAATCAACGAGTTCATTTTGAGTTTGAGTGCTGCAAATTATGATGTCATAATATTAACTGATACGTGGCTGTCCCTCAGTTTTTTTGATGGGGAACTATTTATTTATAATAATTACAAGGTGATAAGGAGAGACAGACATTTTTGTGATACGAAAAAGACGAAAGTAGGAGGATTAGTAATAGCTGTTAGGAAAGATAATGAATGCCAACAATTATTATATTCTTGCAATGATAGTAATATTGAGAATTTATGGGTTAAATTGCATTTTTATGGTAGCAATATTTTCATTTATTCTTTGTGTGTACCCGATAGTATGAATTTACAAACTTATGATCATATCTTTGACAACATAGAGAATAGATTACTAGATTCGAATGATGTTTTTTTTTTGATGGTGGGGGATTTTAACATTCCGGAAGTAGTAAATATAGGCAACAAAGAGAGATCATCTTCAATTAAACAAAGATATCTGAATTGTTTGAATTTAATTAATGCTGTGCAGTACAATAATGTACCAAACGGGCTCAGTGGTTATCTGGGTTTAGTAATTAGTAATTGTTCATCAGTTTAGAAAAATGTGATATGCCACTTGTGGTAGAGAATGAACACCACCTATTATTATTTTTTAACTTGAAAGTGAACCCTGGAAGTGAAAATAACCAACCAAATAAGAATTTGAACTCTCAATTCAATTTTAAAGAAGGTGATTTCAGAAAACTGTATGATATCTTGAAGGAAACATGTTGGGATGAATTTGAAAGTAATAATATAATATAAATTCTTTAGTACAAAAGTTTTATGATATTTTGTATGGGGTCTTACAGGAGTGCGTCCCTTTGGCCAGGAAAATTAAAAAATTCTATCCACCATGGTTTTCAAGAGGAATAATAAAGGATTTAAAAAGAAAAGATGAATTTCGTAGGAAATATAAAAAATTTATAATAATCCTGGATTATCAAAATTTCATATATTTGAGAACAAAAACAAAAAAGGAAATTAAAATTGCTCATAGGATTTATCTGCAACAAATTGAAAACAGCATATCTAGTGACTCTCGAAATTTTTAGTCGTATGGTGAAAGAAATAAATCAATCTCAAATTCCTTGACTTAAACCATGGTGAACAGGGGGGAAATCAAGTCATCAAAATATTGCAAGAGCTTTCGCAGATAATTTCTTGAGCGGATATTCAAAAGATCAAGCTGATTATAAGACAGAAAATCTTAATGGATTTTTTAACGAACTCTTGTTTAGATATAGATTCTGTAAATGATGAAGATATTCTGAGAGCCGCAAAAAATTCAAACAAAAAAAATATTGTGGCCGAGATATGATTCCTTCTTATATAGTTGAAGGATGCATACAACTCTTGATAAAACCCCTAAAAATAATATAAAACTTAATCTTGCAAACTAGCACTTACCCTACACTATGGAAACGCGCTAAAGTTTGTCCAATATTTGAAAGTGGCATTAGGGAGAATATACAAAACTATCGGCTAGTAGCACTGAATTGTGCACCCAGTAAGCTTTTCGAATCAATTATTCATAAAAAAATTTTGAATCACGTCTAAGTGAAAAACAACATGGGTTCCTACCTAAAAGGTTTACGATAACTAAACTAACATGTTTTATACAAGAGGCAAATCAAGTTGTCGAGAATAATAGTCAACTAAATATTATTTTCACAGATTTTAGTAAAGCCTTCGACAAGGTCTACCATGAGGTTATGTTGAAAAAACTGTACACTTTTGGGTTTTCAGATCGACTCTGGAAGCTGTTAGCTTCGTATCTTATAGACAGCAAACAGTATGTCGTTTATAAGGGATGGGAATCAGAGGATTTCTTCACAAGATCTAGTGTACCCCAAGGGTCCAATCTAGAACCCCTCTTTTTTTATTACTAATAAATGATCTGCCAGAGGTAGTTCAGGACTCGCAATGTGCACTATTCGCGGATGATTTAAAATTATTCAAGGTAATCAAGAGTCAAGAAATGTGATTTTGCTACAAAATGACCTAGATAGAGTTTACGTGGTCCCTGTCAAATCGCCTCACATTTAATGTTGACAAATGCTTTAGTATGTCAATTACTAGTAAAAAACTACGGAATGATTTTCAGTATAAGATGAACAATGAATATTTAGCCAAGAAGACAAAATGTAGAGATTTAGGAGTTACGCTGGATGAAAAACTTACTTTTGAGCAACATATGACCAACATTATAAACAGAGCATATAGAATGCTTGGCTTCATTATTAGGAACTCATTCAAATTCACAAAAATATCCACATTACTTACACTTTATAATGCATTTGTCCGTAGTATACTGGAATATAGTGCAATAATATGATCTCCTTATTATTTAGTTCATAAAAATGAAATTGAAAAGACATAGAAAAAATTCTTAAGATTTCTACATTACAAAAACATGGTGAATATATTTTCTATCTCAGTTATCATATTTCCTTGAATGAATTTAAATTCACAACCTTAGAATTTATAGGAAAACTTGCTTTTCTATAATTTTTCTATAAGCTATTGCATAATATAGTAGATAATCCACACTTGTTGTCAAAAGTTCATCTGAACTGCAATACATACTTCAATAATAGAAGGAAATATATATTTGTTTTGTCTAAACCTAGAACCAATCTAGGTTTAAATTCCCCACTATACAATATGCGTTCTCTTGCAAATTATTTGAGGAATATAGATTTCTTTGTCAAATGTAATGTAAAAACATTTAAAAAAAAATTGAAATTGAGATGTCAGCCTTAGAAATTGTTACTAATTGTAACTGAGAGTCAATTCAAATGAAAAAGTTTCATTTGTCATTTTCAATTGAATGTATGTGTCTTTGAATTTGATTTTGATTCAGGTGATTTGGTGTAACTTTAGTATTAATCATTTTTTTTATATTGGAAATGGTTATTTAATTAGTTTTTGATATTGTAGTCGAATATTGGAACTGCTTGTTATGTAGATTACCTAAGGAATAAAATAAATTTAGTTGGGCTCCGTCACTGAAATTTGGATTATGCTGTGCTCTAGAACTACAACTTGAAGAAAATTTTTTTATCCAACTTTTTGTTGATACCCCAAATTAAGTCTGGTTTCAGACAGGGTTTCAGTTGTACAATTGCACTTTTGCATATATTTGATGATATAGTAGCAGCCACTGCATAATTAAAGTTTTACTTGAATTAAGTAGAACATTCGATACTCTGTTTGAAGGTGGTTGACACTGTTTCGTGGTGTATTTCATCAGTTCCATTGTCTAATATAATATAAATTGATTTGATACCCCTGAAAGAATAAAAAAGAACCGAAAATAACAATTTTATTAAAGAAAAAACTGAAATTACAAAGAAATAACATACAACAACAACCAAACAAGTGAAAATTGAAATATTAATGAAAGCTGAAAAAATTGAAAAAATTAAAAATATTATTAACAAAAAATGAAAAAATTAAAATTAAAAGATTTCAAACCAAGTTATGTCACAACGTTCCGATTGTTAGTATCCACAATCGTCTTCGGGTGATAACTGGGGTAACCCAGGTAACCCAGATAACTGGGTTAACCCAGTTATCTGGGCACACAGTGACACAACTTGTTTTGAAATCTTTTAATATTTATTTTTTCATTTTTTGTTAATAATATTTTAATTTTTTCAATTTTTTCAGCTTTTATTGATATTTCAATTTTTATCTGTTTGGTGTTGTTGTATGTTATTGCTTTGTAATTTTAGTTTTTTGTTTAATAAAATTGTTATTTTCGGTTAATCTTTTTTGTTTTTTTTCAGGGTTATCAAATCAATTTATATTATATTAGACAATGAAAGTCCGAACTGATGAAATACATTCAATACTCTGATTCACAAGCATTTAATTACTATTTTGGGCTATATGGGATTGTCGGAAATGCATGTACGGGTATACTCTTGGAAAACGAGTATACTCCTAGGAAAAAATCAAAAAGTTTGAATAGAATAGTAGATAAGAATCTATCAACTGGTCTATTCCTAGCACATTGTTATTGGTGCACAAGGGTCTATTCCTAGCACATTGTTATTTAGCACTTATACTTCAGGTATTTCATTCCATATAGGACGAAACTGCAGTAACGTAAGTTACAAATGAAAGTGGTAAAAACAGAAAGTTTTATTTTTCATTTCTCATCAGGGAGATGTTAGTTTGAAATCAACTTCATTTCACTAATAAATATATTAAAAAGCAGTGGGCCAACTACATATTCCTAGGGAACACTAATTCCTGCTGCGTATTGTTTCGAAAGTTATATTCGAACACGGCAAAAACTATTTGATGAAAAATTTTGAATCAAACGTAACAGGGGTTTAGGGGTACTGTAGTTTATATTGTAGTAGTTCATGCGGGACTCTGTTGAATGCCTTTTTGAGGTCAATGTAGACGTCAAGTTCTGTAGGCCATTGATTGAAACAATGTTATACATTTAAAAAGGTGTTCAACCTCGGTTCAACCCATGTGGCTGGTTTTTAAGTAGGTACTCCAGTCTCTAAAAAAAAAAATGCTAGTTCTTCAGTTATCTATTTCTCTGAAAGAAACCTCTAATCTACATATCTCTATAGAGTATCTATTTTCTTTCTTTTTTTCAAGTTTCCACATTTTTTGCTCAATGATGGATAAGTAGAAAGCCAAAAAGATTTTTTATTAAAAAAAATGATCTCCTAAAAAGATCTCAATTTCAGTTTATTTGAATATTCACTTTTAACATACCTACTTATACTATACATAATAAACCCTTGCGGGTTGCGGTGGAAGGTCGAATAGACCCACTCACTTTGGACCTAACCTATACTATACAATCCTTGAAATTCAAGTTTCAATCACAACATTGGGTTGCACAAGTCTGGTTTTAGGAAATCGCTTGTATATTCACCGCTGGTATATTTTGATTAATTTCTGTGAAAAGGAGGAACCTAAGTTATCAATGAATATTACTGGAGTTTTTTCCCAACACCAAACTGTTATGTTAACACCTCGACACGTGTCTCGATCACCAAGTGATCATCTTCAAGAGGAATATACCTGTTTGATATTATAACGGTCACAGCTTCATTATTTTTGCCAAAACATAAATACGGACGCATTTCCAATCCAATCAGAAATGTCGACAATTTTGTTTCTCCAAATCGAATCTTATATGTTTTTCTATTCATAAAACTCCTTTATTAGTATTCAACACAGCGTATGCTGATTCATAAATTGATTTCATAAACTACACCTTACGATTTGATCTTCACAAACTTTATTTTCAAAAAATATATCACGACATGTTTCGCTATCACATGATATACTATACTCTAATTTTTTTATACCCCACGTAATCATAAGTGAGAGATACCTATTTAGGTACTTCTTCTCAACTTTTATACCTAAGGTACATCCTCAAATTATGAATACCTATAGGGCCTATTATTTCAATTCTACACCAATAATACAATGTCGGTTTCTAAGAAAACAAGTTCAGTAATGGTGCTCTATTTAAATTAGTTATTCAATTCGGTAAAATCTTTGAATTTTCAAGTTTAATAATTTCTATTGCTTTCAAATTATTAAGCTTCAAACCTTCATTATCTATGAGTAAAATTTCAAAATCTCTGTTGAAGATATGATTTTTTTTCTAAAAGATGATTTGAATATGTTAAACTTGTTTTCTCATTTACATAGCCATGTTCTTGGATACGATTTCTAAATATTCTGCCAGTTTGACCAATATATACCTTAGGACAAGTGCCTCAATTGAATTTACATATATACTCCGTATTTCCCAAATTTGGATGTTTTGTCTTTATTATTCCTAACTAACTTTCCTAACATATTACTTGTTCTATATACAATTTTAATATCTTTTTCATTCAAAAATGAAGCCACTTTTCTGTTGTTTGTCCAAAATATGTTAAATATGTGAAGATCAAATCGTAAGGTGCAGTTTATGAAATTACTCTGGATCTTCATCATAAATTGATGTTTTCTTATTTTTCGATACCATAAAGCTTATCGCCGTTCATAATGATGAATGAAATTGGCTTCATCATTGTTTTCCTCATTACATTTTAGAAATAATTAAAAAGTTGAGAAAAAAATCACACATTTGGTGGGTCCTAGCAATTCTGATGTATAGCGGTTGTTCTAGAGTATGCAAAGACGTACAAATGATTTTGAACAAATGAAAAGTACTTTACTGAGTTTTCGAAGGATTGAAGAGGAAAAAAAAGTAAAACCAAAAATTTTATAATAATTAATTTTCCTCTGTTCCTATTTTTCAATAGCCGAGTGCGATAATTCGCGACTGGACGTAATAGGGAATGTTCCTCAATTTGGGTTATTACAGCAAATGCAAGTTTGAACAAAATGAAGTTGAGTTCAATTCATGAGTTTTTCATCCTTGTTTGTCTCATACAGGTAACAGATTCATTGTCCTTTATTAGCTATAACCGATATTGCCAAATGGTGAAATAGAAACGAATCCCTTTAAATGTTGGATGCATTATTTCATTCTTCTTTTTTAAGTATTCAAATAATTTTTTAATGAAAAAGGTTGAAATGATAAGTTTAAAATGCGTTGTTTTAGAGCTCTTTTATGAAAACTACTTGATTTTCGTCAGGAGGAACATTCTCCATTGGCCTTATCCTTTTTCGACGCCTTACCGTAGAAAAGAATGGTACAATATATTTGTTTGAGATTATGGCTTTGGATAATAGACTCATTCAGTCAGTCAGAACTCAATTAAATGATTTAAAAATTGTTGACCGTATTTGCTACAAGTTATTTCATTAGGGGTTAAGTTTTGTTACAATTTTGTAAATTTATAGTTGAATTATTACAATTATTCAATGATATTCCGTCGTCGATGTGGGATGAAGACGGTCTTATTCCATTTTGTTGAGAATTTGAAACAGTGGGAATACAAATGTTTTCGAAACTATTTATGAGTGCATTTTACCATTATCCTCCGATAAATAATACTAATATATAACTATACAATTTACATAAAAAAAATTACAACAGTGGAATTTGAACTCGGGTTATAAGAACATATTTACGCGTTACCACTGAGCTAGTCTGGCGATTACCAATGTGATTTCTGATTACGATTGAAACAAGAGGTTGTTGATTCACTGATATAACTAGATCAAGAGGTTGTTGATTCACTGATATAACTAGATTAATAAGATTAATAATAATAACAATGATAATAATATTTATTCACCATTTGTGATACATAGCCTATATATGGTAGGTCAATGATTAATTACAAAGAACAGTACGTCACTTATGTATAAAATTATAGAATCAAAGCTTAAATAAAAATTAATATTTGCATATACAAAGGTATAGGTAGTGAAAATTTAGAACAATTATATATCTTATTATTCTTCTATGAAAAAATCCTCTAAATATTCCTTATGACTGTAGTAACATTTGTCCAGTAATAAGTTTTTAACTTTCTTACTGAACAAATTTGCAGAATTCAACCTCTTTATAGAAAGTGGCAGTCTGTTATAAAAATTTATGGCATTATATAAAGGACATTTTTTGAAAAGATCACTCTTATGTGAAGGGACCCTCAGAGCAGTAGCATGGCAAGTATCACGTCCGTGAATGCTCAAGTTCGTTATGTACAAGTCAAGGTTCCTGTGTACAAAAATGGCACATTTCATTATATAAATTGCGGGTGCAGTCAACAAGCGTTCTCTTTTGAAAACGGGTCTACAATTTTCTTGGTACCCCAGGTTGAATATGAATCTTATCAGTCGTTTTTGAGAGATGAAAACTCTAGAAAATTGCTTTGCACATCCCCAAGCCATTATGTTAAAACTAATGTGGGAGTATGCATTCGCAAAGTAAACATTCAGCAAACCAAACCTATCTAAACAATGTTTCAACTGTTTGATAGAATAATAAGCGGAATTGAGTTTACTGCACACTTTTTGTATGTGACTTCTCCAGGTGAGATTCTCATCTAAAGTAGTTCCAAGAAAATCAACTTCTTTTGATATTTTTATGTCATTCAAAGTGACTAAATTACAACAGAAATCCCTCCTAACAAATGTTTTCATCAGCACTGTCTTAGATTTATTTAAAATCAGTTTGTTACGTTGACACCAACTACTGAATTCGTCAATAACTAAATAAATTTTCATCGATAATTCAATTTCATTTTTTCCAGAAACAGTGATTGTAGTATCGTCAGCGTACATAGTTATGTGACAATCTGATATGAATTCAGGCAAGTCATTGATGAAAGTCTAGAATAACGATGGACCCAGAACAGACCCTTGTGGAACACCTAGTTTCACATCATAAGGAACTGATGTAATTCCATTACATTTAACCACTCAACTACGGTTTTCCATGTACGATTCTATCCAACACAACACATTATTGGAAAAGCCTATTACTAGTAATTTTTTCAATAGAAATTTGGAAGAAACAGTATCGAATGCTTTTGATAGATCTAAAAAAAAGTGAAAAAACCAGGTTATTATTATCCACTTGTGCATAAATATAGATGCAGATTCAATTGATTTACTCTTACTTAAACCATGTTGATTATTGCAGAATAGGTCATTTTGTTCAATATATATCAAAATTATATTACCTATTATTTTCTCAAATAGTTTTGAAAAGGAGGAAATCAGCGAAATCTGCCTATAATTGTCAATTTCTGTTATCCGACCTTTTTTGTGCAGTGGAAAGACAAGAGCCCTCTTCAATTAATCTGAGAAGAAACCCCCATAAAAGGACTGGTTAAGCAAAAAAACTAATGTTTTAATAATTATATCAATAATTTGCTTTACAGTTACAACAGACATATCATCAATACCTACCAGCTGAATTTTTGTTCCTCATATTATCTAAAGTTTTCAAAACTTCAAGCGGTGAAATTTCTGAGAGATCGAATTCATTTTGAACGACAATATTCTTGGCAAAAGTACATGGTAGAATTAAGTTACATCCAAAATGATCCGAAATTGCTGTTGCAGCCGCTGAAGAGAAATGCCTAGCAAAAAAATCTGCAACCGTATGTTGATCTTCAATTTCTTGATTGTTATATTTCAAAGTAATATACATGCTGAATTTCTATTTTTAGTTTTTTTCCCCAAGTTCATTATTTATGATAGTCCATACTTGTTTAGTTTTATTGTTGGAGTTATATATTTTTGCATTATAATAGTTGGTCTTTCCTTGTTTGATTTTGAATCTGTGATTTTTTAGTTTTGCCCTATAACTATGCATCATATCAGGGTCTACAGTGTTACTAGAAGATTCATTACCAACCCACACACAACCTGTTGAACAATAAATTTACTGAAAATATGATTTGTATTTCGATTTTACCAATAATTTTGGGAAAAAATTCACAGATTTTGCTTTTTGGACAGTTAAATATAGTCATTTAACATGAGCCATTACCTACTTGCTGTCAAACACGTAATGATTAGTTTAAAATGGAGGGAGTAGAAAAAAGTGTTTTCTTCTGAGGTTCAGTTGCCTCTTGCTAGGTACGCTCCTAAGCAGGGATGGCCATCCAATATCTTAGGCCTGTGGTGAGTTCGGCCACGACACTTACCCGAGGAAATGGTGCAAAACCGGACCGATACCCCAAGCGCACACCCGGGCGCTTGGTGTAGTTCTTTCCCTTGGATGCCGGCCATGGGTCTAATGGAATAACCACCTGATAGACCCTATACTTGCTTATGAACGATCAAGAAAGAGGCCACCACAACCGACCCCTCGGACTAGGGGTCACATGTAAGGTGGTGGGGCACATAACAAGGATCAACCTCCAATGACAGCTAATGCACTTGCTGTCAGCCCATATTAATTGACATAAAGCGGCCCTAAGAGTGCTTTATTGCCACCTTCGGTATTGACAAGACAATGGTGTTACCCTACGTTACAAGAGTTATAAAATCCGTTGTGGGAAATGAAAATTTATTGGAACTATTCATTCCCCGCCTTCAGGCTCATACAAGCTAATGAAGCTAATAAGCTTTATGTAGTTTGTTGGGGCAGAAAGTTTTTGGCTTTCTACCACTACATCTTGATACAAAAAAAATGTGTGATTCTTCCAAAGAAAGGAAGGAAGCAATCAATCTCAAAAGAAGCAACTCTATACATAGATGTGTAGAACATGCAAAGAAGTAACTTTCACACACACTGGAAAAAATCGTCCTGAAACAGCTAATTTCATATAAACATTGAATTACACGAAAGAAAAATTTTATGAGAACACTGAATTGTACAAGAAGATTCACACATTTTTTGTATAAAGAGGGAGTAGTAGAAAACCAAAAACTTTCTTTGCCAAAAATCAATCACTCCCAAAAATATAAGCTTTCAATTTAAACCTTATAGGTATAGTTCTTTTCGACCAACAGAGCAAGCAATACGATATGTGTCCTGGAGTTTTCAGCTTCCGGTGAGGCGAAAATCGTCCTAAAACAGGAGGAAAAACAAATGAAGATTGTCTTTTTGAGAGCTTCGGGGACAGGGTCTGACCAGCTAACCCGTAGGAGATGAAAATACAGGTAGTTTAGCATAGAAACTATATCAGGTAATAGTTGGGTAATACTAAAGGGTGTAGTTTGGTACTACTAACAGGTAGTAGTTAGGCCACTAGCATATAAAAACACTAACATATTAGTAGTAGCTTATTTGGTTAGCGAAACGCGCTTCGAGAGACGCATTTGAATTGAAGGCATATGAAATTTACAAAAAAATAACATATAAGCTAGACTAAACGGAACAGAACAATGGGATAATTTTCAAAGACAAATGGTCGTTATTATTGAAACAAAATTCGTCAAAAAAATGTCACGTTTGAACAAAAAACTCAAAAATCTTGGAGTTGGGAAAAGGAATAATAAATCGAAAAAAATTATCAACATTGTTGATGTCGTTACTGTTGGTGTTATTTGTTGTCTCGGAAGTTTGTCTGTTACAATGTTTCAATTTTTCTTTTATGTAAACATCTAATATGTCTGATGGTTTTTAAAAGTGAGAAAGTTAAATATACACTTTCAAGGCGGAGCGTTTATATAAAATAAATGAGCTAAAGTGAGGAATAAGCAATAAGCTAATAGTTTTTCAACTTTTCATTTCTTATTATATTCTATTCCGTTAATTTTCTTTGGGCGTGCGTCAATACGTCGTGTACAACTTTAAATCTTTGCTCTTTTTTATTATATAACTGTGGAAACCCCAATTCTTGTTCAATTAGAAAGCCATCGTCAATCATTTTTTCCTCAAAATTCTCTAAAGATAGACGACTTCTTAAATTTAGCGATTGATTCGATATATTCGTCTATCAGTTCATTTGAAATGTTGGCGAGTTTCTATTGATTGCACCAGAAATTTTCTGTTGGATTTAAGAACTTGCCTTTACTTTCGAAAATCGTGGCGTCTGCTGCCATCATATAAATATGCTGTCAACATAAAAATTACTTCGATTTGATTGGTCGACAATTAATTCTTATTTTCTATTTTACTATAAACGGATACGTTGTTGTTTTACTTACTTCATTTTATTTCATTTCTTATTCAATGTTACTTTTTTTATAAACCTACCTTGAGACAGTTTGTGTTACATCAGATTATCTTTCCAATACGTAGTGAAACACGTCTTGATTAAAATTTCATATGTGAGAATTATTTAATTATACTCATAGTGTGATTAATTATCATCAAGTAAAGGATCAGTGAATTCATTAGTGCTATTTTGTTGTTAGCTGGAAGCAAAGCAATCATGATCCAACATGTCCAAAGTTTTGTTTTTGAACTCTAGTTTTTTGCTAGTAATAGAGAGATGCAAAATAGAATCAGCACTAATTATTAGAACATTGAAAGTGTCATAACAGTGAATAAAAATGTTGAATGTTCAGCGAAACGTATATCATATATACGTATACGTATTACACGACTATGCGGGATTGCCATGTTGCAAGAAAATCGTCAATATCCTCCGATGCCAGTATGTCCTTGTCAAATTCGACAGAATTCAATTATGATTCACCTGGACTTTTGTTTCCGATATGGTGGTGGACGGACGTGCCGAAGGTACGCGGACACCATTGTTGGAGACAGAATTCATTTTCTGTGTTGTGAATGTCCGCCGTTTTATAAGGAGCCAGCAATCGTAAATTAATAATTGTGTTGATAAAAATAGTAGGTACCTACTCCCAAAAAGCGGGGCAAACCACGAAATGTTTCATTTTTGATTTGTATCATGTACACTCGATAAAATCTCTATTTGTATATATATAGTAGGATCGCAACAATAATATTTTATGAAGAAGACGATAGTTTTATTTCCAAGCACAGTAGACAGTAAACAAACTTGCACACTGCAAGACAGTTTTTGTCCCCAGACGAAGCTTTTGTTATGTAACAGCCAGTTACGTACAGGTAGAGCATTGGTCAAATGCACCTGAAGATATATATATATATATATATATATATATATATATATATATATATATATATATATATATATATATATATATATATATATATCGGAAATTTCGGAAATTTCCGATAAAAAAGTCGCGACTCCCGAAACTCTATCTCCATTATTTATAATTTTAATCTGACGTTGAGAATAGGGTTCCGCGCGGCTGTTACGGCAAACGCGCGCTGCCGCTAAAGAGAATTTATCAAAAGAAATAATTTTTTTATGACATAAAATGATATTTCATTCTGCAATAGTTATAAAAATCATACTTGATAAATTAATAAATTTTTATGAACTATTACCGTAGGATCGTATGAAGTATATATATCAAAAGGGCTCCACAAAGTTTAAAATTTATAGGTCAGTTATTTATACCTTTTATCCCATTATTTATGCCAACGGAGATTGGGAAAAAATTTGTTAGTTAACAATTGAATAACTTTTTGAAAAATGGTGATAAAATTTTTTTTTCTACGGGACTTGATTCATTCAAGTGTTAAGAAGAAACTAGATTTTTTTCAAATTTTTAAAATGACATTTTATGTCATAAAAAAATTATTTCTTTTGATAAACACTCTCTTTAGCGGCAATGCGCGCATGCCGTAACAGCCGTGCGGAACCCTATTTTCAATGTCAAATTAAAATTATAAATAATGGAGATAGAGTTTCGGGAGTCCGGACTTTTTTATCGGAAATTTCCTCCTCTTCAACGAGCTTTTTTCAAAATTGCTTTATTATTATTATTATTTGAATTATTAACGAAAAACTAAATACCTTTTTTTAAATCTTATTTTGTTCTTATTTTGTTAATAACAATTGCAATTTTTTACCTGCACCAAAATCCTTAAAAAAAAATTTCTAGAGGTGATTCCGAATCGAATGAGATATTGCTCATATTTTTAGGACCTTCATATATATATATATATATATATATATATATATATATATATATATATATATATATATATATATATATATATCGGAAATTTCGGAAATTTCCGATAAAAAAGTCGCGACTCCCGAAACTCTATCTCCATTATTTATAATTTTAATCTGACGTTGAGAATAGGGTTCCGCGCGGCTGTTACGGCATACGCGCGCTGCCGCTAAAGAGAATTTATCAAAAGAAATAATTTTTTTATGACATAAAATGATATTTCATTCTGCAAGAGTTATAAAAATCATACTTGATAAATTAATAAATTTTTATGAACTATTACCGTAGGATCGTATGAAGTATATATATCAAAAGGGCTCCACAAAGTTTAAAATTTATAGGTCAGTTATTTATACCTTTTATCCCATTATTTATGCCAACGGAGATTGGGAAAAAATTTGTTAGTTAACAATTGAATAACTTTTTGAAAAATGGTGATAAAACTTTTTTTTCTACGGGACTTGATTCATTCAAGTGTTAAGAAGAAACTAGATTTTTTTCAAATTTTTAAAATGACATTTTATGTCATAAAAAATGATTTCTTTTGATAAAACTCTCTTTAGCGGCAATGCGCGCATGCCGTAACAGCCGTGCGGAACCCTATTTTCAATGTCAAATTAAAATTATAAATAATGGAGATAGAGTTTCGGGAATCTGGACTTTTTATCGGAAATTTCCTCCTCTTCAACGAGCTTTTTTCAAAATTACTTTATTATTATTATTATTTGAGTTATTAACGAAAAACTAAATACCTTTTTTTTTAATCTTATTTTGTTCTTATTTTGTTAATAACAATTGCAATTTTTTACCTGCACCAAAATCCTTCAAAATCATTTTTCTAGAGGTGATTCCGAATCGAATGAGATATTGCTAATATTTTTAGGACCTTCATCTCTATTTTCCATGTTTTTGAAATTGTTGATTAGACTTTATCTCTATCGGGAGAAATCTATCATCCAAACAACAGGAACTCTCCTTGATTAAACACAAACGTTAACGAATTTGTCTTCGTTTTTTCCTAGTGAGTAGAAGAAAATGATGCTATATGTGTGTTTTAACAAGTACTCATTGATGATGCACGTGTATTCATTCACTATTTTAACTGTACTTCAAACTACGAATTTGACATTCATAGATGTAAACTGGCGCAGGGTGACAGTTGCTCAACTTCATCACAATACTCTCTTGTTCGCCCGAATGTGCAAACCACCTACTTCCTTATATTAATACCTAAATCTTACAATTTGTATTCTGTTTAAAAAAAATCTGTTTTTCCGTTAACCAGCTGTCGCACCCCTAGGAACGACAACCCTAAGAAGTCGAAACTTGTGCGAGCTAAGGATTAACGAGGTCTTACCTTTTAACATGTGATTCCTAACACGTATTACATATTATGAAAAGGCTTTTTGACGGTTCTTAGAAATCTCGAAATATTTTTCGACATAAAAGTGGTAAGAGAATAGTTTCTTTTAAAATAAGTCTGCCACTCTAATTGTCAATAATCGATGAAAAATGAAAAACTTTCATGAGAAAAAAAACTTAACCTAGCTTCCATAGTCGCACAACATAATTCAGTTTGAAACTAGGTTCCAAGCGACCAAGAACAGACGATCAGTAGGTACTCTATTCCGTATTGTTATCAAATATTATTTTCGTCTGTCTGGACGTTAGCACTTGAAGGTTAAAGAATGAAGAATGTGACACCATGACTCATTTCCGCCATCTCCCTTCTCGAGATTGTGCTGCCTTATTCACATTTCGTATAAACTAAACACATGACACGTTTGTGGATACCTATTAGGTACCTACTCCATACCTAGTCTAATTTTCTTGGGTACCTACTTTACTGAGAAAAAAATAAAATTGGCAAATTATACACACTCATTTAAAATGTGTTATAATTGAGGGTGTGTCGAAAAAGTTGTAACTTTTAAAGGTTAAATCAATTCCACCTTATCGAACAATACAAAATTCCTGTTTTTTCAATCAATCTGTAGAATCTTATCAAGAAAAAAATCATTCTAGTCGACTTTTGTTGATGTTTTCCTTCCTATCTTTTAATTATGAGTATTCTACCTCAGTTGTATCTAAACTGAAATTCAATACCGGAAATAGCAATCATTTACATTAAAATATGTGAAAATATATTTCATATTCCAGCACACTCCAAAATATTTGGCAAGTAGGCATTCATTCACATTTAGTTTTCTAAAAATCGCGAAAGACGACGACGGACCAGACTTGAGACGGGATCGCAGACGTTTTTACGATGCACTGTACAAATTTTGCAGACAAAAGAAAGAGAGGTACCGAGAGCGACCTCCCAGCTCCGACAAGGAGGCATATTCGTCGCGGTCGTTAAGTTAGGTTAAGGACCCAGACATAAACCCGCTTCACACCGAACAACGTTCTCTCATTCGATATGTCTCGGTCCCTTCCGCCAACTGATAGAAGCTTATTGGACAGGTCGCTGGTTTTCCCTACGACAACGAAAAGCAGCTCTCTAGATTCTTCAGTTCATTCGTGGCGTGGTCAGTTCTTCTCTGGTCGTTTGGTAGTTAGGAAGTGGTATATGTATATCGCAAGTGGATCGAAGTCAAGTAATCTACTTGGATATTCTTGCTGTGAAAAGTGACTTATCTAGTGGTGTGTCTAATGAAGTGGATGACGGTATATCGCAAATAAATGTACAATGTAATAATTTTTGAGTTCACGACGTGGATTTTTGTGACTGATTTGCGATTTTATTATGGTCTATTTAAATTGTTCTACAGGACAAGTACCATAAGTTGGAGTCATAACCTTGTTTCAAAAATGTTAGCCTTGTCGCGGTGCGCCCGCCCGTGTAGCCGTTTCCTGTAAGGAAAAATTTATGGAATTTTGTAGGTAGTTAGTTTTCTTTCGCCAATTCACGTCTGATGACGTCAGTTTACCTTGGACTCAATTTTGGCAATAGACGCATTGAAGGAGATTTTGCGGTGGTATGTATGTATTGTGCCGGCAGGTGTCAATAGATTCTCTTGAGCTTTCTAATGATTAGTTATCACCGTGTGGTATGCAAAATTACTGGTAACATTTGCAACATTGTGAAATACCTACCAAATTGATTATACAAATTATTTCTACCGTGTGAGATCAAATTTTATATCAAGTCAGTTACTTGTGATTCATATGAACAGTGAATACTTTTTCCATAAACTGGAGTTAGACTAGCTGGGGTAAGAGGTTGTAGATAGGTGCCTCGTATGCATTAATTTCCTTATATATTCATCGGCATGGATGAGAATGGACAGCAATTTATTCTTTTCATTTCTCCAGAAAATAAAATCTCACAATTTTTCATTGAATTCGGATTATCAATTAATGTCTGGAGATATATTGGTAAATTCTGTTCGTAATCATACTTTTTTGCTCTCTTTAATGGTTTAGATAAAAAGATAGGTACTGTCTTCTTTCCAGTGTTTTTTTTTTAATTTATATTTTTTGACTTGAGCATGTAGATTCCACAAGAACAATGAATACTCCTGGGGTTTCAAATCATTGTTCATTATAAAATTTTATGACTTTTTAATTTAACATTTTTATGGTCTTTCAAGTTCTACAAATGTTTCCACATCACTTCCGATGACTAAGTACCGGCAAATATCTTGGGTCTGAGTCATGTTATCCTTTTAGAATTCCTTTGTCTTTAAATATGAGTGAGGGCCAGTTCGAATCAGTAGAAATTAATTCAAGTAACATTCGTCTATTCCTGTTTTATGGCTTGTTCTAGCAATAGGCGGGTTATAGATCAGTTTTATGAATGTTCGCTCTTTGAGTTTTCCATTTCAATAGATACAAAATGTTTCTACAGGAAAGGGTAAAAATCCATCCATCAAAAGAATACAAACGAAAATACACTCTCTCTGAGAGCATAGATACGATTTTTTCGTTTGCAATTCCCTCTGTAATTTATCTTGATGAATTGACTTCCGATGGATTCATTCACTAGTTTTAAGTGGTGCACATAGATATTATTAGTAATATCATATACCTATATGCTCTTGCATGAATGTTACCGCTTAAAATTACCTAATTGTTTATAGGTACGATTTCTTACGATTTAAAAATGGGTGCATACATCCCATTAGAGGACATATCCACATAGGTTTTCATATAATTTTTTCAATTCCCACTCCACCGAGTAGATTCATTCCAGTAGCATGCAATAGGTGTTTTATGATTTGTAACGTTTTCACGAACTGGAAAACTTGGAAAAAATAAACGAATTGAATTTTTTTCTTCGTGAACTCTGTAGTCAACGTTTTGCGGACTTTACAATCTTGAAAACCAACTGATAGTGTGTAGGTATTTCCATTATCAGACAGTCTCGCTAGACTCTAGACAATCTCTTAGCAAAGTGGCGAGCAAGAAATGTAACGCTAGGGAGATAGGAAAACTTCTGACACTTACAAAACTACGATTTCTAATAATAAACTGGAAGAGAGAAAGCGAAGGTAAGTTTGAGTAACACATTATTTGTACCTACCTATAAGATCTTGAAATTATTCTGCACCGAAGATACCCAAATATTGAAACGATTTCAACGTGTACTGAATATGACAATATATCCTTTTTCTGTCACTTTTGTAATTAATATATCTGGTAACAGCAAAAGTTTTGATCCCTTATCAAATTAAACGGTAGAATGTTTCAATTATGTGTTAGTGTGTACTGTTTGTGACTGTTTTTTCCTCTTGTTCCCATCTTCTGAAGGAGCACCACCGGAACATTTATTAGACCAACTTTGTGCTTTATTGCTTTTCGTTTAACAGATTCTAAACAGATTTTAATAGACATAATGGATTCTGCTTGCTACATTAAGCTAACATAACCCCGAATTAGAGAAAATCAAGTTCGACTAAATCATTATTTAAGTCTCATTTTAGGTTTGTTGACTTTTGAGCTTTACTAGACTGACTTTTGAGCGGACAGTTACAGTAATCCTCAAGTCATTCATTGCGTCATAGATTGATAGAATGAAAAAAATCGTTAAATCAGAAAAAGTTTTGTTTGAAATATTTTCCAGTAAGGAAATTTTCTTTATGAATTTTGTGGCTCAATTTCATTTTGTTTTTATTACGTTCTCATGGAATAACATGAGGGGTATGAAAATAAATTATAAGGCACTTCTGGAATACTTGTTTCACGTCTTCCAGTTTTTCATAAAATTTTAAATAATTTGAAAAAAGCTTTAAAACTTTAGATTTTCTTATAAAGTGAGGAATATTTAAAAAAAAAGTTACTTTAATTCCGTCAATATTTTCTTGTTATTTTTCACTTTTTCTCCATCGAAGTCCGAGTTTATGAATTTCATTTTTCAAAGACTCTCTTCTACCCTGATAGTCAATATCTCGGATGATATTTGAAAAATTTCGATAAGCCTAAGAATTCCTTTCTCTTTGATATAGAAATCAATTATGCATCTGCGTAAAATTGCCAAATCAATATAATGGTAAAAAGTAAAATAATTTTACTTATTTTACTTTTTACCATTACTTCTTACCGTCGCAAGAATTATATTTCATCTGCCTTTGCTTCCGCTTGTATAAATCTTAATATGTTCACAATTTCTGTACTCAGTCCATTGAGAACTTGTTTTTTTTTAGTTTACTACTTAAAGGCAATTACTTTACTAACACGATGTTCGCTACTCGAGTTCTTCGATGTTAATGATTTATCGCCCCCACTCCGCTCCGCTCAACTGTGGATGCTAAATTTTTTTAAATTTCCATCCGATTTCTATCCCTGGATCTGGAAAACCAACCCGGACATTATGTTTATTCTGTTTAATCGATCAGTAGTAACATATATCACCCCTATGAATGTACAAATTTATTTTATTGGCCTGGAAAACTCGGCAGTTTTTTGTTGTCGTTCACCACAAATAGTTTATCTCTTATCTTGCAGGTGTACAAATTTAATTTTTAATAAAACATCGATAAAAATAAAAACAACAATAAAAATTAATTGGCGCTCCGGGCAGGGCCGTCGCCATAGGGGGGGATGGGGGGAGCCTCCCCCCCTGCTTTTTCGACTTCGGAAAAAGTTGTAAAAAACTTGGGAAATTTTGGGCCGTGAATATAGAAAAAAATAATAGTAAAAAAATGAATAAAAATTTATAAAATGCAAATGAGAGAAAAGAAAGGGAGAGGTAATAAGAAAAGGGAAAGAACCAAAAGGTTGGGATTTCCCCACATACATAACTTTGAGATCCCATAATTTGAAATTCTGAGTTGTTTGAAAACTTAAAAAAGTTTAATTTCTCCCAAGTAAGAAACCAGTCCTGAACAGTAACAATTTGAAGTAACAATTTTACAAAATTCCCAACTTTTCGCTGTTTTTTCGACTTGGAAAAGTTGTGAAATTTCGGGCCGTGAAGATAGAAAAAATAATAGTAGAAAACAATAAGCACAATATTATTTAAGTGTTTTTTCCTTTCATTTGTATTGAATATTCCTATGAATGATGGAAGACCAAGAACCTTGGTCCAAAGTAGAATAATTCCCATTATTATTTTTATAATTACCAAAATTTATGTTTGTTTGTGCATACCCTAACGGGCATAATCATTCAGCCAATCTTTGGATAGCTGAGTAAGAAAATCAATATATTATAGTAGTAACTAATCCCTCGGCTTTCGTTTTTTCGAATGTTGGGAAATTTTGCTGGTGGGGTTGGGAAAATTGCATTCCCTCCCCCCCTGGTTTTTCTTACGCTACGGCTCCGGGGCGACTAGTTTTTTTATACTTCCACCCTGTTAACACTTTTTCAGTCGATTAAGAAGGGTAATGTTATCCTGTTTAATCGGCTGTCAGGAATAACCTCATCAATCTTGAAGTGTATATATTCAATTTTTACTGATATTAGTGTAGGTGTATGTTCAATTTTTACTGATATTTTTTTAAGTTTTCGATTGGCAGTATGTAAAGACCTTAGGGCAGTGTTTCTCAAAGTGTGTGCTGGGGCGCCGTGGAACCTTTACTGGGGCGCCGTGGGCCACGGGTGAGCCTCAAGGTACAACGTTTCACAACATAGATAACTGAGAGTAAAGGTAATACGTCGGTACCTATTAATAAAAATACTCTGATAGTATGATAATATCGGTAATTGCAAAATGCAATCCGTTCAGACAGCCACCTACCTACCTTTATTAATTAAATATCTAGTGTAGTCTTTACGTTCGGGGCGCCACGGTAACCTTCAAAAAACATAAGGGAGCCTTCAATTCTACAAGTTTGAGAAACACTGCCTTATGGGCTAATAATGAGATCTGCAGAATAATCCTAGTTCCAAAAGTCAGTATTATAAAAGTAGTTTTTTCAAAATCGAATAAAAACGATGGTCGTAACGTCACTAACATTTGATATGAGCTTGCCAACACCGTAAATCTTATTCATATTGCATAATTTAACTTTCTTCTTCTTGCTGCATTCTGTTCTGCCAACTTGAGATCGATTTGATGAGTTCCGAAGTTAAGAAGCATTTTTTATAACGAAACAACAAATACTTTATATTTGGAATTACTGGAAATACTGGATTGAGTACTACTAATTGAATAGTTATATGCGTATTAATTCAAATACCTACTTTTTTATGCTTTGTCTAAAAGTGGTGTATTTTTGAAATTCGAATCAGCAAATCCTAAGTAATTAGCAGTTTTATGTTGGTTTTAGGAATCTACAAACGATAAATATAATATTAAAATAAAAGTATTCAAAACTACTCAACTCCGGTATAAATTCACTTCCTGATTATAATGAAGTTTTTTATTAGTTCAGACTTCCATTGTCTAATATAATTCTAATATGATTCGAAATCTATAAAAGAACATATAAACTTAGAATGAATAGATAAAATATCAATTATATGAAACCTTTCACGCTTTTTTTGTTTGATATAATTGATATTTTAGCTATCATTCTAATTGCATTTGTTCTTTTATAGATTTCGAGTCATAGTAGAATTATATTGACAATGGAAGTCCCAACTAATGAAATTCACCATGAAACATTGTCAACCGCTTTAAAAAAATATGCTTAATTGAATTTGTTAACAAATTCAATTCTTAGTCAATCCATGAGCTCTGGAATAGGCTGCGATTGCGTAAAACATAGTTTAAATTATAGGAATCCCACATAAAATCTAGGGCGTCGTATCAGGTAATCTAGCGGGCCGTTCTAAGAGCCAACGTTCCCTAATATGCATCAGTTTAGATAATTGTCATGTATCCGTTTTCGAGTCAGCCTGTCAATGAGAAGATACCTCATCTTGCTGAACGTAACATCAGTGGAAAAGTCATTGAAATTTGTTGATTATTCAAACTGATAGATAGGCAGACGTGGTGTGTCTTTGGATGGTCAACTAGAGACTAGAACACCTGGCATGTTACATTCAAAATGTTCGATACTCAGCCAATAAATCGTGGATAGAAAAAGAGATACTTGCAACGGAATTGACCCAGGAACATTTCGAAATGTAGGAAATGAATTTGTAAACAGATTTATTTCATTATGTACTTGTGATGCACTGTTTGGAACCTTTGGTGTAGTAATGAATACTACTGGACTGGAGTTTTTTCCCCAACACTAAACCGTTATTTTAACACCTCGACACGTGTTTCGACCACCAAGCGATCACCTTCAAGAGGAAGATCAAACTGTTTAATCTTCCTCTTGAAGAGAATCACTTGGTGATCGAAACACGTGTCGAGGTGTTAAAATAACTGTTTGGTATTGGGGAAAAACTACAGTAATATAGATTTTATTATTGTCAGGAAGTGAATGGTGAACATTTTCAACATTAATTGTAATTAACTGGAGTCAATTTTGAAATAATTTCAAAGAAAATATTTCATTGATCGTTTGTTTGTAAATTCTTCTGAGAATTACTTCGAAACGGCTGAAACGTTTTTTTTTAAGTGAAGCAGTGTTGGATAGATAACTGAAAGATTTGTCAAAAGGGATATAGCAAAACCCCCTTTTCCGTGAAAAAAAAATTGGTGACGCCCTCCTGGCTACAAGTTATGCAACATGATTGTCTTGTCAGAATGTACTGTATAATGCCTTTTTTTGTAAATTATGTCCGGCCTTTATATCCCATTCGTATCGTCAACCCATTTCTACCCCCTAAACGGCCTGGAAACTTCAGACGTGATATTTATCTTGTTGCTTCGATCACATATAGTAGGTGTACTAATTTGATTTTAAAATATATGGTTTTTTGAATATTCCCCCATTTCCGCTCCCTCAGATGGCCTGGTAAACTCGGACATGATATTCATCTTGTTGATTTGGTCACCAGGAGTTATATAGGCATATCAATGTTGCAGTATACACATTTAACTTCAAAGTAAATACTTTTTTAACTTTCGCCACATTTCGACTCCTTTAGACGGTCTAGAAAACTCACAGGTATAGTTCAAGTAAAAGATATAGTGTCCCCTACATTCCAGCAGTTCCCCTTTAATAACACACACAACGCGGTACTCATTCTGTTGGTCACCGTAACATGACTTCAAATTTAATTTTATGACTCTTCGGCCAATCATAAAACTCGGTTAGTAAAAATTATCTAATACGAACCGTCAGTCCACGTGGACTAATTCGTTGCGGCATAATTCCTTTGTATTGGTTTTTTTTGGCCTTTGACTTCGCCGACACCTTTAAGATTACTATATCGGTTACTTCGACTATACTTAAAGTTCATCTTGTTCAGCAGATCAACAGGAAGAAAATCTATCTCCTTCTAATTGGTGTACAAATTCAATATTTCTTGAACGGATTTTAATAATATTTCAACTCTTATTTTCACCTCTTGAGATGACCTGCAAAGCAACTACATGTCATAAAGCCAATCAATGAGCATATTTTATTGAACGATGAAGGTAGGTTGAAGAAAAAAATATTAATTTAATATTTTTCTCTCAGGTTGATAAATGTGATATTCATAAAAAAACATATATTTATTCAATTCCTTATCTTGATATTTAAGTTAGAATTCTGGTAACGGAAATGCGACTTGAAATTTGTAAGTTGCAGCAAAGTAGTTTGAGAATAAATTGGTCGCATCTTATCCATTTTTTATATTGTACAGGGGAAGGGGCCATTGAAAGTTTGTTTTCAAATTGTCACCTTATATAGATTGATAACATTCCAAGATAAGTTTTTCCAGTTACTATATGTCATCGAACTATAAATAGATGAGCAAATATCTAATTCTGATCACTATCATCGATTTTCAAGAAACGAGAACTTTTTATGACTAGCATTCTATTCTAACTCTAAATGTTTATGTGAAATCCAAGCTACCATAATTCATGTCAGTATCATCATTTTGATTCATTTCAATATTAAATCGTTTTTGTTAAAAATTATTTATTCTGAAAAATATAATTCAGTATCAAGTGATCAAGATTGTCTTTTTTTTTAATATAAAAAGTTTTTTGTTGGATATGGGAAAGTGTGTGGTGGACGATGAGACCGGTAAATATAAGATTTCAGGAGACAGTGCAATCACTGTGTTTAGTGTCAAGAACATACATACCTGTCGATCAGGTATGTATGTTCTTGACACATACATACATACCTGTCGATCAGGTATGTATGTTCAAAAAAGAATCCCTCGATTCTTTTTTGAACGTTTTGCTCTATGGAAAGCAAATATCAGGGGTTTTGATGAGCTTATATCTTCGATGATATTAAAAAAAATCCTTTTGTGCGGCTTTCATATGAACTCTTTGTTGAACGGATTTGAACTTTGTGACAACGGTTCTGATCACGTATTGAAAACAAAAACAGTTCATCGATATCTTAATGAATTACATTAGAGAAAAATGTTCAAATTCCTGGTTTTTCATAGTCGCGTATCCCAATTTTTGATGCATCTACAGAATCATTGCGAAATCAAAAATTGTGTCTTCGCACCCAGAGCATACATTTTACAAGGCATCTACTACCAGTTACTAGACGCTTTAACTTTTCTGCTCATATATCCATCAAAATATTGATTCAACCTCGGAGAATTCAAATATTTCCTCTCTCTGTAATTCTTTACTCTGTCAATGAATTGAGGATAAGAACTGTTCGCCTCTTAACAAACAAGTCTGGAATTTGCCGTTCTCAGCTAAGAGTTTAACTTTGGTACCGCCGTTTAGCACCTGTTAGTATTTTTTACGAATATATAAGTGTTCAACACATCCGGGCTTGGATCAGAAAAGTTTTTTGAACCTACAGGAAGTTTTCGAGCTCATTTCCAGATTACAGGGTTGCTTAAGCTGTTGCTCTTCAGAATGACTGAAGTGTCTTATGGGCAGCAACACCTCTAAGCTAGGCAGGTGATAAAAACTTTCCGTTCAACTCATTTTGCAGATAACAGGCATGACTTCAGTTGTTTTTTGTTGCCTACTTATAGATTCTTGGTGCAACGGTAATATATTCAGAAAGAATGAAATCAAATAATCAAATTGAAAATTCGACGAGAGGAATGAGCAGACCATGCGTTGGGTTTTGAATTGGTGTACAAATTAATCTCCCATTTCGTTCTTATCTCCTTCTGCCTCTCCTTTTTCACTTTTCTGAGGAGGAGCCACGAAGATGAGAGACAAGATACACAATGGGCTTGTTTCATGCTATGGAAAATGATACTGGTTTGCTTATAGACTGCTCGAGTCAGGGGTATATTATACTTATCAAGCCTAATCGACCCCAAAATCTCTTTATATTTGCAGAAAAAAGAATAATTCGAAAAGCAAGAATTTAAATTGGCCGCGTGTCTGTTGACCAATAAAATTGATCGTGTCTTGAGCGTAGTTGCCAAGTGTATTGGTTTTTAATATCCAATCACAGATCTGATGATCCAAATTGACAGACGCCATTTTTGTTGTTATTGTTGTCAACTCGGTGTGAATACAACTGTTACAATTATCTAATTAAAGAATGTTTTTTTGTAAAAGGTAGGTCTCGGCGGGTGCCTATTTTGCTGCATATTCCGTGTCATCAGTTTACATTCCGAAAAATATTTTTTCAGGTTATTTTTGGATTGATATTTTCTGGAGTAATTCTACATTTCACTGTACATATTTTTGTTTCTCTTTTCAGTCACCATACTGCTCCTTGGCCGAGATAAAATAAAAATTAAATCAAAACTTTCCATCCTTCGATAAAAGACAAAGTCTGAAATGAATGTCATATAAATAAAATAAAAGGGACCTACTAAATATACCACCATATAAATAAAATAAAAGGGACCTACTAAATATACCACCTACCGTTTCAATTTTTCATTCTTCATTTCGGTACCAAAGTATTGCAAATTTTTCAAGTAAAATTCATCAATCATTTCAAAATCGACTCTTGGTAAGTTGTCGGGAGTCAGCTTTAACAAAACTAGGCTCAACATTCATTTCGAAATTATTTTAACAAAAATACGAAGTTTGTGGAAACCATTGACATTAGAAAGAGTACAAAGGGCGCTACAAAGGGCGCTAGCTGACTGGATGACAATATGGCTAATTTACCAGTAACGTTGAATTTCTTACTTTTGGTGGGTGGCATGAATGCATAATTGATTTATTTTATTAGGGTTCATGAGCATTCGAAATACATTCAAAAATACAGCTCGTTTAACTATATTTATTTTTATGCTTAATCGTGGATTCGAGCGATCTCATTATAGTATATTCATTTGTTTGCTGGCTTTATTCTTGAAAAAAATGAATGAATAATTACAGAAAATTTCAATTGATTATTCATTTTCTCAGGAAGGAGTACCTGTATCACAATTTATTGGTTTATTCGGCATTGAAAATGTCATATCGGATCCATTCTGCTTTTTTTGCAACATTGTTTCAACTTTTTCTTAGCTGACAGCTCGCCTAGGAACAATTCGTTTTTTCATCGAGTTTAGTTTGTGTATGTTTTAAAAGTGTTTTAGAGATATATTTGAATATTAATATGGTGCATTCTTGTGCTGATTTTAATTGTGCGAAAAGGCACAAGAAAACAGAAAGCGCATTGGTTTATAAGTGAGTTATTTCATATAATGAGTTTCCTAAAGGATAAAATGATGAGAAAAGAAATTGGTGAAAGTATTGAAAAGAAAGAATTACAATCCTTCTCTTCCAAGACTTTATAGAAATCATTTAAATAGTGACTATAAATGAAAGGGGAACAAAAATATTGAATTTGATGACACAGTTTTTTACTTCAATTTCAAGTATTCTCCACAGAAAGTATTATCTGGAGTTAATTCTGTTACTGAAAGTATGAAACAAAATTAATTTAATTTCATCATATAATTAATGGTATGATTACCTCAGAAGCTTTTGTTGGATCAGTTCGAGTAAAATCAATTCTGTCTATACTTGACCTCATTCAATCTTCCTCTCAAGTTTTGGAAGATTCAACAGATTACCCAAGCGAGCCTATAACGCTTGAATTTAGTAGCTATATTAGAACAAAGTATGTATGTAGGAATCGTTTTATTTTGTAATAAATTGCAGTTGTACAGATTGAGGATTGTAGAATAAATTGAATATTTCAAACAGATTTTTTAATCCACTTTGCTATATTTTTTGATTTTCATAACTGAATATTATTAAATAATGCATAAAATCATAGTTTAGGTAAATATTTTGTGATCTATCGACTTTGTGTACTGATTTTAGATGTAGAACCTATTTCCAAACATTATTTTCGGTGTACATTTTATTCCATGTGGAGAATTTTTCATTAATTGAAACGTTAACATATACACTTCCACAACTAAATTGATAGTTATAGGCTCCGTAAATTTTACGATTTGGCAATGTTGATTATTTCTATTGTTCCTATTGGTCAGTCGAACAAGAAGCGGGAATAGGGTCGTGACGTCACCACCCTACCACATTCGATTTTTTATAATTAATTACGGGAAAACTACGGTACTTAGAGAGATGAAACAAAGTGCACTGTTTTTCAATTTAAAATTTCTATCAATTGAACTATGAACAAAAAATCGTGAAACAAGCCCATTCCTGTTTTCATAGCTTTTTGGTGTTTAACCTTCCACCTTCTGAGAAATTAACAAAACTAAATTACCAGAGAATCTATCGAAGAATTATTCAGTAACTTGTTTCATAAATTTCGCCTACAAATGGGAATAATCAATGAAAAACATATTTCTGTACTGTTTTTTCATGATGGCTGTCGTTTCAGAAAATAATCTTTTTTCCGCTTTCAAAATAAGAAAAAATCACTTTTGAACAACATCTCTATTGGAAAATAATTCATTTTAGGTTCATATTTTCATTTTCAATTACTCGCCTTAGTACTGGCAATAGTTACGATCTATTTCTGCAGAGCAATTTCAAATATACTTGTTACCTGCAAAAATAAAATTGCGGATTCTTTGAGTTTTCTCATTTTTTCTAAAGGTAACATCGTGACAATTTTTGTTTCACTCCATTTCATTGCGTAAAGTTGATTTTGGATTCTGTTTTCCTATCTTGTTATCTTCACAATCATCACAAATCCTAAAACACACGTACCTCAAAACTAACAATTACAGAAACGCTACAAGAACAACTTTTATAAATACCAACACATTGAGATCTGCTCTTAAACCCAACAATACGGTTGAAATAACAAAAGAGTGTATTTACCTTGTTCCTGTGGAGAAAGTTACATAGGTGAAACTTCAACACCCCTAAAAGCAAGAAAAAATAAACATCGTGAATATATAAAGAGAAGACAGATAACACGACCGAGGATAGCGACGCATATTGTAAAATATACTGGTGATCACACAATAAAAGGAAGTGAAACAAAAATTGTCATCGTCATCAAGAAAGCTCACGAAAAATTGAGAAATCCCAAAGAATACGCATATATTCTTTCAGAAGGTAATGAGTGTATTTCAGATAGTTGTGTTGAAATGAACCGTAGTGGTGTCATTAACCTAGACTGAATTCTCAGAAAACATCCCTATTGGTTTTTTCATGTAGGCAATCAAATATGGAATCTGGACATTTCATTCTTTTGACGTGTTTCAAAGAAAATATATCTGTTTTCAATTGAGATGTTGTTCACAAATGAATTTTTTGGGTAAAATGATGGCTGTAGCCGTTAGTTACCATGTAGGTAGGAGGCTGTAGCCGTCAGTTACCGTGGTAGGAGATCATCATGAAAAATGAGAAATAAAACTATGATTTTACCACTTTTATTCGTAGGTAACTGATGTTACTGCAGTTTATTGTAATTTTCATAATTTTTTGGGATTTCTCCTATAAAAAAAAAGTCTTTCAGAGCATAAAACTCCTTAGATTTTGAACAGGCAGCATAATCTGATTATATTTCACACCATGTATGTCTCGTAACAATTCATCTGAATGGCCCAGTTGTATCCAGGACCAGAGTTTTCTTGTGTCCACCAGAGGATTTGCACGGTGGATCTACGTCCGGCACCGAAAGAAATATTGAGTTTTTTCTTCATGATGGGACAATCCACAAATTCTTCAGATGTTAGCGGCTGGCACTCCAATACTGGAGTGTCAGCCGACAAAATCAAACGAGCATACCCCATACATCGTACCGCAAGTTTCGTGATAAGCTACAATATTTCAATGCAAGATATTTCTTTTTACCTTTTATTGCTATATAAAATGACACTAGCGACTTTGATTTGTTCACAAGATTTCACATATTAAATAAGTCATGAACATATTACAATAAGTAAACATTTTTCAAATATTCCCATTTTTCTGACAAGCAAAACAATCTTGTTTCTCACGTTTAAGTTCTGCGACGCCAGTTTGAAAATAACTTGAAGTAAATAGGAAGTCTTGTTTATTCAGACATGAACGCTATGATACGCCTTCAACTAATAATTTTTGATTATTTTCAATGAATCTATCTTGGAATATCCATATTTACCGCGTTTTCAAACTTTCTTAGGAACCTTATTCGATAAAAAGTTGTAATAGAGAATTTCTTGTAATTGTATAAAGGGTGAATTTTCTAGTTTGAGTTACTGCGTGAAGAAAATATACTTGTCTAAAAAAAAGTTCAGTTTGACGATAACTTATATTTGATTTTGCTAACAAAGCCTTCATGACTGGTTTCAAATAAAGTGCTTCTGTGCTTTTTTAGATTTTGACTCGGGTTTCAATAGCACGATATTGTTACCCAAACGTACGGATGAAAGTTAAATACTTATTAGGAAATGTAAAGTTTTTGATATTCAACCTATTTATTTTTTCATTATTGAACTTTTCATTCAGCTACATACCTTTCTCGCATTATATTTTAACAATAAGATCTAGAATGTTTGAACTTTGTAAGAATATTTTTATATCAAGAAATTAAGAATTGAAACACACTATCAATGTTTTTGTATCGATCATAAATTGTTAATTTTACTATCAGAGCCAAAGACTGTAATCTAAAATTCACTTTCAGACCAGAGTGATATGCTCAGTTTGTATCTACTCTCAGTTTATTTCTAACTCTCAATTTCATTCAAACTGTCTCTTATTTTAGACCTTATACAATGTGTTTGTTAATACTAAGGTTCGTTCGTTTGTTTCTCAATCTCTCAATAACGATGAACCCATTCAGATCGTAGTTCTTGTATACACCAAAATAGACGTGATTATGTCATTTGAATCCGTGTCATGTTATTCATGTGGGAGAGAAGGTCATTAGTCACGTAAATGTCGGAGTAATGAAAAAATATTATTGCAAATTCGGGGAAAATACTTTACTAAGCGGTTTTTTCTGTTTTGCAGTCGTAGGATAAATAATAAAATGAAATCCAAGCTGGCGAATACAAGTGTTCATATATCGAACTTATGTTTGTTGAATAATTTTGATGACTAGATATTCATTAACTATTGGAACGGAGAAGTTGAAATCCAAAAACACGTCATAATTGAGAGAGAGAGAGAGAGAGATAGAGGCATTTTCGTGTTGGTAATTCATTTATTGTTCACCCGGGACACCGCCTTCGCTCGGGGAGTTGATATGAGATTGTGTGGTAGTTCAAATAAAAAGATAAACTTTAAATTATAAGAGGGAAACAGTTTTCATTAACAAATATTTACAACTATGCACAATACTTGTCTATAAACAACATTTTTATTTTGTTATCCGGGGTATGTATGTAGAAAAATCAAATTTTCTGCTCGTGACGTCCCAGACTATTCCAGAATATCCTAGACTATTGTGGAATGCTCTTAGTTCTCTCGAATATTTTGTAAATTTGTGGAATGCTCTCGAATTCTTTCCAATGTACTGGATTGTTCTGGTAATTTCCAGAGGTCGAAGCTTCCAGACCATATATCATCGCCATTCAGGTAAACTCGAACCTTCTTCATGGTTGGGGTTTACTTATTGTTTTTGTTAATTGTTAAATGATGATCATTATTTCTTTGGAGTTACCATTTAAATTGGAAATTCAATGACATTGTTTTCAGAATACGTTCAGATTTAAAAGCAAATTGAAGTTTTTGTAAAATATTCCTCAATCTTACTAGTACCTACATACATGTTTCTTACAGCTTCTGAACTGTGGCAGGCATCATCAGTGGTATGTGCGTATGCTTCGAGAACGAAAGTTATATCTCTAAGTATCAGCAACGAACGTACTAGTAATCAAAATATCGTGAAGTAACTTGCTTCAAAATTTTTCTTCTCATTTTATATTTCTTTGCTTTTTTTTCATTCATTCATCATCATTATTAGTTTTTATTTTTATTGTTTGCGTGTTATTTACTTTGCACTTATTGTTCGACCCATTCGTTAATTAATTATTACCCACTAATGATAAACCTACACATTAATTCGTGTATGCGTTATCATATATTTTTGAATTTCATACTAATTTTTTTTAAATATTTTTTCAACTTTTTTCATCTGAATAAATCCGTATAACTCAGTACACTAGTACATGATATAAAAATACATGGAATATAGATAACAGGAATATTTCAAAAAAATGAGCTGAAATCTTCGAGAACGAAAGTTATATCTCTAAGTATCAGCAACGAACGTACTAGTAATCAAAATATCGTGAAGTAACTTGCTTCAACATTTTTCTTCTCATTTTATATTTCTTTGCTTTTTTTTCATTCATTCATCATCATTATTAGTTTTTATTTTCATTGTTTGCGTGTTATTGACTTTGCACTTATTGTTCGACCCATTCGTTAATTAATTATTACCCACTAATGATAAACCTACACAATAATTCGTGTATGCGTTATCATATATTTTTGAATTTCATACTCACTTTTTAAAAATATTTTTTCCACTTTTTTCATCTGAATAAATCCGTATAACTCAGTACACTAAGTACATGATATAAAAATACATGGAATATAGATAACAGGAATAGTTCAAAAAACTGAGCTGAAATCTACAAAAAAGTTGAGCAATTTATCATATTCATTAGTGTATTTGGCAGTGCTTTATGTAGACATCAGAATATATATTGGATATAAAAGGAACTACTTATATGTGCTTTTTATTCCAATGAAATAAATTGAAAGTATTGACGAGAGACTGATGGTACAAAACAACCTCCCTCCCCCATGAAACATTTTTCATTTTGAAACGCAGGGAAAAATTAAAACATTAATATTTTTTCTTTAAAATAATGTGAGCATATATTTCAATTTCCTTATGGATGTGAATTGCGAAACAATTTCTAACTGAATATCCTACGAATACTGATGAATATTATAATTTCATTACAATTTACTCAAACATTTTGTCTTTAAGTAACCGTTATTCTGCTATGACATTGGACAAAGTTACCAGTTAGAAAATTGATGTAAAATTATCTCATAATCATCACTATCTTTGGGTTATTATTACTAAAAATAAGCATCACATCGTTCCGTTTATACTAGGTAAAGGGTGGTAATTTTTTTTCTTTGTAGTTACAAAATCAGATCAGTGATAAGTTATCCTGTATTCAAAATAAGGGACAGATAAAACAAGTTAGTCATTTGTTACTTTTATTTAATGGTTTGCCATTAATGTAACTACAGCATTAGACCTGTTCTGGTTCTTTGTCCTGACAGTCACCCAATTAAATGTTGAACATGTCGCAGAAACCTTTTCAGTCCACAACTGACTCACTGATTTCGGAGGATTCCAAACAGTACAAACTAAGAACCAGAACAAACCTTTTATTTCGTTTAGATCTTTGGGAGTTGTGGCTTACCAAAGAATTGATCAAATTGGCATTTACGCCGACCTGATAACTTATAATCGCTTCCATTAGTTGATGTCACTGCCTGTCACAGACTTGTCCTTCAAAAACAGTTGAGCCCAGAAATATATTCGTGGGAGATTTTTCAGTTTGTCTATCACTGACTAACCAGAATTCAGAACTGAATGGAAGTTAAACAATGAAAAAACCATTCGAAAGACATCCTAAAATGCCCCTAACGAGTTCCTAATGTGAGTATGTCATGGATATTTGAATTTTGTTGAATTTTCACCAAAACTTCGTTTAACCTATCGAGTTTCTGAGACCCGCTTGAATTACCAAATAAATAATTCATTCTTCATTACATTTCAAGTCATTTACGATTTTGAACTTTCTATATTTTACATTTGCCTAATGTAAAATATTACAAAGGGTGTAACTCTAACTCAGTGTTATAATAAAAATGTATTTGGGTACTGGGTAATCAACATTTACATTTTTGTCAAAAAGTCATAACTTCGGCCCCCCTGGTTCAATAAATTGATTAATTGTGGTTGTGATTTTATATGCAAATTCTTTGCTATTGCCAGAACGCAAACGATAGCAGACATCATAAATACAGAAATTACTTCGTAGTTTTTTTCTCAACAATCTTGAGAGATCGTGACTGAATAATTTCACTTTTATTGGTTTTCAATAAAAACGTTTTGAGTGAAACAATGAATAGAAAAAAAAAGGTTTTGGCTTTCTACTTCTTCATCTATATGTAAAAGAATGACATTACGTACTGTCATCGATGACTCTTTCGTGATACAAAGTCGTAATTTAATGAATGGGGTGATTCATATAATATTCTCCAGATTGGTGCTGAAGAGGCAAAATCAGGTGTCTTATTCCGAAACATCGGATGTCAGCCATTGAAGATGATAGTGTTTCGTGTAAGTGAAATTTTACCTCTTTCATATTATGTAGCAATCCTGTGAATGATATATGATTAAATTCCATAAGGATGTTTCGAATACAAACGGAATGTTTATATAAAAGTAATTGTTTCCAAAGTAATTTTTCTTTTGTGAAATTAAATTTTATAATTGATTGATTTTTTCCTTTGAAAGATTCCCACATTCTTTTGCATAGAGATGGAGAAGTTGAAAGCTAAAACCTTTTTTTCCAAAAGTAATCTCTCCTACAAAAATCCCTTTCTTTTACGAAGTGCAATATTCCATTCCTTTACTATAACAACTTAAAACATAATATACATCTTAATTTATTTGTCATATATCTAGCGTTTCATGAATGTTCAAATGAACATTGCGCCTTGAATTATAAAGCGCCTTATAAAGCTGTGTGCAGACATGCGATAGAAGATTAAGACGACGACACGCCGTTGCTCCACTTTGCAACTGCGCAACTGATAGCACAGAATAACTTACAGAAGAGACGCTCATCTGTCGGCAATTTTATGTTGGGCTAATTTTCTGTGGTCTACATTATGTGTAGATGCAGATTTATTTTATAATATTCACGTTCACTGACAACCCGACGTAATTTTGAGGTTGACAATAATTGTCTCGATATGTTAACTGCTGATGTTTCGCACTAACGGTACGCGTTCGATGTTCTTTTGCACAATGAATCAGATTCAAATCGTAACTTCGAGGTGCAACAAAAGTGATACTACTTTATGTTCTGCTGTATGTATCTAATAGCCATCTAGATGAAACTAATAATTTAAATTTCCTCTTTACTTGAAAACCGACAAGTAATAGTCTATTTTAGCTACTATATTTAATTGGACCATAGCCCAAATCGGTCGATAAGGATGTATTTAAGGGCGATTCCCATATCTCTCCCATTATCTGTATGATATCTACATGACCTTAAACTCCTTAAAGACCAACACATCAACATATTGGTCTATAGTGGACGCTTGATGGGGGCACACCTTAACCCGACTCTTGGAACTCATATTATACTCACGGTCGTTCAATCTACTGTAGATACACAATTCTCAGATCCAATGATCATCTAACCGCACGGTGTGTAAAATGGTGATTAGTTATTGTTGCCATTCGTTGACATGACTGCAAGAAAAGAAAAATATATAAATTATTTTTTCTAAACTACATTTTGAAGTACTCAAATATTAATTACTTAGACTAAATAGATGCCAGTTATATAATAAAGTAGGTAGTTATTAAGCAGAACATTTCTCCTGACTGAGGCATGTTTATTTACACCGATGGCATGGTAATAAGAAATGAAGTAAGTAAAAAGTTTTGTTAAACAGTTTTATAGAAGTATAAAACATAATAATGATGTAGATAATGTACTAGAAACCAAAAAAATAATTCGAAATGTCCTAGGTAGGGGTCATCACACATCCTCAGCTGAGGAGAGTGGTTGATGCTACCTCGCAACTTCCGAATTATTTTATCAATAAAACCGTTTAAAATATTTTTTTTGCTTATTTCATTCTCAAGTTTTCAGTTTATAATTTTGTTACTAAGTTTCTCCTGTTCTGTTTAGTTCTCAGTATTACAAGTTAATATATAATCCGCCATTTTGTAGCTGCGGCCATCTTGAATTTGCATATTTTTCAAAGTGTATTCTAATAGTGTATTCTATTAAGTGTATTCTACTAGTGAAACAATATGTAATTCGCTGTAGATACAGAGTTTATTAAATTGTATTGTTGTCAAAACTAAATGTGTGTACCAAATTTCAAATCAATCTGTGAACATAAAGGGTGTCAAATGTCAACTACTAAATTTGACACAAAACAAAGAAATACGGCAAGCTAAATAAAACCGTTTAAAAATACCCTTTACTTCCTTTCCGATGGAAGAACTTTCCACACAACTCTGTATGCTACACTGTAGGAGATGCTCAATAAAATATTGCTTCGCTAGCTGTTTTTAGAATTATTGTGTTGCATATGTATTATTATTGATGAATTTACTTTCAAGTTTTCAGTTTTTTGTCATAAAATTTGTGAGTATATACTGCACGCGTAGTAGACACTAATGTTTTAATGAAGATGTATAATTCGTTCAGTAACTTTCCAAACTAAATTTCCAGTGTAGATGTAGTCATTTTAAATGGATTCGAATATAGCCTGTTGCCTCATCAGTTCACTAGGACAAGTCAACGACATGACGCTGTTATTTTGCTTATTGCTATGAGCGCTACCTCGGTACCTAGACTTGTTTTTTGAAAAAGTCAGGTACCTGAAGTAGCGCGCGTAGCGGAAAGTGGAAATTCAACGAGGGAAATTTTTCATAAATCTAGTTCGAATACATTAGAGTTCAAAAAATAATAAAATCTCGCTCACCTGAACAGCTTTGATCAACTTGAAAAGTTGCCTTTCTTCAACGTACTGCATGAAACCAGAGCCGAAAAACAAAGCTTTCGTGATCTAACACCACACAACACTGTTTCGATCCACCAATGTCACATCATTTGGTGCTAAACTTGAAGAGTCTTGTTTACCTTTGATATATGTGTACTGAGTCCTCTGTTGATGCCATAGATCGCGTCTTGGTAAGGGAACATGTCATCGCCCTCATTTCAACGCATTGTATAAACCATGATACAAATAGCTTCAAGCCACTACTTAAGATATCGCGGCTCTCGGCATGAACATAGTCATTGACTTTATATTCAACCAGTTATTAAAAGTAGGTGTTCACCGTCACATGTCTATTGTACTTCATCAGGTGCTCTGGTTTGTTCTGTTCCCGACACCTGTTGGAGTGCACTAATTATGTGGCCGTTTTCAACAGAATTAATTGGCGACGCATTTTACCCGAAAAGGACTCTCCCTACATAATTAGCAGGACATAAGTAGATGATGGATTTGATTGGGAACCTTAATAACATATCTGCTATCCTTCTTTAATTAAATTTTGAGCAGGTATTTTAGGCTGTAAGAAATTTTGACCAATGGATAATTAATACAAATTAGTAAGTAATAGCAGTTACTCATGAGGAAGTTGCAAAATTTTCAGCCAGAAAAAATATTTTAGTTTGTATTGAATTCGAATAAATGTAAATATGATGTACTTCATCAGTTCGGACTTCCATTGTCTAATATAATATGAATTGATTTGAAATTCCTGGCCATTGAAGAAGCCCCGAGTCTGGTTGAGATACTTAGACGACACCTTCCTAATATGGAACCATGGGAATGCAGAACTAGACACTTTCCTGAAGCACATCAACAACGTAAGTCCTTCCATCACTTTCACAATGGAAAAGGAAGTTCACAACGAATTGCCTTTCTTAGACGTATTGGAAGAGGACTGACACTAAATGGGAAACATCTGTATATCGAAAACACACTCACACAGGACAGTATCTGAACCAGAAATCCAACCACCATCAATCGACTAAGAGAGGAATCATCAAGACTCTACTAGACCGTGCCTTCGGGCTCTGTAATACAAAGGAAGGTCTCGAGAGGGAACTACGCATCATCAAAAACGACCTTCAACGGAATGGTTACTCCAGAGTGATGGTAGAACAGGCTTTAGCTAGAAGACAGCAAGAGCTCCACAAGAAAGAGAAGCCTCCACAACCAGTATTTGTACTTCCCTACATCAGAGGATTATCGGAATAATGGGGGAGCCCAAGCGGGGATTTCTGGATTTACTAAAGCGCAGCAGATTAATATACAGGGGATACCTTGTACCCGGTGAAGTACCTCCACCAAATATGAGCCCCATATATAAGGCCGCCTGTGAGGGATAAAGGATCAGATTATTAAAAAATTGATCATCAAAAATTCTCGAGCGCGTCAGATTAAGGTAGGGCGAGTTAATTACTTGCTAAAAAGTGTATATTCCAGTAATCTGACAATTTAAGAGTGACATAAAGAAAGAGGAGGGCAGCAAAGTTGTAAAAAGACATTCAACATTCTCGAGCGTAGCTAATTTTTTTTTTTAAGGAAATAATTCAAGGATAACGAAAAATATATAATCTGACGATTTCCGCAAGCCGAAATAACAAAAATTCGTCGATAAAGTTTAATGCGTGCTGCTGTGTGATACCTATATTTCTCTCTCCGAGTTTCTATTCCTCTATTCTCTATTCACTTTTTCTCTATTACTCTCTCACTCCGTCCCCACTCTGAATTCTGTTGCCATGACGCCATCACAGAGACTCGTTCGTGATGAAGATGATGATTAATTGATCAATTAATTCATGGATGTAGCCGTTACTACGTGGTAGGAAATTGATTCAATTGATTATGAAAAATTTAATTTTTTTGAGCATTTTTTAAAATTATTTTCTTATAATTACAAGTATTCTAGATAAAAACATACACTTATTTATTTGCATGCTATTTCCTGAGCTATTCAATTAAGTACGTTCAATGAATTGAAAAAAAAATTGTTTTTGTCAGATTAAGCGAATCCCTCTAGATAATCGTCAGATTATGATACAGCACGTCTAAAATATAAAGATGAACCATATATATCTTAATCTGACGCGCTTGAGTATTTCAAAATGGCGATTTTTTTTTGCACATCATAATAATGGCCGCGAGTTTGCGTCAGATCGATATCGTCAGATTATTGAATGAGAGCTTTTTTTTGTTGCACTTAACACCCCCTTAGAAAATCTGACGCGCTCGATTAAATTTTTTTTCTTTTCACTTTTAACCCTTACGTAAAACGATCAGATTAACATACCAATATTATTAAAAATACGTAGGACATTGATGATATCAATATCTGACGCGCTCGAGTATGTCCATGCAACAGTATTTTTTACATATTTAAAAATCTATAGCAGCCTCTCTCACCGATGAAAAGATATATATTATATAACATTTTTTTCTTCGTATCATCTAAGCTTTGCAACCTAATATGTTTCAATGACGCTCGAGTAAATCCCCATTTTGCGTCGTGGGCTCCACTGCTAGAAAGGATACGACGGATTGGGTCCAAGTATAACATCAGGACCTGCTTTAGATCTGGGAACACTATCCGTAGCAGCCTCACGAAAACCAGGCCACCAAACGCGGACTGCGATTCCAAGAATTGCATTTACCGGATACCCTGCGAGTGCGGAGAATCATACAACGGTGAAACTAAGATGCCTTTGAAAGTTTAATTTTTTGTCAATAATAATTTTTAATTTTCAGCTTTCAATAATATTTCAATTTTTATTTTTTTGGTTTTTGTTTGGTTTTATGGTATTTCTTTGCAATTTCAGTCTTTTTTGTTCAAATAAAACTGTTATTTTCGGTTAATCTTGTTAATATTTTTTCAGGAATTTCAAATCAATTTATATTATATTAGACAATGGAAGTCCGAACTGATGAAATACACCACGAAACATTGTCAACCACCTTCAAACAAAAGTAGATATGATGATTGGCTCGGACCATATACTATGCTCTGACTTAAGACTATGAAAATCATGATTTTTCTTTCAATCAAAAGGCATTAATTTATTGATTTTTTAATTCAAATTAAAAAAAAAAATTCATTTTTCAATAAATGATTAAAAACACATTTTGCATTGTTCCAACCCCTTTTTTTATCATACAATTTTTGTAACTTTCAATTATCCATTTTCTTCGAAACAAATTAACTTTACTTCAGTAATTCTGAAGTCGGGAAATATGATATGTCACAGTTGTCATTCAGGTACAGTCCAAGTTTTCAATTCTGAATAGACCTGATTCCACTAATTTGAAAGGATTCAGCTTGTGATGATAAACTGAAACAATAATACGACATGGACAATTTTTATACAACTTGCCATACATCATTCAGATCCATAACTGGCCTCAAAATTCATAATGGAAAAATTCACAAATCGTCAATGTCAAATTCAGAAGACAGGATTTTGATATCAGAGGATTCATTAATTGAAAGTTCCAGCAATAACCCGAATAAAACAGTTCAAGGTACATTATCATTATTCAAAAGTTTAACTGTTTTGAAGAACTCTACCAATATTGTGAGGAGAATCCCCAGATCAGCTAGAATTTGCGTAGCATCCGTCTTATCTGAAGTCATCGATGAATGTGTAATGCAGAACTCCTTTTTCAGTTGGGAAAATCTACATACTTTCGCATTCAGGGTTGTCCCTATACGAAAGAGAAGAGAAAATATCTTCAACAACGTTGATAAAGAATCAAATCGATGAATAACAAATCATCTGCTGTTCCGCCAGCGATTGGAAAACGATTCAAAGAAAATATCTCGAAAATTATTTTAAATAAAGTTGGAGAGGGCGATATTTCATCTGCTATTAGGATTACTAGTTCGATCGATACTCTCGCTGATTATGTCAATTATATTTTGTCGAAGCTTAAACATATTTTGTCGAAGCTTAAACATCCTCAGGCCGACTCAATATCAAATTCACCTGAACTTTTACTTGATAAAAAAAGCAATTCAAACAGCTGCGTCTACCAGTAATACCAATGGTAAAATTAAAACAGCGTTGCCAAACAACACGACTAAAACCAATAGTGCCAACTTCCAAAATGAGAACCACGAGGAAAGGAACCAAGTTAGTAATATTGTAAACAATTCTCAAGGTGAGAATGATGCGGATTTTAGTGACAGCAGCTCCAGAAATCCGGGGAGAAAAAAATATGTAAGAACTGAATACCTCACTAGAACTGAAATTGACTATACAATAGAACGACATCAGAGGGAAAATATAAAGATAAGGTTAGATACCGCAAACAGCACAAGAGAAGAAAGAGAAATTGGGTTTTCAGGAGGTGACCGGAAAGTTTGGCTCTATATTTACAGGGTAAATAGACATGTCACCACTGACATGGTAAATTGCTACCTAAAACTGAAAGAACCACTCCAAGATGAACCTATCACAGTGAAAGAAATTCCATCAGAAGTTGGCAGGCTGAAACGATTTGTAGTCACTGCACCGTTGGAATACAAAAATATCATGTATGAACCCAGTTTTTGGCCCAGTCAAGTAGGTATCAAAATATTTGACGTTAAGAAACACTTATAATGCACTGTTTGTAACCTTTGGTGTAGTAATGAATATTACTGGAGTTTTTTTTCCCAACACCAAATCGTTATTTTTAACACCTCGACACGTGTTTCGATCACCAAGTGATTATCTTCAAAGAGGAAGTCCTTAGTTTTAATCTTCCTCTTTGAAGATGATCAGTTGGTGATCGAAACACGTGTTGAGGTGTTAAAAATAACGATTTGGTGTTGGGGAAAAAACTCCAGTAATATATTTAAGAAACACCCAGAAGTTCTGGACGATGGAGGGAATTTTCAGTAAACTCACAACAAAAATGTACCACTGACCTGAATAAGGAATGTAAGGGTAGGGGTAAAATCAGGATGATGCATCTGAATGTAAGGAGCCTCAAGTGCAAGGTACCTGAAATTGAAGTTCTACTAATGGAGCAATGAACAGATATTTTTTGTGTATCAGAGCACTGGTGCAGGGAGAGTGAAATAGAACAAATCAATGTGGACAACTATATACATGTGAGCAGCTACTGTCGAAAGGATAATCGAGCTGGTGGAACAGCCATATATTCTAGTCAGGGTTATCAACTAAATGAGGCCTGCAAAACCAAGTTGAGAAACATTTTGAATGTACAACTTCCAAATTCAATATTTTTAACTCTGTATGTATTTTAGTTTGTATTTACAGGTCACCAACTGGTAGTATTGATGTTTTTATAGAGAAACTGACTGAACTTTTGGACTGCAATATGAATTTTGGAAAGCCAACTGGGGACACATTAACACTCTTGCAGGTATTTTCTACCTATTGTCTAAATCCTCATGTATATGATACAAGACCAAATAGTTCATCAGAGGGTACGCAAATCGACAATATTTTCAGAAACTTACCTGATTTTTGTTTAAATTGTTTTGTAAATCAATCAACTGTCTCAGATCACTACAGTCAAATATTAGATATAGAATATGACGTTGAGCCTCAAAATCACATTGCGAAGAAACGGTTCTATAGTGAAAGTAATATTGTACAGTTTGTAAATTCATTAAACCCAGAAACCTGGGAAATGGTGTATGGCTCATTAGAGGTGAATTGTAAATATAAAAACTTTTATGATATTCTCTACTACAAATTTGACCTTGCTTTTCCTGAAAAACAAATTAACTGGGTTACGTCTGAAATAAAAAGATACTCCAAATATATTGGTGATCTGCATAGCTTATATAAAGAAACAAAATGTCAAGCATTACTTATCAGATACAAACAGGAAAGGAAGGCATACAGAAAATATTTATCAAATCACAAAAAAGCGATAAATGATAGTAAAAGTTCTGCCTCGAAAAACAAATCTAAAACACTATGGAGTATTTTCAATCAAATTAAAAACAAAAACAGACATACAACTGTAGTCTTGAAAGATGAAAATGATCAGTACGTTACAAATCCTAGGGAAACAGCAGATCGTTTCAATAGATTTTTCAGCAATGAATATAAGGTAGAAAATGATAACATAGCATACAACAAATATTTCTACAATATTTCTCAGACCGGTGGATTGTCCAAAAATACTCAATATATTAAATGATATGCAACCGAAATACTCATGCGGTGTGGATAGCATACCACCAGCAATATTGAAAAAAATTTCAGAGTACATATGTGAACCCTTGGCAAACATAATCAATGAAAGCCTATCAACTGGTGCTTATCCAGATGATCTTGAAATAGCTAAAGTAGTACTAGTCTACAAGAAAGGTTGCAAGAACAACATTAATAACTACCGACCAATATCATTACTTTCATCACCTGGTAAGATATTTGAAATAAGTTGGAAAAGTATGGTAGAAGGGGTGTGGGTTATGAACTCATTAGATCATACCTATCAAATAGATCCCAAGTTGTTAGCATAATGAACGCAGAGAACCATTGTATATCTAGTAGAATTAGGATTAGGCAGGGTGTACCTCAGGGCTCTATCGTTGGACCAATACTTTTCCTTCTATATGTGAACGACTTACCCAAAGCCTTGAATCTTGGTAGTGTATACCAGTTCGCAGATGACACATCAGTCATTATCACTGGAACAAATGCATTAGAACTCTCAACCAAAGCTTCAGCCATGTCAAATAGTATAGTCAAATGGTCAGAGGCAAATATGCTTAAGTTAAATATTACCAAAACAGGACTAGTAATTTTTAACAAATCAATAAACTGCGAGGAATCTATATGTAAAATTCCAAAATAGGTCTATTCCAATATCGGATCACACTAAATTCTTAGGTGTCACGATGGATGCAACTTTCAGTTGGCAAACCCATATAAATTTATTGAATAACAGATTAAGCTCTATTTGTGGTGTGATACGATACTTAAGGGATCAAGTCTCTGTTTGTAGCCTGAGAACATATTACTATGCACATGTGCAGTCATTGATTTCATATAGTATTATATTTTGGGGTTCTTCAGTATACTAACAAAAAATATTTATTACTCAAAAAAGAATCCTGAGATGTATCCTAAATCTATATCAAAGAAGCTCTTGTAAAGAGTTCTTCTGTAAAATTGATATTTTGACAGTTCCCTCGTTGTACTTCTTGGGTCTTGTCTGTTTCGTAAAAAAATATCCATACCTGTTTCCCAGAAATAGTGGTCAATATTCGAATAATATGCATATTAACACCAGACAATGTAACGAACTAGCTATTCCCAGCCATAACTCAACATATTATGAGAAAAGAACTTACTATCAGGCAATAAAAGCATATAGGAACCGAAGGAATTTAAAAATATCATAGTCTTCAAGAAGTTTAGAAGTTCAGTCATTTCTTACTTGAGACATAAATGCTACTATTCGTTTAACTGCTGGCTAATTTAAAATTTGTTAAGAAAATCATTAATAAAATTAGCTACGTAAATATTGTTTATCATGAATATTTTACTCTTTAATTTATATAATTTTCAACTGTAATTTGTCGATGATGATACATTAATATCTGTTAATTTTAAAATTGGTAATTCCAGGATAAATGAAAATTAACTTCTCGAAAGTTTGACTTTTGCTGTGTCCACTTGTAGATCGTATTGCAATAAAATTATTATTATTATTATTATACTCTTTATAACTTCTTGCGAAACAAGAGCTCTTCTTTTTATCGCCAAACCACTTTGTTCACATATTTTGTTTTAATTGTACTCAAATCTGTATACGTTGTGAATAAAGTTATTATTATTATTTGCCCAATACGGTACATCTCTCTGTGCTCTCAAAAAGAAAGACGAAGGAATACGTCCCATTGCTAAATTGGTCATGAACTCAACTTGGATAAATGAATTAATTTTCAATTCGAATCTAGAATCAGAATCTCTTGCCGACATTATGGAAGTTGTTCATGGTATGAAACTCATGGAAAAATCGAAATAGGAACTACTTGGCATCCTTCTCGCTAAGGCAGCTCTATGTAAAAGTTTACAGAACAAAATAGATTTCCTATATCTTGATTTGTCAATGCATATTTCATTTTGCTTATTGAAAATTTTTTGAGCCATTCCTAACAACTAAAAAAAACAACATTTCTTGTTAGAAAAATGGAAAAATAAGTATACCTTTTAAAATGTGTTGGTCACCTAATGATCAGCTGTTTCACTGAAATTTCTTGGTATCAAGCAACATTACCTGTGAATCGCGGAGGGTTGGGTCAGCGCTCAGCATCATGGCTGGCTTTACCAGCATTTATGTCTTCCATCAACAATGTTTCGCAATCGATAGAAATGATATTTTCAGACTGAAAGTCGAAGAAAAATCTATTTGGTGTTCTCAAACCAAAAGTCATTTGCCTACGGATCTCAAATCACTTTAAAAACCATGGGACGAACCTTTTCTAGTTATTGCTTCTGACTCCATCACTTCATCCTTGTTATCTCGTTTTGAAAAAGCTCGCCTCAAAGCCGTCAACGTTACAGAATCTGGTGCTTGGTTAAACGCATTACCTGTTGCTACTTTGGGAACACTTTTAGCCAATGGGCTCAGATTGGGTTTAGATATTGTACTCCTCATAAATGTATTTGTGGTAGCGAGATAAATGAAAAAAGTACTCATGGTTTGAGCTGGAGTTCTGGACGTTTTGCAAGACATCACTAAGTCAACGACACCATAAAAAGGGCTTTGATATCAACCGGGGTACGTTCTATCCTAGAACCATTAAGTACTAGCCGTTATGATGACAAACGTCCTGATGGAATGACCCTTGTTCCCTGAAAATGTGGCAGAGCTGTCGTTTGGGATTCCACATGTGCGGGCACATTAGTTCCATCTCATTTAGTTAGAATGTCCAAAAATGCAGGTGCTACTGCCATAATAAAGCAAAACAGTAGAGAAAAGTATCTTCTGTATAATTCAATGTTCATATAGAAGTATTTGTTTCGAAAAAAATTTTTCTTTCGTGTAATTCAATGTTTATATGAAAGTAGCTGTTTCAGGAGTAGCTTTCTTTCATTTTGTGCCTGAAAGTTACTTCTTTGCATGATCTACACATCCATGTATAAAGTTACTTATTTTCAAATTGATTACTTCCTTCCTTTCTTTGGAAGATTCCCTCATCCTTTTTTGTATCAAGATGTATCAAGATTAATCACTCCTAAAAATATAACCCCTTCAATTCAAATATTTTTTTTTCAACTTTTGTATTGTATCTGGTATTATGCCCATGTATTTCAGCCACATAAGTTAATTTATTCTGTAGATATACAGGTGAATATCCAATTTTGATTTTAAAAATAAAAATTAGTGTTTGGTACTCGAAGAGTTTCTTTCTGGTAGCCATTAAAGGCTTTGCAACATATTTGCTATGAGTGTTATACTCGAACATTGTAAGATTATTCGCATAGCACGATTCTGCATCTTTTGTTGTCTGTTTCATTTTGATTGAGAAAAAACAGAATGGTAGAACAATAATTCAAATGTGGAAGGATTATGGGGTTGTAGATTAATAATTCAGACCACTGGCTCATAAATGGGGAACATCTTCTTAAATAGTTGATTTTGTAAGCTATTGTTTTAATAACTTGATAACAAGTTGCTGTCAATAGTTACACCCAAGTACACGAATTTGTTTACCTTCTCTATATTACTGTCATTCAATCGTAGAAGTAGGTTTCATTATCATGATCTCTATGTTTCTCTAATAACATCCATTTTGTTTTATTTACATTCACCTTCAGCAGATTTTCAGAGCAATATCTATACACCCTTTCAAGACTAGCGTTTTAGTATCAACACACTCATGTACATCTTCACTACTAAAGTACAGTAGAGTATCGTCGGCAAATAAGTGAATTCTACATTCTTCTGCTATGGTTTCAATATCATTTAAATATATAAGGAATAACAAAGGTCCCAAAATAGACCCTTGGGGTACACCTATATTATTTTGCATTTTATCAGAATAAACTTCCTCTATTTTCAACATTTGCTGTCTATTGCTCAGATAATTCATGATCCAGTTTAGTGCTATTCCATCAATACCTAAGCTTTCATTCTTTCTAATCAGTCTGCATCTATCTACAGTTTCAAATGCCCTTTGAAGATCAACAAATACTGCAATAGTATACTGATCCATTCACGCACCTTTCTTCCAATATGTTAAAACACATTGTAACGCAGTTTCACAACTATGTTTGCTCCGAAAACCCGATTGATACTCACAAAGGAACATATCCAGTATCTGTAGAAACTTTTGGTGTATTTGGTCTCTTATCTCTTAATTTTGTTAATGAAATTGACACAAGGATAATTGAAAAAACTAAAAGAAAAAAGATGTATCACCTTTCTGATCCAAAAAATTTGTTTAGCTATACAGCGTGATAATTTAGCTTCTTGTTAGATAGCGGAGGATACTCTGCCACCCTGTAGATATGCAGATGTGTCCCTCGTCGAGTTATTTCAATATATAAACATTCGATCGATACAATTTGTAGAATTCGGATCCTTAATAAATATTTGGAAATTAAGAATTATGTTTAAAATATCTGTTTTCCAATATCTCAGAAGTCGGATAAAGAACCGCGTTGAAGTTAGTTTGAATAATCGAAATAAATAATCGAGTGTGCTGAAATGTCCAAAAATAAACGAAATTGAAGCACTAGTTCAAGTTTTTCTGATTCAACTACAAGTTCGAGTCCATCAACAGTTTTAAAACACGAAATTTGAACATCGCCCTACCAATATATGACCTTGGCCCTTTCTGTATTCTACTCATTACATGTATATTATTGTATTTTATATATTTCATATTATTAATTTAGTCAATATTTGTATCTCCCTAGTTTATCAATACCTATATATAATGTGTGAAACTTCAATATTTCTTATCTTCACAAACAAGTATGAACTTCCGTGATTTGTCTGTATGTGGTTGTTTGTTTCTAAAATTTTTTTTGTGTAACCTTTGATTTTGTCTATCAATGCGGGAATGTATGACATTGATATTTTATTATTTTTTATTATTGTTGGTGAGTTTTAGAATGATTGAAATCTCAGGAAACATAATATGAATGTTATGTTTACTGAGATTTCAAACCGATTGTGTTATTCAATTGACCTGGATTGTGAGAATTTAAATTTTGTGTTATGTGCTATATAAAAGATTTTTGTAAAATTATTTTTATCATTTCTAGAGGCTATGTCACGCACAAGGACCAATCTTGCGATTGTCTCTTCAGTGATGCCATTGTTTATTGTTCATTTATTCAGCTCTCAAGCACTACTCATATAATTGTTCTATTTTGTTATTGTTCTGTAATTTACCCACACACAGGGTTTTACCCTCAGTGGAAGTATCCGTTTATTCATCAAGGTATATTGTACTTCATATACTTCATTTTATATTTATGTATTATGATTTACTTATGAATAAATTATTATTATTATCAAAAAACTCCAAATCTTCAGAGGATCGTCAGAGAAGTCATGGAAGAAAGACTTCGAGAAAGTCGAGACATTCGAGGAGATTAAAAAGAGTAAGACTAATTGAAAAACAACTAGTTGAATTTGGCGTGAGTACTACACTTCATTCTTTGCCAGAAGGACTATCAGTAATGCCAATATTTGAGAAGTCGTAAGTTATACCAGATTTCGACTCTAGCAAGGAAAATATTTCCGAATTTTTTAATATTATGGATGAGCATACCCACTGTTATAGCTGGGATGAGAATACGATAAAATTTCAGGCACTCAATAAGTTGAAAGGTACTGCTGAAAGTTGGTACCATAATAAGATCAAGAATGAAATTGGTAGGCGAAATAAATTTTCATGGCCAAAATGGAAGAAACTACTTAGTGGTGTATTCAAGCTGATCGAAATACGTTTGCTCTTTTTATGGACCTCACTCTGGAGAATCTCTCTATTCTTTTCATTTTCACCATCTAGCAAAAATACACAAGCTCAAAGTTAACTTTTCAGAAACAGATAAAATTTGTCTTATTTTGGGTACAATTGATAACGAAAAGCTAGCGGTATTAACAAATTGAATTCATTGGCTAATTATTTGAAAGATCGAACTCTTGAAAGTCCAAGTACTAGCAAACCTGTTGAAAATATTGATTCACATTCGCGCAGTTTCACTGGGCCGCGAAATTCTATAAACCCCAAAGTAAATTTCAAACGAAAACAATATTCGAGTGTCACCTTTGTGGTAAAATGGGGCACATGAAAAGGAAATGTGGCTTTAAAAATATTGTAAGGGAACAAACGTGAAGATACTGTAACAAAAGAGGCCAATTAGAAGCTGCTTGCTTCAAAAAGATAAATGACAAACGGGACAAATAATTCAAAACCAATTATTAGCTGAAATTAGATATCTACTCAATATCAACGGAAACGAAAAATAAATTCTTTCGGAATATTACTATCAACAATCAGCTAGTGTCAGCTTTTATTGATTTCGGAAGTGACTGAGTTGACCCGTTAAAAAAATATAAGGGGGGAACATTAATGAAATTCACTGTATAACGTTTGACAAACCTATATCTAGAAATCCGTATAGCATGGCCGAAGCGAAAAAACGACATTGAATAATATCATCTCTAAGTTGATAAAGGCAAATATTATTCAAGAAAGTCGGTCACCTTACGCAAGCCCAATTCTTTTATTAAAAAAAAAATAAAAAGACGAGAAACGTTTGTGCGTTGATTATAGGGCACCCAATACAATAACGGTCAAAGATAAGTTCCCATTATTTAGAATAAAAGATCTAATTGATATATTACGAAACTGCAGATATTTCAGTAGTTTAGATTTTAAATCAGGTTATTACCAAATACCTGTGCATCCCGTAAGGGCTACTGGTGCCTGTGTGCAAAAAAGGATTTTGGCGCCCCTTAAGGCATTTTGGATCATGTTTTTTTATTTATTTTTTTGAAGGTAAGTAGGTAGGTGCTTGCAATAAATCAAAAAACTGAACTTTAGAAGTCATATTTATTTGTAGACTAAAATATCAAAATGAAACAAACAGAATAAAATAAATTGAAATAAATTCTTGTTCACCCTCATTTTAAAGCATTTACTTTACTAATAGGGTGCAGACACGTTGTTTATAAATTCTAAAAAATAACCCTAATCTAAAAATCACATCTTTTTTAGGAACAAATAATATATATATATATATATATATATATATATATATATATATATATATATATATATATATATAAGTACTACTTTCTACTAATACTTAGATATTTTAAAAAATATGTAATATGCAGATACTTCTGATGAAAAATACCTATAGTCCGTTCATAATTTGTTGATAGCTCACTGCAAGTTTGACCCTCATTAGAGAACTGAAATACAGAGAGGACAGCTAATATGATATAATAACAAAAACCAAACTAAAACTGGCAGTTCAAGATGTTTTCGACTAACCCACCTTGTATCTGAAGAAATACAATACAGCTATAAAACTTTTAATCCGATTATGTAGGTATTTTGAGTGGAAATGAGTGACCAGTGTCGTAAAGTATATGATTAAAACATTAGTTACTTTAAATAAATAAATATATTAATATTCTTAAACTGTAGGTACTGTAAACTGAATTTTTATTTAAAAAAAATTCTTTATTTTATTCAAAAATAATAAGTTACTTGCAATTTGTAAAAGATACATTTATTTAATTAATACCTATTTTTAAATGATATAAACTACGATTACTTACAAAACTATTCAAATTCAAAATAAACAGGATCATCTTCGGAATCCGAGTCGTCTTGCAGGTTAATAATTAGCGGTTGTGTCTCTACAGTCGCATCAATTATATTGTCAAGATCCCACATTTTTTGTTCTTCTTCTATTGCATGTCTTACTGCATCTCGCCAATTTTGTTCTGTAATATGTTGTAAAGACTCATATAACAATTCACGTACAGCTTGTATTTTATATGACGTATTTTTTCTAGCCACATAGCTTTTCATTTGTGCCCAAATGAGTTCAATTGGATTTAATTCGCAGTGGTAGGGTGGAAGTCTAAGGACTGTGATGTTTCGTCTTTCCGCCATTTTGTCAACTGCGTATTTTTTGAACTTAGATTTGTGTTGCCGGGCAATTTTTAAAAGTTCTGCTTTAACCATTCCATCTTCGTAAGGCAGGGACTTATTCCGCAGCCAGTCAATGATATCCTGTTTCTTCCACGCAGTCGTTGGAAGTCTTTCAACTAGTCGTGAATGATAAGGTGCATTATCTAATACTATAATTGAGTTTGGTGGTATATGTTCAATCATCTGCTCAAAATACTCTTCGAAAACATCAGCTGTCATCTCCTCGTGATAGTCTTTTGTGCTTTTGGATTCAAATTCCAACAAACCATGGTTAGCAAATCCTTTTTCACTGCCAATGTGAGAAACTATTAATCTACTGCCTTTACCAGAGGGTGGGGAAATACCAGTAGACCAACCTTCCATAAAGGCTTGCCTGGAGCTTGATATATTTTTATCTGTCCAAATTTTTGTGAGAGTATGACCTGCGTTTACCCACGTTTCGTCCTGATAGTAAATTGGTCTTCCTTCAGCCCGAAATTTTCGTATAGATCTTAGATACTTTCTTCTCCAACATATTATCTCTTCCCGGTCAATCAAAAGTGATTTTCGGTCTGATTTCTCCCACCGGAAATTTAATTCTTTTAAAACTTGCCACAATTTGGTTCGTCCGACATGAGGCAAATCCGGGTCGTCTCTAACTTCTTGTAAAATTTTGTTTAAGTTGGGTATTTCTTTTTTGTAAAAAAATTCGTGAATTTTCCTTCGAATACCATTTTTGGCAAATTCATCAATTTCAATAGGTTTTCTCCCCCTCTTTAAGTATTCGTTTGTATTTGGGTTAGCTATACCTTTTTTTTCTTTCTGATAGGAACCTATATATTGTTGACTCCCCTACGCCCGTCATGTTGGCACAACTCTTGATTATGTTCTGAACAGTGTTTGTGGGATTCTGAGAAACCAGAGCATCGTGAACGTTCAAAACAATAGTCTTCTCTCTTGGTGAATAGACAGACTTACTGACTGTACGCAACAGTACCGGTGTAAAACTTGATGATGTTGATGATGATGACGAAGCCATCGCAAGCAATCAAACAAAACAAGCAGGAACGAAAGGTACGTATATGTTTGTAGGAATATGAAAAAAAGTTACTCACGCACTGCACAAAATTCGCAAAATAAATATTAGAGACGTTAATTACTGCCGTAGACGCCGAAACACCAACGAGCCGTAAATTAAATGCGATTAAAAAATGTACTAAACCAAAAATTATTTTCGTTCGTAACAACTTCACCCTTTCAAGGCAAGTTTCGATTATAAACTGAAGCTTTATATTTAATGAATAAACACCTCAGGAACCTCCGCCTATGATTTTACGAGTTTTACGACCGTTTTATGACTTGGGCCCTCATTTTGTGCTATCGACAAATTATGAACGGACTATAGGTAACTTCGTTATAAAATCAAAAATGATAGCTAGGTACGATAGAAAAATACAAAATAGCTATTGTAGCAGCGATATTTTCCGCTAATATCGCTAGCCCAGAAAATCTTTCTTGAAGCATTGTCGATCTTAAATAATTTTTAATGATTTTTAACTTTGAAAAAGATCGCTCGCCAGACACTACAGATACAGGCAATGTCAGAAGAATTCTTAATGAAATGCTTAAGTTTGGAAGGGTGGAGATTGAATTGTTTTCAAATATATATTGTAAAATACTTAAGAGGTCAGTATCATCAGGTAATGAAAACAAATTTAACGTACTTAAGTAAAAAGCAATTTGTTCGAGCCCATTCACTTAAACCCTTTCAAAAATAAAGGCAGAAAAAGTATTAAACTAATTTGATGTTATAGCCCTTAAAAAAACCTACAAAATGTTTTTTTAAAAAGATCGAAAGCATAAAAACTAAGCGAGTCATTAATAAAAAAACAATTATTTTTTTAAACTCTTACAGGGTCTTTGACTTTTTTACTATATTTATGTGCTTCCTAGAGCCTTTATTATGTCAGATAGAAAAAAATGTTTTATGCTTATATTTGTTTGCTATTTGGATTATTGAAAATAAATTATATTTCTTCTAATTGCAATTTATTTAAGCTAATATAACTTAAAAATTTAAAAACAGCTCAGCCAAATGCCCAAATGATATCAACATATATATTTTTCAAATCAGAGAAAAAAGGGCTTTTATTTTAGCGCATAATATACAGGGTGTTTTATTAATGTGAATGCTGCCTATATTTTTTCATTTTCGATGCGATTTTGTTTTTATCTTATAACTTCAAAAGATAATATAGGGAAAAAAACCTACAACTTCTGCTCAAAACATTCTTTTCTATCTGACATAATAAAGGCTCTAGGAAGCACGTAAATGTAGTCAAAACCCTGTACATGACATTTCAATCAATAAAAAGATATTTGGGTAAACAAAAAATAATTATAACCAGTATCCTATAAAGGGTTAATGTTGATAGTATAAATTAAAGTAGGGATCACTAACCAATTTATAAAAAATCAAACCGTTGAAATTGGAGTCAGCAGGTATTCAGCATTTGACTTTTTAGAAAAAAAGTAGTAAACAAAATAATATACAACACAACACTTGACAAAATAAAAATAACTTTAAATGTAATAATTAATAGGATTACCTATTTTTATGCACTTGTTGCACGGTCCAGTGAACTAACCGCTTTAAAAACGCCTCTGGCGATGCATCATCTCTTTTATAGCGTTCCGGGCATTGTTCATGTCTAAACAGGAAAAATCACCACCTGACATGTTCTCGCAACATAGGAATCGGCAGTAACTGGATGATATACTAATAAAATTTCGTGTGTAATTTATACCTAATCCTATTTAATTTCTCAACTTTTGTTTAAAATTGATTTTTGTTTTTTGTTTTTTTTTAAATTATTGCAATTTTTGACCCTAGATTTTGGCGCCCCTAAAGGATGGCGCCCGTGTGCATTGCACACTTTGCACATATGGTAGCGGGGGCCCTGGTGCATCCACCGCTTTCATAACCCCGAATGGTCATTTTGAATACCTGAGATGCCCTTTTGGTTTAGCCAGTGCACCTTCATGTATAGTCTGTTGGGCAATATGGCATTGGAAAAAGTCATTATTTACTTAGACGATGTTCTTTCTCTATCCAAAACCAAAGATGATAATGTGGATATTTTCAAGAAAGTATTTCAGTTATTTTCAAAAAATAACGTTACCCTTAATTTGCCACAAATGCTCTTTTCTTAAAGAAAACATGACGGTTCTTGGGTATCAGATTTCAGGTGACGGTATTTCTCCAGACAAGCATAAAATTGAAGCGGTAAACAAGTTTCCACAACCTAAGAATATTATTCATCAACTACGCCAATTCTTAGGTCTGATAAGTTACGTCAGAAAATGCATACATAAATTTGCTGATGAGTCAAGCGTACTAACAAAATGGGTATGGACGGATGAACATATTCAGGCTGTGTAAAAATTTAAAAAAATACTTATATCGAGACCGTTGCTCATAATTTTTTATCCGAACCTGAAAACTATAATATATTCTGATGCCAGTCAAGACAGATTGGGTAAAATAAATACAAATACTCATGCAACTCACAGACGCTGGCAAAAAGCCAGTGGCGTATTTAGGGTGGCCAACCATACTTTATAATAACGTATCTTACTTTATTTTTGGTAATTATACTTTATACTTTTGCATACAAATAAAGTATGTGAAAATACTTTATTTTCAACCTTCACTGTGGATGCGCAAAATTATGAATAAGTTGGGTACCTATTATTTAACGGCACTAAACGGATTATGAAAACGATTTATAATTACTGAACGAAATGTTAGATGTCATGTCGGATGTGAATGTGACAGTGACAGATGACATATATGTCATATCGACGTAGTTGAAAATTGTCCGTTGTTTTCTTTGATGTTGTTTTTGTTTGTTCAATCCACTATTATTAAAGAAAACGATTCACTGAGAGTGAAGCACTAGTGACTCCTAAAAAGGCTAAAATTACACTTCGTACTGAGAAATTAAATTAAATTTTATACTTCGGGATTTTTCGCTAATATTCGATTATAATTGTGTGAATTACTCGCTTTTAAATTACGGCCCTGGAAATTGGTTGACTGAGTTGAATAAAAACATATTTTTTCCATTGCTCTGAGCGTTTTCTACAATGAACTTCGAATAAGAAAACCTTTAATGATTATCTGAAACATATCTACAACAAAAAATATAATATGTGTTTTGATGAGCAGAAAAAAATGGTAGCAATAATAACATCTGAAACGAACACTATAATTATAATGAAAATTGAAATGAAGTAAGTAAGTTATATACACAAAAAAATTAATTGACCAATAAATGTTCGAATAAGATGGTCTGCCAGGTCACCAGATCTTACTATTTTGGACAACTTTCTATGGGGGACATTGAAAAATAGGATTTATGCTGGCAGGAGATAGAAAATGTGGAAAACTTGAGATTGAGGATTTTGAATGATTTCGCAACAATGCAGCAAATAAGTGTATTAAGGCCAATAAATAATATGAAAAACCGAGTTTAAATATGTTTCGAAATGAAAGGACTCCAATTCGAACATTTATTGCGCCAATAATTTTTTTGGGTACCTATATAAACTACTTCATTTCAATTTTCATAACAATTATAGTGTTCGTTTCGGATGTTATTATTGCTATCATTTCTTTTTCTGCTTATTAAAACACATATAATATATTTTTGATGTAGATATGTTTCAAATAATCATAAAAGGTTTTTTTATTCGAAGTGCATTGTAAAAAACGCTCAGAGCAATGGACAAAATATAAATAGGTACCTAAAAATGAAAAAAAAACTCTCGAAAAACTCTACGATACATCGGGAGACGTGAAAGTTGCTATTACGTTTATATTCAACTCAGTCAACCAATTTCCAGGGCCGATATTTAAAAAGGAATAATTCACACAATTATAATCGAATATTACCGAAACATCCCGAAATATGAAATTGAATTTAATTTCTCAGTATGAAGTGAACGCCTACAATCCAAAAACTACAACAAAAAATACATGCCCGTATTTAAAAATTCAAAGATGGGGGTGGCCCAAGTCAGATGACACCCTGTATGAAAGATTCATGGATATATTCTGAGAGCCCACATCAAGTGCCAATAGCAAAATGTGGACAGATTTTCAATATGTCTGCTAATAAAGAAGATATAGGCAAAAAAATTATTTGGGAGTTTTTGGTTTTTCCTGTATATCTCCAGAACCAAAAGAGCTATATTCGATTTCTTTACATCATTGAATAGGTCTCTGAAATACGCAACTTTGCCATAATTCAACCGACACTATATCTCTTATCGTTTACGAGATCCCCATGTACAAAAACTAATTTGAATAGCCCTGTAAATAGATATTTCATATAAATATAACTCGTCAGGAAACAACACAACCTGCAGATATACCTGTGGATAAATTTTGGAAGAGACACAATAGAGATATGAATACGAATCCAGAACAATTTAATAAAAGTGTAAAAGAATATCAAAAATTATAAAAGTTCGCAAAACATCAATCTAGCCTAAAAATATATTGTATGCTAAACCGGAACTGTAGATTGAATACGGAATGCAGTTTATTTTGCGTACACAAATCGCCTTTTCGTTATTTGCAAGAAATATTCATGAATATAATTTCAAATTATTGTCCTTACTGTCTATTTGGACAAATCTTTTATATGCATATTCATTTTATTCGGTGGCAAGTTCGAACCTTGGATATTGTTGGTATAAATGCCTGGTTTCTCTCCTTTTTGTGTGAAGTGATATACCAATTTGATGAAATTCACCGGGACTGGCCTTTGGAAATCAGAACTCTGCTTAAAATACTTTATTTTCTTGCTCGACGGATTGGCTTTTTCAGGTTAAAATAGCCATCGTAATATTCCATTGAAATTTCAATACAAAATGACATTTTTTTATGTCAAAGTTTGTTTTCTTGAAAAACAAAACTTTTTGATAGCATTTCACATAATAATTTGTCACCTTATCCATTAGGTCGGATTGCTGGTTTCTAGACATTCTGGATTTTGTTGTTTTTCAGAGTTGGCAAATGACTGAATTTCCGGCGAAAGCACCGTAATATTCGATCACACTTCATATTATAATTTTATGAATTAATTGATTCGTTCAGTGTTTTTTCTCTTGAGAAAACCGGTCGTAAAACATGGTATTGCTGACCAATTACGAGGCATTCCGTATAAAAAACATCGGCCAACAAAAAGTACATATAAGTCCATCTCGGAATTGATAGACTAATTGACATATTTATAATATACACTATCTTAATTGGTATAATATTATTGAAGACGGGATTTGTTTTTCGCGAGTTTTTTTATTTATATGTGATTGACGAACTTTCCTTTATGAAAATGAAGGATTTGAAAGTCACAATTCGGCAATTATTTTACGGAAATATTTCGAAAATACAATCAAATCTGAATAGTTCCTCCAAAAACTGTATTTTTTGTAAAGAATCCTACATGTGAGCTCGTGAATAAATCCTATTCAGTATAAAATAACAATTTTTTTCCTGTGAGATTTTCCTCTATCCTAAAGGATAGACGGTCAGATGGATTTTGGGTGAGATAGCAGTTACCTAACTAACTACTCCATAAAACCGCTGTATTTACGTGAAATAACATACAATATCGATCGTCGGCATTTCGTTCATGGAACCTTCCACAGATAAATTAAAGCAATAAAAAATTGTATACTTCTTTAGATGAAATTCAGACCTGTGATCATACTACAATTTTATGAATATGTACACGACAGCCAACGTAAAACAAAAAGCGGAAAGCATTTCGTAATATACAGTATTGAACTTCTTAGGGAACTGGACAATAAAACAGACAAAACTAATGAAACTCTCACTGAAATAAGGAATTATTTACATAACAATTTATATTGTTATGAAAAGACTCGAGATACAACAGTGTATGGGAATTTTAAAAAACATCACGAAGGAATTCAGATACAAAAATACAGCAAGGAAACCCTGTACATATATTGAAACCCACAGCTTTGACCGGAAACAAGCAAATAAGAGTGGGAAATTCAAATATTGAGATTCTTACATCAAAACACATCGAAATACGATAACTGATACGAAATACTGATAACACATATAGGTTAGAAAGAAATGTCAGATAAAATTAAATTAACATATGTGATGAAAAAACGAAAAAGGCATGATAAACTAATTGTTATTATTTAGGAATGATGTAAAATTCAAAATTTATTATTGTGTATCACTTCCTTAGAAACTGACATCAAGCGATGCTTTTGGAAAATATTTATATTTACATAAAACTGAGGTTAACTATTTTTGTACGAAACTATAAAATGAAAATGTATCTAAATTTAAGAGCCAATGTTAAATTAGTAGAATGGATAATTTTCCTGAAAAATAATTTGAAAATTTGTATATGTGAAAATTGATAGATGGTAACTAGGGGAACGAGATAGATTTTCAAATTTTTTATCAACAACGGAATTCTTCTTGAGGCAACGAAAGAGACGCCACGCTAAATTTTTCTCTCCTTAAAATTTGAAATATATAATATATGATTGAATAGAACTGGCCGATACTTGATGAAAATCCATATTTTAAAAAACTAATAAATAGAGTTTATTCTATGATTTTCACTATAACATAACACTATAACATTATAGTGAAAATCATAGAATAAACTCTATTTATTAGTTTTTTAATATAGTATATAAATTAAGAAGTGAACAGAATAGTAGTCAATACTGATTTGTAATAATAAATTCAGTGAAAAAACCTACCTGTCCAGCCAAGTCTAGTAAGATATCCATAAGTTCCAGCTTCGCAGAAATATCACACCACACACACACCAGCGATGGAGGAAAGTAAGGTATTTATCTATACCATTTCTAAATATTATATGCATATAATAATGAAAATACCCAAGAACTCAAAACGACCATTAAATAGAAGTTTGAACCAAATATTTAAGTCTGCCGAATTACAGTGATCTGCAATTATAAACTGACATTTACCAAATTTGTTCGGTGTATTCACTTTGAATAGTTCGTTGTAGATTTAGGACATTCTTAGATTTAAGGAATTTTCTCTTTTGGCAATTGATAAATTCATATATTTTTTGAATTCCACATATTTTTACTTTCAAAATTAAAACTATTATATCTAAGATCAACTGTGTCTTTTTCCAAATTTTTTCACAGGTGAAATCTACTAGAAAAATCAATGTTTGGTAAGTAATTGTTGTGTTTATGCCTGAATCCACCTGAGAGGTTGAGAAAAATCTCTATATAGGATTTAAACTCAACATAAGAGTCGAGTCGAGTGAAATTTTCATCACAAGTAATAATAATAATAATAAAAATTAAAAATTTAGATTTTTCAAAACCCAAATCAAACTTTAAAATCATTTAACAACATCATCATAATATAAATATATATATATATATATATATATATATATATATATATATATGTAAACGGTCATTTGTCAGCCCGTAGAATATGTGAACTCTGGTCAGCCCTCGGAAACGTCTGTCGTCCCGGTTTCGGGCTCACCAACGTTTCCCACTGTATATAGTGTTTTTTGGACATGTTATCATGTGAAATGACGTTTAGCAAATTTTCGGTTGGGCCGACCATTACACCATATACACATAGCTGATACACCACCTACTTTCACAAAACTTCGCCAGGAGGCGTGGCTGTGTAATTGTATACACCTGATGTGAATAGTGTCTTTGTGAGCCCAGGTTTATACGAACACTTTCAATGGATAGCATATTGGTCAGCCCACAATCGGGCAACGCTGCACTTGCATTTCATGATTCTTACTAGATTGTCGTGGTGCAGAAATTCGATAATAGAAATGGAAATTTTTTTGAGAGAGGTAGAATTTTATGAAAAAGTTCCTGTTTTGTATGTTTTTTGTACAAGCGTTCGTGTGCGTGCATCACCCTATATCTATACAAGCAATTTAGATCAGGAATTGTTTCGCATATAAAAGTTTTATCAGAGCTTCGTAACATATTCACTTGTAGAAAAATGCTTGATCTGAACTCATACTTTCCCACATTCGACTACTTACCCGAAATCAGCTTTTTCGGATAACGGTGTCGAGTACGGAAATGTACTGTTTCCGTTCTAGTTAGGATAATAATAATATAATTAGTAACAGTGCGTTATTCCATTTAGCTTGTCGAAGCAATTTTAACCTCTGCACTATCTTAGATACAAAAATTTGAATATGTTATAAGTTGAAAATATCAATATAGTGTTCGGAATCACACGTTAAAATGTAAGACCTCGTTAATCTATAGCTAGTACAAGTTTATACTTCTGAGGGTTGTCGTTCGTAGGGGTGCGACAGACATATTTTAAACCGTTTCCTGTTTGTATTTTCAAATGTAGATTTTCAAATTCTAATTATTTGGCATGGACGCCTCAACAGAAATCGCGTTGTGTAAATCAATTTTAGACATTAAGCAGGAAACTTCGGATTTGACTTTGAAATTGTAGATTTGAAAACCTGACTGCACAAAAATAATCGAAGTGTGACTGAGTAGAAATGAGTAGATGAAAAATGACATTTTTTTCACAAACGAAAAATCTAAAATGTGATGAATGATCTGGTAATGAATTTATTGAGAAATGAATAGTGACTATCCAGAATGTCTACAATTTGAATAAATTCTATATAAAAATCCGCAGCAGCACTACGGATTTCCGATATATAATTTAGTTCAAAAATTAGGTAAAAATCGCACTAAGTATGTTTTCTATGACGAAACGAAATTCTGAGTGACTAGCATAAGGTAAGATATAATTTGTGAAACAGATATTAGTAATAAGTTTCAATTCTCTTTTTCTTAGCAATAGTTTTTTCGAAAACTCCCTTTCAGTTTTTGGAGGTATGATGTTGTTCAGGTTGAACATAATGAAGTGGAGATTAAACCAATGTTTTTTTATTATGTTGACTGTTCATGACGATGAATACGTCATATCATCATCGATTATAACCTGCAGCAGACATTTCAATCAAAATAAAAAAGACTTGGAATATTTCAGCACAGAAAAAATTTGATCAGGTTGAATAAATATTTATTTGAATGGAGTATTATTCTTCAATTTGAGAACTGCTGACAAAAATTTTTCGGTAAACTAATAAACACGTAGTATGAAAAAATAACATAATTTCTGATGAAATGAAACTACAACATGGGTAAAAAAATATCTAATGAAAATTATTAATATTATTTCTTCTTTCTATAACAACAGTAAACGTATTCTTTGATTGCAGCCCAGTTTCTATTTTTTAATAATGATGAATATTTCTTTTCCTTATATTTTAGATACAAACAAGAACTAATTCAATTCTAGCACTTCTTTTTTTTTCGGAGCGAAAAACTTTTTGACTATATTTCGTTTTGCTCCTTAGACCAAGTTTGTTTTTGAGAAGGTGTTATTGTTTTCAAAACTGTGCGTGTCTGATGATCTGAAATGAGATCAGTGTGTTGAAAAACTCTATCAAGATATCAAACGGGTTGAAAATGGATCCAAAAATGAATGATAAAAATAAAAAATGGAAGGACGATACTGAAAAGTGATTTGACTCATTTCCAACCTATACTCAGAGATACGGATGATTCCAAAACAGCTCAAAATATAAATAATTGATTGCATATAGGGAATTTTTTTCAAAAGGAACCACGTTCAATATCTCCATATATAAGACAGTAATGTAAATTTCCCGAAACACCTAATTTTTGTGAAATAATATAAGGTATCGCTAAGATGCGTACACACTCCTCTTCAAAATATCAAACAAAATAACCCCATATATGCCATCTATTGGATAAGTGATTTTATCAGGAATTCAACGATGATTTTTCAGGGTTGATTTCTAATTTACTGTGAAGAAGGACCTTGAAGTATAAGTGAACGACTTTTTAGATTAATTGATACAATCTCTCACAAAAACGTATACAACAATTATTTCTATTGTCAAGTTCCTAACAGAAAACAACTTTTGTCGCGTTGAATTATATCTGTCGGATTGGCAAAGTTTCTCACACAAAACAATTCAAAATACTTTCTAAAACTCACAGCCAAAAATGTTCCACTTAACAGTTTTATAAAAACGCGACACGTGTTTCGCCATACAATGGTTTCTTCGGGCGTATCTTTATCTACTATATTTTACAAATTTAATGCTTGGTATACCTAATTTTAAAATTTAAAGTACCTACATTTCAAGTACTTGAGTTTGTAATGGATTAAATGATCTGAGCTTATGTCCCAGTCCCCACATTTGAAAAATATTCAGTAACGGTTATTCAATTCTAATTGATCATTTAGTTAGTTACCCGAATTCTTGAATCTATTGATTGCTTGACATTTTAGAAGATTGAATTTCAAACTCTTCTCTTCTAAATATAACATGTCATATTCATGACTTAACTCATGTACTTCTGCTAAAAGATGGTTTGCAAATGTGAAATTGGTCTTTCTATTCACAAAATTACATCTAAGCTTTTAATTCTTTGGAAAATAATCTCCCTGTTTGGCCATTATACAGTTTTGGGCAAGAGCCACAACTCAGCTGATATACTCCTGATCTATCCGATACCGAAGTTTTGTCTTTATTGTTTTTAATAAATGCACTTACACTATTATTCGGACTATTACTATTTCTGTGAGCTAAGTTTACGCAGTCTTTCTTCAAAAAAATATTATTGGTTGGTTCAGCCAAAAATGACAATGTCTCATAACTGACGTTATCGCATCTTGAATTTGGGTAGATATGGTCCATGGCTTGCTTTTGTAGTTTTTGTTTGATTTGTTTGATCAAACTCAGCTCTCTCTGGAAATTATTCAATAGTCTATGAAGAATATTATTGAATGCAGCAACTTTATGCTGGTAAGAGTGTGTAGAGGAATTATGTATGATAATGTCCGTGTAAGATGGTTTGTGGAAAATTGCAAATTCATGTTCATTGTTATTTTTTGTAATGGTTGAGTCAAGGTAATTTAATGAATTATTTACCTTCCTCTCAGTGGTAAATTTTATTGACGGGTGGATGGAATTGACATATTCAACGAACTTGCCTACTTGCTTTTCTGTAGTGATTTCATTATTCACTAGTGATAAATGGATATCGTAATGCTTGAAGAAATACATGCATAATGAATATTTAATACAACAGTCCTGAACAAACTGTAACGTCTATTTGATAAAAAAAAATTGATGAGCTTCCGTGAAGTATCATATTTATTCTAATACTTGCTACTTTCTACACACATTCACATCAAATCGATATACCAAATTTGGAACATCCATTCGAACTAAAAATGAAAACACAGGAAAATAATATTTCATTTGAGTTAGGAATTGGAAAACAGTGAATTACTTAAAATTAAGTAGATTCTATGATATTTATTTGTAATCGTCATATACCTATATATTCTCTAAATATTCTCTAAGTATACCAAAATAGTGGCAAGCCAATTAACAAAATAGCATTAGGACCATTGCAAAGATCGTAACGATTCTCAAAGAGTTTCGCGCCAAAATAGTTAACGCGTGTCAAACAATTGCAGATTTCGTAGGAATACTGAAACTTTAATGAAATGAATAAAAACACTTTTGTCTAATTACCTATATTTGATTTTATTTATATGACCGTTTTCGGGTTTGACCCCATTACCAAGTATTACCTTACCTATAAATTTCTTCGCCGCTGATATATACCATTATTTTTTTAAGAGAAATTTTGATGATCATAATATCCTCCATTTCATAAATTTATTATCGGATGTGCAATTTTCTATACTTCACTGAATTTGACTTCGATACTAAATTTTCCCATTTTCATGATGTTTTTCTTCAAGCTTTTGATATATCCTTTCCTAAACAGCTTCAAAAAATTAAACAAAATCAAAATTCAAGTAGACACAAACCATGGATTACTAAGGATATCTTTGAAGAAGGTATATTACTTAGAGATATTTATAATTTGAACAAGAGCCAAACCAATGTACATTTATTGGGTCAATATAAGCAACTCTTAAAAAATCATAGACAAAAAATTGTGCTCTCAAAAAGTCAATACTTTAATAATCAATTCCTCAAGGCTCAACATAAATCTGAAGCTGCCTGGTCTATCATCAGGAAAAATACTATTATAAACGATTCATCTAAGACATTGGCGATGGTGTACTTGTTGACGATGGTCCCGGTATATCTCAAGCATTTAGTAGTTATTTTGTCGATTCAGTGGAGTCATTAGTAAAAAATACTGTAAAAACTGAGAGTATTTTCCTCTATCCAATAGATGAAACTGAACTCATGGAAATAATTAAATTCGCATGTTCGAAAAATTCCAGTGGGGTTGATGAATTGCCAGGCAATGTTTTAATGAAGGCTGCTTTGAAAATAATGGAACCTCTGATTTATCTAATCAATTTATCTTTCTCTGAAGGTATTTTTTCTTCCCGACCTAAGCAAGCAATGGTCGTCCCAGTCTATAAAAAAAGCGATAAGCATGTAATGTCGAACTACAGAGGTATTGCTTTACTATCTCCATTTTCGAAAATATTTGAAGAATCATATCAAAACTTGTGTCCTTTTTAAATAAATACAATATCGTATCTGACAACCAATATGGGTTTCAAGTGGGCTTGTCAACCCAGGATGCCATCCTTTCTCTACATAATCATGTATTATCAAACTTCGACAACGATGAAAAATCACTTAGTGTTCTTTTCGACTTGACACAAGCGTTTGATATCAGTCATCATGGTCTTCTTCTTGATGAACTGTTCGGCATGGGCGTTCGTGGTCCAAGTCTGAAATGGATTGAAACCTATTCAACTGGTCGTACACAGGTTGTTAAAGTTAGGTTTCAGACTGGGTCATTTTTCTCTGAATTTCGAAACGTTGTTACAGGTGTGCCCCAAGGTAGTGTTTTGGGGCCTACACTATTTATTTTATTTGTTAATGACCTTTCAAAAATTAATCATCCACAGTGCTCTATACAATTTGCTGATGACACATCTTTTACTGTCAGTGGTTCGATAAAATCTCTATCTGTATTTATATCCTGGACCCGGAGACTGTCAGGCATGTCCTGTGCGAGTGCCCGGAGTTATCGTCAATAAGAGAGTGTGTGTTCGGCGAGTCTTGGCCTACACCTGCCGATATAAAGGAGATGTCTCCCAGCGACCTGTCCACCTTCCTGGAAAGGACAGGATGGACGACGACCTAGGAGGACAACTCCTCGGGAGGATGTACAATGGGTCACATGTGGCCTAAGTGCGTGGGCTTACACTCACCCTCCCTACTCTACAGATATCCTGGACCCGGATGTCACGCAGGTAGCTATAGCTGCCTCCGTGGTCATGTTAGATGTAGCCTGGGAATTCTAGGTCTTCTAACTGGAACCACAAATGTGCGGTTGGCTCCTGTTGTTGACTCTGTGCGTTTGTGTTGTTTCCTGATTTCGGCAAACAAGTGCTGCCCATCTTTACACTTGGCTGCACCGCGCTGATGAGGCCAATAGCCAGAAACACGTGTCCGCGGTTTGCCCCCCTTTTGTTTTGAGTGTTGTGTCCACGAATTATTCCATTCTTGATTTATATATATATATATATATATATATATATATATATATATATATATATATATATATATATATATATATATATATATATATATATATATATATATAAGCTAACATCTTAAAAATTGAGCTCTTGTCACACTCAAAAAACTTGAAATATTCCAAAATCTACACAAACTCCAGGACAAGGAAATCTTTCTTGGTAATGGCCTGAGCCCCGAAGATCAAGTGGTCCACAAAAAGTTAAGAAGACATTGGAACGAGGCCAAAAATTTCGGAGTTGCAGCTACTATTCGTAACAATAATTTGGTCATTGGAAGCGATTTTTTTTCATTAGACGACATTGAGACGAATCCGGACTATTCCGTGTGATTAGCGTGCGAAAAGTCTAACGTAAAACTTCATTATTTTCATACTGTTTTTCTGGCTTTCTTTAGCTTTCTTTAGCTTGTATCATTGATCTTTGATTTATCGTTTGTTATTGAAAATTTCTATGTATTTATACCCGTCAGTAAACCACAAGTGCTAAATACGGCTTATCTATTTTATATTCAATTGGAACCTTTTTTATTACTCGTTTTCTTTTTTACTGGGTTTACTGTTATCACTGGTTTTTCTTACCTTCTCATGGGTTGTCCAGAATATGCTTTTTTGAATGTGCGATCTATTTTCACTGGATTTGATAAACTCGTAGATAATGTCACGTAAGAGAATATTGACACCATCGGAATCACTGAAACTTGGTTCCATTCAAACTCTGACTCCAATACAATAGAAATGAATACTTGTAGTTTGATAAGGGCTGATAGGATAAATAGGGGAGGGTGGGTTGCTTTCTATGTAAACAAAAGAATTTCTCACAAAAATATTTTCTCTAAAATTTGAAGTAAAACATTTATATTTGGAATCTTATATCGTCCTCCAAATGGTTCTGAATGCTTAATGAATTTGACGAAACTATTTCTAATTAACTGCTCATATGTGATTCTTTTCTGGTATCTGGAGATTTTAATATAGATCTTTTGGGAAATAGCTAGGCGTGCTTCACTATTGAAAAATTTTCTGCAGTCATAAATTAAATTTGAAGTAACTAATTCATGAATCCACACGCATAACTGATAACTCTCAAACTCTTTAATCTTGTATTCTGGGAAGAGGTCGCTGATATTTGGCCCACACCAGTTATTCAGTTTGTTCAAATAGGAATGAAATAGAGTTTTTTGTATTTTATATATAGTTAAAATATGTTAGTTAAAACAAACAGCTATGTGTATTTATTATATCAAGGGGACTGATAAAATTATATATAAAATATTTACATAATAATAAATTATAGTGTGTTATCATCAGATGAATCCGATAAATCTTTGTCGAAGGGTATGGTTGAAGGTGATAAACTGATCGAGTTATCATGAAAATAATGATGATCTCTATTTATTTAGGCGACAAAAAATATGAAAAACACCCGCTATTACCACTCCATTCAAAAATATGCACCGCTACTTCATTTTATTTTTTTATGTATCTACCTACTTATACTATACTCCAGAAATTTGACCGTTTTGCATGAAACTGTTTTCTGTGCCCTCTTTGTATAAACTTTATATTTTATTTTTACTATTGCACAAACAAGAATTATTATGAATACAGAATACCTCACAGAAGGAACACTCATCTTTCGGCACTTTAATTTTGAGGGGTCAAATTTTTGTCAAATTGATTATTTCATATTGAAGGCAAAATTCATTGATAAATCAGGTTACTGAGTAATTGGACTATTCAGTGGTTTTCGAGGTGAAATTTTCAGTTTGCCTTTTATTACGCAGGTTCTCTATTGATTTAACTTTGTTCATTTTTCATATTGTGGAAGGTTATATAGGTACCCAAGAAACCAATAAAAAAAATATACTAATATAATAGCAATTGTTTAATTAATATAATGTGCTGCAAACTTATAGATCAAAAAATTAAGCAATTTCAGATCCAAATACAAGAAATCCGAATTCAAATGCAACATTTATTCTACCCTGGTAGAGACAAATTTTGGATTCTATAAAGAGTCTATAAAGATAGGCCTGTATTAATTTGCTGAAAATTGGGAACCTTATAAAACAATTACAAAAATTTCACAAACCCAATCCTCTCACTCAATGCAATTTTGCATCACTTTTTTATTCACCTAAAACTCAATCCAATATCCATGTTGTTACCAATGAAATATGTAATTTTGGTGTGGTAGGACTGAATTCAGGTATTATATAAGCAAATATTTAAATGATAATAGAAGACCGGTTTTGAAAAATTGAATAATTCAAAAATATGTTAAACTAGTACCAAAAGATGGATATTTTACGACGTCGTAAGGGTACCTGCAGGAAAATAAAAAATCTGTCGATTGACACGTTTCTAATATCAATTGAAAACGTTTAAATCATTCAATTGATAGTTCAATATTACTCTCACTATGTGAAACGTTATTTGGAAATTCCAACTTCAAACTCAGAAGGTATACCAAACTAACCTGAACTGATCTTATCCACAATTTACATTTTCCTGCAGTCAACTTGATAGATTATTCAAAATAGTAAGTAGGTGTCCATTAGTCGAAGATTAAATACATAGTTAAAAAATGGTCAATTTTGCTTTTATGATTTAATTCTTGTGAGTGTACCAAATATGTGTGCATGTAGGACAAACCATATCGAGTTTCCTCTTCTAGATAAAAATAATGAAAACGGTACTCATATTTATGTATTCCTCTGATACTATTCATTTTTCAAAGTTGGTTATGCATGTCGGCGGTAGCCGATTAGTTATCATAAGTGGTTCGTTCTACTATATGTGGATACTATATGAACGTTGGTGAACTGTATGATGATCGATGTTCACTATGTATCGCCCAATTCGTGCTAGGAATCGCTTATCAAAAAGTAAGACCTTGTTAATCCCCTAGCTTGCACAATTTTTGACTTGGGAGGGTTATCTTTCGTAAGGTAGCAAGGCGAAGGAATTCACAAATGATTACCTGCACCCTCACTATGCCCATAATTACTTTTAATCAGAAATCAGACTTGAAAGTTTTTTTTTCGGAGTGGGAAATTGAGAATTATAGGAGACATTATATGAGATATGATTAGAAAAATGAACAAAAACATACATCATCTGTGATAAAGTATAAAATTCATGAATAAAAAGTATATCTTTTTTTGGCAAGCAAATCGATTCAGCACAACAGCGTTATCTATATTTCATATCCTCGATAAAAATGTTAAAGTGATTTCCAACCAGCAGCTCGTAAGTAATTTTTCATAAGTACTGCCTTCTGACAAAAAAAAATGCCCTCGTCGTGATGAACACCAATGATTATAAAGAGAAAATGGCATCTCTTATACGCACCACTTGCACGTGAAAACCCCCAATGCCAACATAATACGACAGAAACCAGAGGCGTTGAAGAATATTAATGAAGACAAGAACATCTCAGTACTGTCCGCTGACAAAGGAAATGCCACTGTCGTGATGAACACCAATGATTATAAGCAAAAATTGCCACTTTTCTCAAGCCAGAGACATAATAAAAGACTCGTTCGACATCTGGTATAATGAGAAAAATGAATTTTCTCATCCATACATCCACTCTGGATGAAAACACGAAAAAGACCATACAAACTTCCGAAGCCTTTCCACCACGTCTTTATAGTTTACCGAAAATACATAAAGTGAATGTTCCACTGAGACCTATCGTAAACGCGATAGGTTCACTAACTTATGGACTGGCCAAATACCTGACAACCTTATTGCAAACTCATATATGAAATACAGAATCATTTATCAAGGACTCGGAGCATTTTATCGAAGCTACGTCCTGGAGACATACTAGTGAGCTTCGACGTGGTCTTCTTATTCATGATGATGCCGACCAAGGAACGATTCGGCTATTATTAACCAAGTGTTCCCAGCAGATATAACCGCCCTCTTTGCACACTGCTCTATTTTCAACTTATTTTCAGTGAGATGGAGTGTTTTACGAACAAATGGATGGTACTGCAATGGGCAGTCCATTAAGCAAACTTTTTTATGGAAAATTTCGAACAACGGGCCTTAGAGCAAGCGGCCGTGAAACCATATTGCTGTATACATTATGTTGACGACACGTTTGTGATATGGCGAGATACGGAAGATACACTAACAGATTTTCTACATCTTAACTCAACCCAAAAATCCAATTCACAATGGAACGAGAAACCCAAAGACTAGCCTTCTTGGATATTCTCGTGAACAGACACTGGGCCACCGAGTGTACAGAAAAACAACACATATACCTGAACAAAAATTCGAACCAGCATCCACAAAAAAAGAGAGGGGTAATTAAAACGTTGGTTGAGAGAGCACGACGAATCTGTGAACCTAAGGGTCTGCCCAAAGAACTATTTAACCTAAAAATGCATCCAGACGTAATGGATACAGTGAAAGAGAATTCGAGCAGGCCTCTAGCAACACTAGGGGTTCACCGGATTCCGTGTAGCAGCCGGTCGGTCTACATCGGAACCACGAAACGAAGTTTAGGGACCCGTCTCTCGGAACATAAGAGAAACTGTCGCCTCGGACAAACCGACAAGTCGGCTGTGGCCGAACATGCTCTCAACAAAGAAGGTACCCACATTCGAAGACACAGAAATACTCGACAGTACCCAAAATTACTACCCTAGAATATATAGAGAGGCAATAGAGAATCGAAATCATAGGGATAATTTCGATAGAAAAGAAGAGACAATGAATATTAATAGATGCTGGCTACCTATCCTTTAAGGTACACGAACACAAACAGGTAATGCAATTAAGAACGATATAAATGGAGTACCCAGTACGGAAATAGTAATTAATTCGTTGGATACAACAGGAACAAGAATCGGACCACCAGCTCGGGTATTGTGACCGTTACCGCAGCAGCGACGAAACGTCAGATATAAAAACCTGCAGACCACGGCCAGAAATTCCGGAAAATAGCCTTCATACAGTTATCTCCGGCCGTGAAAGTTTACATATTTCTATTGTGAAAGAACATTGGATTTTCATTTAGAACATGTATAGCTGACCTTCAGGATTGATAATTTCTGGTGGCAAATGAATATTCAGAACTTTATAACACTTCTATTTTGAATATTTGTTCAACAATAAGTTATATGGATTTTCAAGTGCGAGTTTTGAATCCTCATTGAATATATCTTGATGCTTCATTTCTGAATTTATTTGGAAAATGTTCTGGACCTTCTTTGAACAACTTTAAATGTTTGAACCTTCATTTCTGAATCAATATTTTCGAGAACCTCACCGATTTTAAACTCACTCCAAATCTTCAAAGAATAAATTTTGAACGTGCATTTTTTAATCTAATTTGAAGATGATTGAACCTTCTTTGAACAAATTATTAATCTTCAAGTTTCTTCAAATAAAATTGATGGAAAACACTGAGAAAATTACCCTTTCACTTGATAATGTACTGTTTGCACATGAATGAAGATATATCAATTTTAATCGAATGGCATGAAAACTAAATATTTACCAAACGTCGCGTCGGCAGTTTCTTTGTATGGCACATATTTTTTTTTATTAGTAGTAAAGAGTAATGCCAAAAAAACAGTCTGTACTTACATGACAATTAAATAAAAACTTAAGATTCGTCATCTGAGTTTTCAGAGCATGAATTTGAATTTGGGTTTATAATAACGGGGTCAATGTAAGGTGAAATGTAATATTCATTCTCCTTTTCTATGACATGCTGAACACATTTCATCCATTCACCACTGTGGTTTACTTCATTAATAACCGTTCGTATATTTCCTAGTACGGAATCACTTTCTGTTGGGGATTGATTATATTTTCTCAGTTTTTTTTACATCAGCCCAAATCATCTCGATTGAACCGAATTCACAGTAATAGGGGGTAAGACGTAGAAGAGTATGACCTTGGGCTTCGTATATCTTGTCGAATATATCTATTCGCATTGTCCATAACAATAACCATATTTAACAACAACATGAATGTTCAACAAAGTTTCATCGGTACACTATCTCTTTTTTGATTAGCGACATTTCTTGATTTTTCGTAAATAATGCTGTCGTCATTCTACGATGCGAGGTAACTCCATTATGACCATTGTTATTTATTTTTCTGTACTTGCAGCCACAATCTAGTAGAATATTACGGGATAACACCGTAACTCGTTACGAACCATTTCTAGAATTGGAACCTTGATTTCTTCATAAAACTTTTTTACAATTCGGCCTATAACGTCTTTGTCGTCTTTTAAGCTTCTGATTATTTATTTTTCGTTTTACGGAATGATCAATGACATCTCCTGCTCTAACAACGATAAAAATTGTAATTCAAGCAAGATTAGTCAGCTCACAAATCTTTATTGAAATATCTTTTTGTGAGGCCCCACGCATTTCACCTTTCAAACAAGTGTAAACATTTAAAATAAGTCTTTGGGTTTGAGGATGCAAGTCTTCATTTAAAAATTCTGACGCGGTAGAAATATCTTCAACTGAGCCTTCAAAGTTGTCCATTTCGTTATCAGAAACATCACGGAAAGGTCTTCATAACGCCATTTCGATTAAATAATAACAACAAGTAAACAATTTAGACAAACACGGCACTAATGCGAGTCAACGCAGAATAAACTAATTTTATGAATTCTAACCCAAGCCACAGCACTGATAATTCATCAGAAAATGCAAACAGATGCGTTCACAGTGGACGCGACATATTTTGCTTCTGTGTCCATGCAATATTATTTGTTCGACTAGATACGGCCGACATACTCTGAGTAAGATGTAAGAAATTCATACAAAGGCTAATCATTATTAAATAATAAATTTAAGACCCTGTACATTAGTCTTTTATTTAGCTTTCGGATTGACTTCGTATAGACTATATATAACACACAAAACAATGTCGCAATTAGCCTGAACTTGATTTATTTATCATTTTTACTAAAGTCAATATTCAGGCTCGGTCGGTTCTACGTGGGTGCTTTGTTCACTCAATCGACCGCCGTGTTGGTAGGTGGTTAAGCGGCAGGCTGAACGATCGATTTTCACTTGCTATCGTCCAGCCCGTGTTAGGAATCACACGTTAAAAAATAAGACCTCGTTAGCCTTTAGCTTGTACAAGTATCGACTTCTGAGGGTTGTCGTTCGTAGGAGTGCGACAGATGGTTAACGGTAAAACATTTTTCTAAAGCATATGTAGTATGAGACATGCATTCGAGTTGTTCAATGTCATTTTTAGCGGTAAATTCAAATTATTTAAAAATATGATAGAACTGACCGATACTTGATGAAAATCTATTGAAACGGATTCAAAAAACACACTTTGATGTGAGATATCTATTTGAAAGTTCACAAAACCGCGACACGTGTTTCTCTATACAATAGCATACATATACAATAGCGTCACAGTATTGTGACGCCCGAAAATGCTATTCGCTATGCAAATGCAACATGTGTCGCGGTTTTGTAAAGTTTTAAATGGAAATCTCACATTAAAGTGGGTTTTTTGAATAAGAAATTATTTGAAATATATCAGATATATAATTTGATTGCAGTCGAGGAATTAGGGGAGTAATTCCTGAGATGGCATACTGGCCGAGACGGCATAACACATGTTTTAACTAAACCTATTTGAAATTTGGCGCTGTTCTGACCGAAAACTATCATCAATGTTCGAACATTTGGAAACAGTGTGCAAAAGCCATGCGTCAGATTTGTTTTGGCGGCAGTAGGCTAGTCAATCGATTTTTGCTCATAAAAGTTTTTTTCTTCACCCGTACTCTAACAATACACTTATATGACCATAATCCGTTTCATAATGATATCCATTATGATACAGATTTTTCATAACAATACAGATTATCAACCAATAAAAACCCATAATTTTTCAATCAAGAATCCTGTTCCTTTGTTTGTCCTAGATTCTAACCTAAGTAACTAATTGCTTTATTTGTCAAAATCAGTTTTCATATTACCTACTTATATTATCAAAATGTCTCAAAACAGCGATATAGAAGGAATACCATCGACTCCAATATTTTTAAAAGATCAGATTAATTACAGTTGTTATATTCAATATAAATATAATTAGAATCTTTATAGTTTTCATATATCCATGATAATACCATTAAGTTTGTGTTTTTTTAAAAAAATATGAGTTAATTACTGTAAATGTGTTCAATACAAATATAATATTTATAGTTTTTCATTATTTATCGGGTTTAGAAAAAATATCGTATGCAACTCTCTACACTCGCATATACCATACAAATCTCGCCTTCGGCTCGTTTCGTATCCCGGTTAATGCTCGTGTCTTAATAACCATCATTACATGATCGTTACATAATATAATATTATGAACTGATTAGAAGTTGCCTGATTATTGATTGTCATTTGAAATTAAGGTAAGCCCGAATACGTATTTATGTTCTTTGGGGGCTTAATTAGCATATCCTATTTTATGGTGTAGTTAAAACAAAACTACTAAAATATAGGTTAGGAAAAGGATCTTCCTATGTGGACGAGACGGCAGGGTATGTCTTCTCATACAATTATGTATGCATCTCATATTTATTTTCTTAATTTGATGGCTTCTTTCTGTTGAACAAAAAAGAATGGGATGGCTAATGGCATAAAAACATACAATGTTCCTTTTTGGAAATTATATCATACGCAAAAGGGGCATAGTGATGTTTTGCTTCCCGCCACACTGTACCCATCGGGTGCAGCCTCTGGACGTGAGTTTTTATTCGGATCTTCGTTCATACTATAGTCAAGAGCTTACGGACGTAACACATTTCCAAGTTGCAGATTTTCAGCCCAGCAGCCACTGTTAAAAACGCAACAAATGGTTTTTCTTCAAGTCATTTGCCCCTTTAATGTAAATGTCTTTCCAGACTGGATGTTTTGCCTTGTCGATGTTACTGATTTACCTAATGATGAAAGTATCCAGCGAGAACGGACGGCAGAAGTTGTTTCCATTACTCCAAGACCATTAGGTGTAATGAGTAATAAGGATAATTTTGATGAAAATAGAGAAATTGAAAGTATTTCTGTGGCAGAAATATCACCATTACCTGAAGCGTCAGCGTTACATAGAAGAAAATATGGAGTTATAAATACCACCCTAGATATTGACTTAGCCAAGCAGGTAGTTGCTGACAAGAAAGCGCAAGGACTGAGGAAATCCACCCGAACTGTAAAAAAGGTCTTAATACCTGAAGAAGACTCTGAAAAGAATAGTAGCGATTCGGAGATTGAAAGCCACAAGGAGGATGATGTTGCATGTATATTTTGTAACGAATTATATTCCCGTTACCGTGCGAGAGAAACATGGGTACGATGTCAAATTTGTTTGAAATGGGCCAAGACCGAATGCGCCGGCGTATCTAAAGCAACAAAAGTATTTGTTTGCGATATATGCCAACTTTAGGCAGTTTCACACTATGTCATCTCATCAACAACTGTTTTGATGAGATGGCATATGAAGTTTTTTTTTATTTTCATAAAAAAAAGTATGAAGTTTTTCGGAGAAATAAAGTTATGTTTCAATAAATAAGTGTCTTAAGTGTTCATTTCATTCCTTACCAATTCTGTAACTTCAAGGTGCTACTAGTAATTAAGTATGGAAAAAAAGTATGCCATCTCAGGCATCTCCCCTATATGATGTCATCTCGGCAGGTTGTCAGTAATCACCTCGAGATTTCCAAAAAGTTAATTGTTCTTGTTTTATCAATTTACAGATATCAGTTCGTGTTTTGTTAGTTCATATCGGATTTATGTTTAGAAATGTTGGTTCACATGGTTATGTGTCCTTTTGAAGTCATTAAGATTTTGGTTTTTAGTTTTTTAAGGGCCACTTTCACCACACCCAGTTAGTGAGTCAACGACAGAGTTACCGATTGGTTAGAAATAATTGGCTCTCACCAATGCAAATTTTGCAGTTAAGGGCCACTTTCACCACACCCAGTTCCAGTTAGTGAGTTAACGACAGAGTTACCGATCGGTTAGAAATAATTGGCTTTCACCAATGCAAATCTTGCAGTTAATGTTGGTAACAGTTGCTTAAGTTTAACTGGCCAGATGTGTACCTGTTAAGTTCTATCGTGTGAAACATAACCTAACATAATTGTAGAATGGTAAACATTAGGATGTCAGAACAGATGTAAGAAATAGGATAAGAAAAACTTTAGATATTCAAAACTTAACATTTGTTAAAATGGATGTGTTACAAGACCAAGAATATGGCCAAATACATAATAACAACAGACCAGGGCAGGGCATCTAACATGACCACGTAGGCAGCTATAGCTACCTGCGTGGTAGCTATGTATAGCTATATATATATATATATATATATATATATATATATATATATATATATATATATATATATATATATATATATATATATATATATATATATATATATATATATATATATATATATATATATATATATATATATATATATATATATATGTATATATATATATATATATATATATATATATATATATATATATATATATATATATATATATATATATATATATATATATATATATATATATATCAGCTAACTGATTTTTGTCTGGTGAAAGTGGCCCTTGATTTGAGGGCTAACTGACTGACACACAAATATTTTATTTTTTTTTTAAAACAGAATCTCTAGTAACGTAGTAACGCAGAATGTTCTATAAAATGTTGAACAATTATTTACCGTCACATAATTCGAAACTATTTGTAGTTATGTACGTAGTTATCTGAAAAAATCACCAAAATGTCGTCATATGCCATTGATATATTTCATTCTGTATAAAACAGGATCACTTGAGAAAGCTACTATACTAGCGATAAATTGTTCAAATAAAGTTTGTAGAGTTCAAATCATGAGGTGTAGTTTTTGAAAGGAATCTTTAGTGTTGAGATTTCAATATTTTTCAACCTGTTATTGTGTTCAAACAGTTTATGTGATATATTTCATCAGTATTATTTCAATGTATCTTCTGAACATATTTTCATCTGCAAAATCCTTTCGAAGTAATTTTCTCAACGAATAATTAGAACAATTTAAATGTTACCCAGCCCAAGTAATCACATTTAATTAAAATATATTTTGGATAGTCTCAACTTTTTGTTGTTTTTTTTGTACCTTGGGAGCTGTCTTACTTGTCCATTTGGTCCAAGTCTCCAGAAAACACTGCAGCCTCTTGGGCTTATTGCTTTTATTCTCCCATCTTCTCATGACACTCATTCCATCAGTCTCGTGTGTACTAGTTTGTACAGGTTGCGTATTGGATGTTCGTCATATTCTTCTGGGCGTAATTTTGTACGTCCATATATTGCCTGCCTCCTGTGATTCAGTGCCTCACATTCACATAAGATGTGTAGAGTTGTTTCTATCCCTTCGTTGCATAATCTGCAGCTGAGGTTGTAATTATTCTGAGCTGATCCCTACTATATTGAAGTAGTTCTTCGGTTCTTTTCTCGGATGGTTCCCTAATGAAGGTTCTACTGTGTTTGTTGCCAGGTACTTTTGTCCAATACTCTGTGTGTTTCTTATTGATTCATGTCCTAATCTGGTTTTGTACCAATGATTTTGGTACCCCCAGAGCTGGTTCAGGACCCATTTATGAAGTTGATGATCCGCGTCTAGCGCATTCATCAGCTTTATCATTACCTGTGATTCCTGAATGCCCTGGCACCCAGTACAAAGTTAATTTGTTCCTGTTTGCAAGTTCATTCAGTTCTTCATGGTATTCCCAGACCAGTTTTCCGCTCGGTATATTCCAGTTCCCGTTCCATGTTTGGTCTTCAATCCATCTGTATACCAGGTGTTTTTTCCAAACATGTTTTCGGGATGACTAATGGTCTCCCATTCTTCACGGCTTATGATTTTGAAGTTTGTGTTAAAGGTGTACTTCGGTGTCATGTGGTCCGTGCACATATTCAATATGTGCTCCTCCACTTGTTCCTAAATTTCTGTTCGGTCCGATCTTTTGTAGTTCGGTGAGTTTTCCATTCTGAATTGGCCCATCCTGGCCTCCCCCATTATCACAAAGTGTAAAGGAGGTAGGTTCAGGAATGTCTCCAATGCAGCTGTTGGGGTAGTTCTCATTGCTCCCGTCGTTCCCAAACATGCAAGTCTTTGCACCTTGCCTAGTTTGTTGATGGCGGTCGCCTGCTTCATCTTCGGCCACCAGACCAGAGATGCGTATGTTATCATGGGTTTAACCACCATCGTGTAAAGCCAATATACCATGTCTGGTTTTAGCCCCCATGTTTTTCCATAGGTGCGTCTGGCGAGCATCAGTGCTATCTCCGCTTTCCTCTTTATCCTGTCCAAGTGTTGGTTCCAGGTCAGTTTGGAATCTAGGATTACTCCCAGATATTTAACCTCCTCCGACACTTGAATTTCTTCATCTCGAAGTTTTAAAGATTCGAGACCCTCCGTTTTAGTCCTCTTGGTCAATGCTACTATGGTCGATTTAGATGGGCTAATAATAAGCCCTTCTTCTTCGGCCCATCTTGTTATAATATTCAGGGCCTGCTGCATTCATCCCTTCACTACATTATTGTATTTGCCCTGGACTAAGATGATTAAGTCGTCTGTATAGCGCAGGGCTTTATACCCATTATGGTCCAAGAGACATAGTAGCTCGTCCATTACAAGGTTTCATAACAGAGGGAATAGAAAACCCCCCTGAGGACAGCCCCTTGCTACCTGTGCCACGACTGTTTCCCTCATAATGGCTTTATATACCAATCTTCCCCTAAGCATGCAGTCTATCCACCTATAGATTGTCTTGTCGATCTCTCTTCTCCTCGACGCCTGGATGATTGATTCTAACGACGTATTATCAAATGCGCCATCAATGTCCAAAAAAGCAGCTAAAAGTACTTCCTTGTTTTTGTTACTGTTTCTGTTACCCGACATAGAGCCGTTTCTGTTGACATACCTGACCTGTATGCATATTGGTCTCGATGTAATGGTCTGATAGCCAGTGTTACGTCCCTGATATGCCTGTCAAGTAGTTTTTCTAGCGTTTTCAACGCAAATGACATGAGACTAATTGGTCGCAAAGCCTTCACCGAGTCCTGTCCGATTTTCCCAGGTTTCGGAATGAAGGTGGCCCTGATCAGTCTCCAAATTTTTGGTATCTGTCCAAGTGCTAGGCTTGCCCTGAGAATAATACACAATTTTTTGAAAAGTACTTCCGGTCCCTTTTGAAGCATTACTGGGTATATGCCATCAGGTCCCGGTGACTTATAGGGTTGAAATGAGTTTACAGCCCATTGTAATTTCTGACCCGGGAAAGTGTACCCGGAAAAGCTCTCTGATAGTATCTTCTCCGGTTTTTGTATACTCCCCCGTATTTGTTTTCAGATTATTTATTGAGACCTGAGGTTCCTTCAAGTGTATTTTGTAGAGCATGGCACATACTTGGGTCTGTTCGACATCCTCACATTGCCTTCTCCACGTATCTCTCTTGGATTTTCTCAGGACTTTGTTATACTCAGTTAGGGACCTTCTGTATTGGTCCCATGAACTTGATTTCCTTGCACATTTGAAGACTTTTCTAGTTTTTTGTCTCATCCTCGCCAGATCTTCATTCCACTAGGGCACATTCCTGTTTGATCTCTGGTTTACTATGGGACAATGTTCGTTGTACGTAGAGATGATATCTCCCTGTAATCGATCTGCTGCCAACTCTAGGTCTATGGAATCTCCGATGTCAAAATCCATGCGGTCTAAACAGGTTTCCAAGTCCACCGTATAAGCTCCCCAGTTTGTTTTCCGGAGATTTTGATATGTTAGTATCGAGGTCTAAATCCCTCCGATTTCAAAGTTTATGTGTCGATGGTCTGAACAACTGTCCTCATCGGACACATTCCATTTCCGAACATAGTTACTTACAAATGTAGTTCCTATCGTTACATCTATCACTTCTTTACGTCTCGCATTTACGAAAGTAGGTTTGTTGCCTATGTTTAAAATGTCATGATAAATTGCAGTAAGTGCTCACCTCTTTCGTTGGTGCTTCCCTAGGTTAGGTGGTGTGCATTGGCATCACAGCCAATTATAAGTTGTAGTCCCTCTGGCAGGTACTAACCAACTCTTCCACTTCCCTGGTTGTTGGTGGTTCCGGACTGTCGTAAGGGAGGTATGCTGATCCAATGACGATTTCCTCAGGTCCGCCCCTGCCAGCCGTCTTTATTTTGACTGCCGTTAAGTCTCTGGAACACAAATTACTCAACGGTAGTATATTTATTCCTTTACGAGTAATTTTGCATGTTCTTGGGGTCTATGAGGTCCTGTTATAAATTAACTCCCCTCTGATGCCACCCAATCCCATTATTTTTTTCCTGTACACCCAGGGTTCTTTATGAGAGCAATATCAAACCCCCCCCTTAATTTGGTAAGGATAGCCGAGGCCCCCTTACTGTGTTGCAGGTTTGTTTATATTACTCTCAACATTGCTGTTAAGATTCTTCAGGACCTTGAAGATGACCATGCCCAGCTTATAGTAGGCTCTAAACATGTTCCCTTCCAAGGCCCTGAAGGAACTTTCATTCGTGGAGAAGGCCAGGATTTGTCCTTCCTCTTCCCCTCTTCTGCTCAGAAAGAAGGATCCAGTTTTCCACTCCCAGGACAGGATTCTGCTAACTGAGGCGTGTTCTAACTGTAGCCTCCTTGTCTTTTTGGCCCTTAATGAAGACTGGGACCCTCGGTCTCTTCGGAAGTTTGTTGGCCTCGACCACGGTCAAGTCCGCCCCTTCCAAAGATTGCCCAAGTTTCCAATGCTTCCTCTAAGCTATTCTTTTGTCCCTTCATTCGCACAGGTTATCCATAGGACCTCTGCGCCGAATGAAGTCTTTTTAAATTGAAGGTTTTCCAGGCTACCAGAGGGAGTATTGTCCAATTCGCGGACAAGTCCCTACTGGATCAGGTCTGCTTGATCCTGACTCAGGGTGTCGCATGTCGGTGACCGCCACTCTCAGGCCCCCAGCAGCCTCGCTTTAGGTCCCAGTTTCTTTGGAATCCCAGGGTTTTTTCAGTATCTTCTGTGAGGGAATTTTTACATCCTCTCTAGGTCTCTTTTTGGCCCTTTCCACAGAAGTTGCTTTGGTGGCTCGAGGAGTCCTCCTCTGATATTTCTCGTATCCATCCAAGTCCCACGAGTATGAGGGAAAGGGTTGTCCACATCCATGATGCCCCCTGTATAGATGTAAGGCTGGATACTCTGGGAGGTCGCCTGGTATCCTAAAGGCTCCGTTAGTGATACCGATAAGGCTCAGGCACCTTTCATCCTTTGGCACGGGTCGCATAACACCTTGGCGTGGGTCTTTCTTGGTCTGACTGTTCTGTTACGGCCTCTTCGGCATGGGAGACCCTACCAGCAGCTAAGCTGCCGCCGACATAGCCCATAACTTCATCATAGTAAGTGAGCCCTCCCACCACGACAAGGTGAAGACCCCTCGGGACCCACGGAACGAAGAACTCTCGCTAAAATGGCAACGCCTGCTTCTTGTCTAACTGCCAATAAAGGCTGGTGAAAGAAATGCTGTCAATCTATCCGTTAAAGTATCCTCCCTTACCTAACTGTCAGTCATGTAACGAGCCGATAGCTCTGTTCTGGTGAAAGTGGTCCTTATTAGTGATTTTAGGGCTAACTGACTGACACACAAATATTTTTTTTAACAGAATCTTTAGTAACGTAGTAACGCAGAATTTTCTATAAAATATTGAACAATTAATTCATTGACTATATTTTGCTGCAATTATTATTATTACCGTCACATAATTCGAAACTATTTGTAGTTATGTATGTAATTATCTGAAAAATTACCAAAACGTTGTTATATGGCATTGATATATTTCATTCTGTATAAAACTGAATCACTTGAGAAAGCTACTGTGCTAGCGAAATATGTTGTGATAAATTTTTCAAATAAAGTTTGTAGAGTTCAAATCGTGAGGTGTAGTTTTTGAAATGAATCTTTAGTGTTGAGATTTAAATATTTTCTAGCTTTTATAGTATTCAAACAGTTTATGTGATATATTTCATCAGTATTATTTCAATGTAGAATTTTTGTATCTTCTGAACATATTTTCACCTACAAAATCCTTTCGAAGTGATTTTCTCAACTAATAATTAGAACAATTTAAATGTTACCTAGCCCAAGTAATCACATTTAATTAAAATATATTTTGGATAGTCTCGACTTTTTGTTGGTACTTTTACCTCTTTCACTAAATATTTATGATGGTTCACTTATAATATGGATGGAATAATCAAAAAGTTTCCTGTTTTATTTCAAGGTCAAGAAATTTTGTTTATCTACAAAGCTTGAAGTATGAAATAAGGAGTGTATTTGATTGAATACATAAATATTGATGGAAACCAATATTTGCTCTCAATAATAGTAGTGTAGTGTGCTGGCAAATGATTATGCCAGCTGCAAGCGTGTCCATGCGACTATTTCGCTGTCTACAGACGCCCTCGAAATTCTAAACTAAGTGTTCTGTGAAATAATCATTAACACAGTAAATGTTTCAGTCAAAACAAGGATAGACTAGACCTCTCTAGATGATATATTATTTTATTGCTCTGAGTAGACGTCAAAAATTGTTCTAGTTTTTTTCTCTCACTCACTCGTACTCACTTTGAGTACGAATTCATAAGTCTATGACTTCATGAGCTAAGTCACAGAATATTGGAATCTGAATCTATGTCATGTCATGTCATTGGCTGTTAATTGATTTGTTTTTTGATATGAACCCTTAAAAATTTTGCAAATATGATATTATGCAAGTACCAAATATCAAACACATATTGCCATACCCTAAATTGGGATACCGTTTCCTCTTTAAAATACAGGACAAGAAAAAAGAATATGTAGCCAGAAAATTAGTGGGGTGGGGACTTATATATTTTTTAGTTTTAATAAAGTTAATTTCACATCATTTTTCAGATTTTCCAACAATGAAATGTATCAAGTAGTGTCAGACGTAAAACGTTATAAGCAGTTCCTACCCTTTTGCACCAAATCAACAATACTAATGAGTAAACCAAATCAGCTTCATGCCAATTTAGAAATTGGATTTCCACCAATTGTAGAAAACTACACATCCAAAGTTTTTCTTGATGAACCAAATTCAGTGAAAGCAATTTGTACAGATGGACGTCTATTCAATTATCTAGAGACAACATGGAAATTCAGCTCCGGGCTCCAAAGCAATCCCAGGACTTGCATAATTGACTTCTATATTCAATTTGAATTTAAGTCTGCCATATATTCACATGTAGCTTCTATGTTTTTCGAGAGACTAGTTCAACAAATGGAAAAAGCCTTTATCGATGAAGTACGAAAAAGATATGGCAATGATTCTATACCTATTCATGAATTGAGTCCTGTGAGAAATTGACAAAGAGATAATTATTAGATAATTACATTTTTTAGTTAATGATGATAGCATTAACAGAATTTTATCAGTTATTGACAATGACATGATTCTCAAGAGTACAGTATTAGTTTCAATGAATTTTTTAATGTCATAATTTTTTGTTGCCTATATTATTCAGATAGTTCCCAACATCAACTTCTTGAGATGAATAAATTTTACAACAGCTTGCAACAAAACTTGTGTAAATATGGTGTTGAGACTCTCACCCTATATCTTATCAAATAGGTATGTAAAGAGCTAAATGTAAATAAAATATAAACTATTACAGAATAGTTTGTTTGCAGTATCCCTATTTTCTTAAATATTCAAGAGAAATAAAAAAGTGTATCTATCGGCTAGGAGTGAACAGTTGTGTTTGATAAAAGCAATTGTTACACTACAACTTTCAGTGTAGTATATTAAGTATATTACAATGATCAAAGCAGATCCCAATTTTCTTAGTTGAACCTTGGTTTGCTTTGGAAAAGTTGTTGACAATCGAAAAATAAACAATACGGCATATGCCCGAGAAAGCTATTGTATAGTGAAACATGTATTGCTGTTTTGTAAACTGTTCAGTGAAAATCTCATAATGAAGTGTTACTTGAATATGTATGAAGAGTCGTCTTTCAATTCCTATTTATTTTCAGCTGATTATAATGTCAGACAAGACCCCATACGGTAGCCAGTTGGGTTGACATGGGTGGTTTGCTCCACTCACTCAATCGACCGCTGTGTAAACCGGTGGTTCAAGTCGCGAAGCCCGACGATTGATCTTTACTTTTTGCTAATAATCGCACGTTAAAAGGTAAGACCTCCTTAATTCTTAGCTCGCACAAGTTTCTACTTTTTGAAGTTGTAAGGGGGTGACAGCTGATTAAAGGAATAACAGAATTAATAATCAACAAAATGGAAACAATCCAGCTTCTACTTATTTACTTCTACTTCTGAGAGTTATCGTTTGTAGGAGGGGACAGATTATTAACGGAATAACAGATTTAACAATCAACAAAATGGAAACTTATTTATGGGAATTCCTTAGAATATAACAAAACTTCAGGATCAAAGAGAAAAGGAAGTCAGAAGGACATACTCGAGATTCTTGAAGACGATTTATGAAAAGTTGAGAAGAGACATTGATAAGATGATCAAACTACTTTCTAAATTGACTCGAGGAACTATTTTCAATTCGAAACTAATTCGCAGATTATCTTCTCATTCATATTGGAAATAAAGTTTTGAGAAAAATATTACAAAATTGTAAACTCTATTCAAATCTTTAAAAAACCTGTTTTTCCGTTAACCAGCTGTAGTACCGCTATGAACGACAACCCTCAGAAGTCGAAACTTGTGCGAGGTAAGCACTAACGAGGTCTTACCTTTCAACGTGTGATTCCTAACACTAAAATCGCAAGTGTTTCTAATTCCTGTGGTACTCTATAGTACAATTCCACAATAGTAGGCACTGAATTCTCAGAAATATTGCTAAAATAAAAACATTGTTGTCAAGGTTGCGATTCTATGTAAATTATCATCATTTTCCTCATCTGTTTAGTATAATTTTTGTACGCTACTGCAGGAGATGGATTAAGACAAAAACGTCAGTCATTTCTGAGAATTTAAGTGACTACTATTTTGGAATTATGGTATAGTTGTATTAAAGCAAACCAGCATTTTGAACAATTCACTGTCCTTATTCATCTCGGGATATAAACAAAAATTAAAGTGTACAACAGATCTAAAAAATCTGTATGACTTACTGTTTTTTGACAACTCCAAATACAGGCAAAAACTATAAAGTGGCAGACAGACCTCAAAAATTACGTATAAAAGTGAAATAGTCTTGTATTTTCTAGGTAGCTCGAGAAGTTATTTACATACCCTATCATTTCCAATAATAATAATGAAAAAAGCAACATCAACTTTCAAACAGTGGATACATTGATTATAGGTTCACTTGATGACATAATTACTTTCTGAAGCATCTATATATTTTGAGAATAGCTGGCTCTCCAAAGGGCATGTTCGGTAATTGGTGTTAGAAAAATGGTTTAGGATAGGCATAGGATAAAAAAATTGTCAGTGTCAGTTTCAACATTCATGAAAAATTTTAGTTTTATGTATTGATTTGAGGAAAATATTGTTCATATTTACCATTAAGAAGTTCATCTTTCTAAAGTATATCGTTTTGCCAAATTTTTCATGAGAAATTCATTCACTTGTCGTGAAATTATATATAATTTTCAAATCTGTCATTTCTCAACATGAAAAATGACAAGTCAAGAAAGTTTTCATTCAGAAGAAAATCAGATGGAAACGAAATTATTGTACGTCCTGAAACCAATTCAAACTTAGAGTGCAGTTTTTGTATCAACATGGTATTAACATTCACATGAAGAAAAAACATCATTCAACCACTTTTTGTCAAAATACCAGTGAATCTTCAAACGTTAATGAAAATCTCAATTTCAAAAAAATTGAATGCTCATTTAGCATACCTGAAACAGAATGTGAGCATTTTGAAGAGAATACCTAAATCATCCAGGATGTTTGTTGCCGATTCTTTAGCCAATACAATAGATAATTGTATTCAATCAAATTCTTTGGACTCTTGGAAAAAGTTACTGTTCCGCATATACATCGTTTTGTATTCCTTCATCAAAAAAACCATATAAAGAATCCTTCACTTCAATATATAAGACCTATTACTGTGGGCACATTTTTTCGAAGCTTGGTAGCCAAAATTTCTTGTTTTTTACCTTTAAAAATATATTCGGGGTCTTATTTCGTCCCGCAGCACGCCGTTTCATAAATCTCAGCATCTGAATTCATCTTCAACCATTTTTCTAAAACTAGATTTTCAAAACGCTTTCAACATGATTCACAGACGAGTATTTTTAGAAAGAATCAAAGATTTGATACCTCTTTTCCACTTCATCAGCCAATGTTGTCAATAGCCAGCTTTTTCTTAATTTTGGAGACAATGTCATCATGTCAGAAAGAGGAGTTCAACAAGGAGATACTCTGAGTCCTGCACTTTTCTGCTTATCCATTGATCGTCTGACGAAATCAATTCAAACTGATTTCAACTGTTGGTACTTAGATGATGATTCTATAGGTGGTGGTCACCCGGATATAGTTTTCAGTCAGTTCAAAAATATATTATCGTCCTCTTATGAAATTTGATCAAAATGCGAAATATTTTTTTTTTAATTCACAAGATGCATCAATAATTGAAAAATTCAACAGTTTAACTCTTGGAATAAGAATAATAAATAGGCACGAATTGACTCTACTTGGTGCACCACTTTCAGAAGAAAGTGGTGCACCAAGTAGCCTTCCTGCTCACATTGGATACTTTTTACTAAAGCACTCTTTGGCAATTCCTAAATTAATGTATACCCTAAGAAGTGGCCCTACGTAGCGATGTCGAAACGAATTTGCACAATTCGATTCTGCACTTCGAAAAATCTTGGAACAAATAACCAATAATTACTTCAAAAACGAATCATGGATCCAAGCTTCGCTTCCAGTGAATCTGGGTGGTATTGGCATTCGAGAATCATCTTCACTTGCTTTTCCAGCTTTTCTCTCCTCCTTCAATAGTGTAAAGCATCTGATTCATTCTACTATTTCGGTCGGTAGCCAAGCGGTTCGGCGTGGGTGCTTTGTTCACTCACTCGAATTGACTGCCTTGTTGGTCGGTGGTTCAAGCCCTAGTATGAACGATCGATCTTCACTTGCTATCGTCCAACCCGTGTTAGGAATTACACGTTAAAAGGTAAGACCTCGTTAATCCTTAGCTCGCACAAGTTTCGATTTTTGAGGGTTGTCGTTCGTAGGGTGTGACAGCTGGTTAACGGAAAAACAGATTTTTTAAACAGATTTCATCAAATTTCCTCTCTAATATTGATAATTCATTTTATTTGGAAGGTGAAAAAATATGGATGGAAAAATCAAATGCACCAATACCTGATAACAAGGGCTCTCAAAAATCTTATGATCTTCCTTCATTGCAAATGTTATCTACAGAGTTCATGGTTGCAGCTAAGGACTCCCTTACAGATCAGGCTCGCCTCAAAGCTGTAACAACTAAGGAATCTTGCACGTGGCTCAATGCACTTCCAGTTGCATCATTGGGAATATTATTAGACGACGAAAGTTTCAGAATTTCAATAGGTATTCATTTAGGACATTTGTGTTAATCACAAATGTCGGTGCGGTTTCGTTGTTGATGAAAATAGTACTCATGGCCTCAGTTGTAAATTTAGTACCTACAGGTCGCTTCTCCAGACATTATGCAGTAAATGACATAATTAAATGTGCATTGTCAACAACCAATATCCCCAATGTGATTGAACCCGTGATATACTGTTTGGAACCTTTGGTGTAGTAATGGAGTTTTTTTCCCAACACCAAATCGTTATTTTTACACCTCGACACGTGTTTCGATCACCAAGTGATCATCTTCAAGAGGAAGATAAAACTAATAACTACTCAAAACTAAAGCTACTTATACTAATCAGGTACATCATACAGGTAGGTAATCAGTAATACCACCCATACAAGTGTACCACCCTAAATTAATTTTACAATAGAAATATTATTTACAATATGTCCTTATGTATGTTTAAATGTTACAGCTATATATAGAACAATTTTCAGCTATATAAAATTTGTTTCACTGAATAATAAACTCAAAACCCTCATATCTAAGAATAAACCGAAAGAAGCCACTCCGAAAGTCATAAATATTGTTGAAAATCATTCCTCACAATCGTTTGATAAGGAAGAGATCAACCTTTTGAACAACGGTTTGAAATTTGGCATCTCGCCTTCCGAGAAAGTTCTTGAGGATATCGTTGCTAGTGTTGAAAGTTCGATTCAATATATGCCCGATTCCTCGAAGGAACTAGTTCGAGAAAAGGTCAGGAATCAAATCTCTAAGAACATGATAACAGATAAACGGAAGCATTCAATAAACAACGAGAAAAACCAAAAGAAACTTATCAAAAGATTGAAAGACAAGAACGTTTTTTACTTGAAAGCCGACAAAGGTAACAAAGTAGTAATTCTGGATAAATCAGACTACTACGAAAGGGTCAATACTCTCATTACCAACGGACCGTATGCGAAATTGTCCAGAAACCCGTTACCAAAGATGATTGCAGAAGTAAAAGACGTCCTAAAGAAATGCGACAACATACTTACCCCTCAACTGAAACGGAAGTTACAAGTTTCCAACCCAACGGTGTCGAAACTATATTGCCTCCCAAAAATACATAAACCGGGAAAATCAATGCGCCCCATCGTGTCAGCTATTGGAGCTCCTACCTACCAAATAGCGAAGTGGCTCACTAAGGAATTTGAAACCTTGTCTATTGTGGAACCAGGTTTTAGTATAAAAAACTCTTTAGAGTTCATACAACATACAAAAAACATGGTTCTGCAAGAAGGTGAGATTTTGGTTTCTTTTGATGTTAGTTCATTATTTCCTAGCGTCCCAATTCCACAGACCTTGCAATACCTCAGGGAACTACTAGAGAAAAATAATTTCAATAACAACGAAATCGATGAATTCGTTTCTCTTACCAATTTGTGTATGAAACAAAATCGTTTCCAGGTAGAAGGTTGCTTTTATGAACAACAGGAAGGAACGGCCATGGGAAATCCCCTGTTCATGAGCAGATTCGAAATGGAAACTAAAGAAAAGTCAAAGTATTTTCCTAGGATTTGGCTAAGGTATGTGGATGATATTTTCGCGGTATTCGATACCAAAAAATCGAATATCGAGGACTTTGTTTCCTTTTTAAATAATAGATGTCCATCAATAAAATTCACGTATGAAGTAGAAAATAAGGGACAACTACCATTTCTTGACGTTTTGGTAATGAGGAGCAAAGATGGAGGGTTAGAATACGATATATTTAGAAAAGAAACAAGCACATACAGGTATATTCCTGACAGTTCACATCACTGTGGACAGCACAAACGTGCTGGGTTGAATTTTTTGGTGCATCGTCTTTTGACTTTCCCTCTAACACATGATAGGTTCACAAAAGAAAAACGTACAATACAGGAAATAGCAGCCACTAACGGTTTCCCGAAGGGTATTGTAGATGACATAATTAGGAAAAAGAAGTTTAGGTTAAGAATGAACGAAATCTCGACTTTCAGAAAGGACAAAAACCAAGATAAATACATCTCAGTTCCATACCACCAATATACGAAGAACTTTGGAAAGATTTTCAAGGAACTAGGTATGAAGTTGGTTTTTAAAACAAGTGATACACTGCAGAACCTTTTGGGAAGTCCAAAAGACAAAGTCGAGAATTCGGAAAAGTTTGGAATTTACGAAATTGAATGTACAACAAATTTCTCCCCAGCTTGTTAAAAATTAACCAAACGTTAATGAGAATAAATCAGACTTTAGTTCTAGAGGTGTTACACCTCTCGAAGCGAAGCAGTAACTCGTCTTGATAATGCCATCTGAGATGATGGCGAAACGTCGACTATCGAATAGTACACAACGGATGAACACCCGGAAAAACAACACATCATATATATATATATATATATATATATATATATATATATATATATATATATATATATATATATATATAGTGTCACAATTGAAGTGCGCACCATATGGGAAACTTTTTTTTTTGAAAAGTTTCAATGAAGTTTAACTTCGGCACTTGTTTGTGCTTTAAATTTAACTTAAAATGATGCGGCCAACTGCGACCCACTGACGTTCGGTGTTTGTCAAATTCCACTTTTTTTTCTGAAAAAAATTGAAAAAGTGCATTTCTAGATCGAATTTAACAAAAAGTTACTTGAAAAAGTTGTGTCTATGGCAATTTTATATCAATTTGCCAAATTTTATGCAACTAGGATAAAGTTAACGTTTTGCTTATTTTTGACAGATATCCCCTTTATATTGAAAAACATGTTTGGTCAATTGTCATCTATTCATGTGTACATAACAAACTCATCATGGAGTTTAACTTTTCTGATAAATTTTTACTTATACGGACATTTTTAGTGAGAAATTAAAAATGTGCTATAAAAATTTTAACATGACTGGTGCAAAGTTTCAATCACTTGGCTATTTTCTTAAACAAACCTTTTATTTCAAAAAAGCAGAGGCAACTAAAAAAAATGCAAATAATTTCGATAGAACTATTATTATTATTATAAATTTTAAACAACAATAATATTATAGAAAATACAAATGGGTACAAAAAATTACTTATTGATCTAAATGAGGTTGTCAAACACTTATAGCCTACATTTCATTATGTCGTCCTCCACGTTCAATACCAATAATGGTCCTTCTACTGACATCTGTAGCTGAATTTTTAATAAATCGGGGATTTATATTTGCACAGTACTCGCGAATGGTATTTTCCAGATGTTGTATGTCAGTAAATGGTCTACTTCGGTACACTTTTTGTTTCAGGTAACCCCACAAGAACAGTCTAAAGGCGTCAAGTCGGGTGATCTAGGTGGCCAATAATGTTCCCAGTTACGTCCAATAACTTTGCCTCTGAACAATTGTTAGAGGGACTGTTTTACAGCAACCGTGTGATGTATTGGTGCGCCATCAAGCTGATACCCTAGGTCGTATTTAATATTTAAAGGCATATTATCTAAAACTTCACTAATCTCATTATTTGAAAGGTTGAGATAACCGATGGATGATAAATTTTCCCTAAAGAAAAATGGCCCAATTATTTGGTCATTAAGTATCCCACACCATACATTAGTTTTAAAGGAATACTGATCACCACAATCAACTGTGAAATTGGGATTTTTATGGGCCCACCATCGGCAATTTTGAGAACTTACCGTTCCATTTGAAGAGAACGTTGCCTCATCTGTCCATAAAATTTTATACGGAAACTTTACATTTTCTTCTCTCTCTCCTTGAAACCAGAATGAAAACCCCAAACGGACGTCAAAATCTCGTTCTTTTAATGTGTTGATAAATTTTGGCTTGTAAGGCCTAAATTTATTCTTTAATAAAATTTTTCTAACACTTTCTCTCTTGTAATCGGTATTTTTTATAATAACGGTTATGCTCGTTTGCCCGTGTTCAATAACTTTTAAACAAATGTTAAGTTGGGCCTCCTCATCATATTTACTTGGAGTGTGCTTTTTCTTAAATTGATTTGCTACGGATCCTGTTTCTCTGAATTTCGACATTATCCTTGACACAGTAGTATGTTAAACATTTTTTCCTGGATGCCGTTCATTAAAAATGTTAGCTACTTGCCGGTATGGTGTATTTTCACCACATGTTAAAACTATTTCTATTCTTTCCTGAAGAGACAACATTATTGCAACAATAACTGTTAAAAATTTGACAAGTAAATCAACAACTTGACACTACCATAGCATGCATTTTGTTTGTCAAGACCTACTTAAAAATTTTATTCAACGTGATTAAGCATCCTTACCGCCCTAGTTAGTGTTTATAAGTAATCTGTAAATACTGAATATTGAAATTTTAATGTAATTTCAACTCTAGTAATTTTATTAATACTTATTGCAGTTTTAGAGTTGTGTCTGCTTTTTCAAAATTGAAGGTACTGACGTTTGTTTAAGAAAATAGCCAAGTGATTGAAACTTTGCACCAGTCGTGATAAAATTTTTATAGCACATTTTTAATTTCTCTCTAAAAATGTCCGTATATGTAAAAATTTATCAGAAAAGTTAAACTCCATGATGAGTTTGTTATGTATACATGAATTGATGACACTTACCCGAACTTGTTTTTGAAAATAAAGAGGATATCTGTCAAAAATAAGCAAAACGTTAACTTTATCCTAGTTGCATAAAATTTGGCATATGGATATAAAATTGCCGTAGACACAACTTTTTCAAGTAACTTTTTGTTAAATTCGATCTAGAAATGAACTTTTTCAATTTTTTTCAAAAAAAAAGTTGAATTTGACAAACACTGAACGTCAGTGGGTCGCAATTGGCCACATCATTTTAAGTTAAATTTAAAGCACAAACAAGTGCCGAAGTTAAACTTCATTGAAACTTTACAAAAAACAAACTGCAAATACGCTATAAGACAAAACTAGTAGAGAAAAATAAAATAACCTGGACTTGGTGTCAGGGTTGTCAAATCTTGAGATAATCAAAGGAAATTATGATGTCAAAGGATATAGCCACATGGGGAGGAATTTCAACTATAGGATGATGATTGAATAAGATGACACTGGCTGAAAGTGACAAAAAATTACAAAAAAACAAATAGGTAGACTAACAAAAAACAAATGAACAGCATTATACGGTTGAGTAAAAAAGACCTGAGGTTGGTAACTGGACCATAGTATATGACTGGACTTACCTGTGTAAATGAAAAGTACAGCTGTGCTTCTGACACTACATATCTCTAGCTTTGAAAATCCAAACTCTGATCCGAGATTTTTTTGCTGAGACAGCTAGTAGTTGACCCAGCAGCTGAGATTTTTCTCAACCAAACAAGATTACTATTGAAAATCTTCCAACTTTCCAATTATGAGGGAAAATATTCGAGAGACCATGATAAATATTCTGAGGGATTTTGGAGAAAATAATCAGACGGAACTAAATGAATTATATATTAATATTTTTTAGTTTTGTATAGGTATTAAAGTACAAGTATGTAACTCTAATATAACTAATATTACAGCCCTGAATGATTATTTGACTGGGAAACAGTGTGAACTCTTGAAGAAACATGTTTCTTTCTATTCTGGAGATCTTCAGGTAGGTCCCTAGAACAATGACAACAAATGTAAATAATGTTAGGTTGATGAGAATGCAAAATAACTTGATTTATATTCCATGTTAACTATGAAAATATTCTGAAATATATCGAAAATATAAAGACATCTTCGAATATGAAAAACACAACTTCAAATACCACTTGCAAAATTGCTTCAAGTAAACAACCTGGTTGTTTATTTTTTTGACTTGCTTAATATACCAAATCCCAACTTCCCATACAATATATTTACGATTTCAGATTGGGAATCTGTTTTGATTTTCAGCACGATATATATTTTTTTGCTTTTCAGCCCGAAAAAATGTTCTCACTTGTACTACTGGTTCAGTACCACAAAAGTCTGATAATAAATATATAATTGTTGATTGTTGTACCATTGGATTGCATGAACATTAATTCCTTGGAACAATACATGTTTTTTCAAATATGCCCCTCTTCCTTCCTTATTAATTTCCTTCTCCGAGATACATTTACAGTTACGGAATCTTTTGATATGTACAGTTGCTACGAAATGAATGTATATTTTTGACAAAATAGTTATTAATGGGTGAATAAAGAAATAGTCATCAAAATGCAATTTGTTGTACTCATAAAAAAATACTTAACTCTGAATTGAAAAAGGTATATTTTTGAAAAAAAGTTTTGGTTTTCTACTTCTCCATGTTTATACAAGAAATATAGGAAACCTCCGAAGGATAAAATAATTCAATTAATTCCAAAATTGACTCTTCACAAAGATGTATAGATCATGCATAGAAGTTATTTACAGACACAAACTGAAAAAGAGCCCTCCCGAAACAACTACTTTCAAATGAACATTGAATTACACAAAAGAAAAGGTACTTTCTCTTACTACTGATATGCCAGTAGTGGACGAAAGTTGGTAAACTATACTGAGACACTGCTGTATGTGAGTATGTGTGACAGGTCATGAAATGTTCACATGACATAGCGTCCCTGAAAAAGCTGTGGGTGTGTGTTTTGTTCATTAACTCACAAAACATATAGGTAGCAGATACCTCCATCAGGTGAAATTCTACCTGAATATTCGACAAAAACGATATTGTGTAGAAACCGGCGAAGGTAGCATCTACATCTACATGGACTGTGAGGCATTTATGGACACACTGTATCTTTATTTTGTGAGTGAACTCGTTAGATTATTAACCCATTCCTCAGATAATACTATATTTTTAGATTTATCTTTGTATTTTGAGACTGTTGTTTGAGACATAACATCCATTATGTTTTTGTAACACATAACTTATTTCAATTGATAATGGAGCTGGAAATTGAAGTAAAAACATTACACCTTGTAGAGAAAATCACCCGATCTCTACACAATAAAGAAATTGCGGTTGGCGTATTTTTGTACAATGAAGGAGCATTTGACAACGCACTACCGATATTTATTAGATCAGCCTTGGTTGAAAAAGGCATAGAAACGACCATAACTGGCTGGATCTATGCCATGCTTTATTAAGATGCTACTTTAGATGATAAAATTCATTCACTCATTACCTACCAACTAATAAAGTAATTTCGGATTTTTCTGAGATGAGATAGACTTCAGCCACTTTGAAGTGGTGAATACAATTGACCTACTACGTCAAATTCTAAAGTTCGTCTTATTTCATTAATCTCATTAGATATATCTTTAATTTTGTATTATAGTTTGCAAGCATCTTCCAAAACAATTTTCATTTTGGTGAATATTTCGCATTTTCTGTTTATTAATTTTTTTATGAAAGTTAAATATTTCAAACAACTATAATGAAAGAAAATGAAGCAACTGTTGACAAAGAGGAACTGGCAACTTGAAATTGATGTACTAAGAAAAATATGTAAATTCAATTCAATAGCAAGATCCTTTTTAGTACAAACATTTCAAAACCCTTTTGTAAAAATTTTCATACGTTTTTTTTTTATGCAGATGGAACTAGCAAAAGATTAGAATTAATTTTGAGAGAGAAACTTTTTAGAAATTTATTGAATCAGGACTGCCACTCTTGTTTTATATAGAAAAGAGTACTCTCTTTCAAAATACCTATATATTTTTGAGAAATATAGGAATCTATAGAATTTGTAAAGTTATGGCATTGCCACAATTTTCAAGTTGTTACCAAAATTGTTTTCACTTGTGAATAATAATAATTAATTTCAATAACAATTTAAACAATTTTGCAATTTTTGAATACCATGTATTGTTTTTGATAGAAAACTCACCTGGAATTTCAACTTGGAAAAGGTTTTACACAAAGTCAGAGTGTTCTCAGGGATGTCAAAAAATTCATGGGAAATCTTGTGGCTTACGCTCCAAAGAATTCCTTTGAATATATGTGATAATTGTTGGATCAATGATCACAGCCTCGTGGCCAAAAGCTTTACAGCAAAAGGCTGACACTGTAAGTCTCAGCATTCTGGGAATGACCTCCGACTTAATACCTCCAACTATCAACTATGACCTACATAAGTTCATTCTAGGTCCCTGTCGTCTGAATCATCATACAAAAAGACTTGGATTATCAAAAGATTCTGGAAGATGATGAACAGCAGAGTAGATTCAAATTCTGCTCCGCAGCGGACTCAATCAAGGTTTCAGAGTTCTGCACTCCAACACACTTTTTTGAACTTCTTGACTCATTACAAAGTAAAGCAATTTGTCTTGCCAATGACCGCTCATTGACAATAGCTCTGATGATGTTAGAGCATAACAGGAAATTAGATCTGTCTCTTTACTGCAGTGATCCATAAAAGCAACAAGCATTTCTTTCAATTGACTGTCACAGTCAAGTTTTGGTTCGGTTGATAGAATCATGGAATTAAATTTGAGAGAAGGTTTTTCCAATGCAGTGGAAACTCCCGAAATTTAAGAAAAATTCGGAACTTCCATTCTCATTTCGGCTTCCACAGTATTTAATGAGTTCTACAGACTATGATCTCTCAGGGCACTCAAGCATTAAAAAATACACTCAAACGCTACATTTATATAACAAATAAAATCGTAACTTAATCTGATCTCTTGAGGAAATTCAAATTTATAAGTATGACTAAATGATTTTGAAAGAAATAATGATTGAATTGTGACGATTTTACTTTTCAAGGTATTATTCTTCAAAACCAAAATCTTGACTGAAGATGTGTTACTCACTTGAAAAAGGATAAATGCTGTTCCAATAAATATCTATTATTGCAATGTGCTAATTCAGGCCAGTGGGCAATGATCTTCCTCAAGTATACCTGCAATCTTTTTCTCCTGTCTTCCACTAATCCTGAATCCTAAAGGAAAGAAATCTCTAATGATGAAAAAATAACACAATATTTCAATTGAACTACCTTTTTGCCTATACTTTTTTTTGGTGGAAAATCGAAACTTCCTACAACAGAATCTAACTTCTTTAAATCGGAATGTAAAGCATGAAATTGAGCATATCTTCTATAAATATTCCACTCATCGTATCCTGCTCTGAGGAATATCTGATAAACGTGATGAGAACTTGATCCAGTACCTGTAATAAACACTCAATTAATACCGTGAAATTGAAAAACACTAGTAATACTTTATTCATGATAACATGAAATAGTGGACTATCTGATAATTGTTTATGGCCCACACCTTTTCATTTGAAATATATTTTAAATAAATGGAAACAGAGTCTAGGATTAAAAAAAGAGTTTCTCAGATCTTTCAGGTTGTTTCAAAAGTTTTGTCTGTTTTAATAAGTCTACTTCAAACTGTAATATCTCAGTGAATACTTATTTAATTTAATCAAAATAAGCACAATTTGAATCAGTGCACTTTTTCTAAAGTAACACAAGTCGATTAATTCCGACAGCATGAAAATTGTGTGCTCGGGAGAAGTCGACGAAGGTTGTTTTTGCTTGATCCTGTTTGGCGAAAGTTCTACAGGTGAGAAAGTTATCGAAGTGTTTGAAAAGAAGGTAGTCGGTTGGCAAGAGTTCTGTGGATTATGATGGGTGAGACAGAACTTTGACACTCAATTCGTATAGATTTCGGACGGTGACTTGAAAAACATGCGGACTGGAACAGTCCGCACGTTTTTCAAATCCAGTTCAGTGGAACAGAATTGGACCTCTACTGCCGGCTGCTGCTGATGTTATTTTCAGTACATTTCGTCGATTTCTTCACGATAGGACTCTGCTGTGATGGTTTGATCAGGTTGCAGAAAGTTATAGTGAATCACACTAGCCGCTGACCACCATACAGCAACCATGGTATTTTTTAATGGGTTTTCACCTTTGAGAAGTGCCTGAGTGGCTCATCAGTGTCCAGTCATTGGCCTGAACGTCTCCTATTGTCATAGAGGATCCACTTTTCATTACACTTGACGATCCGATGAAAAAAGGAAGGAAGGAAGGAAGGAAAGAAGGAAGGAAGGAAAGAAGGAAGGAAGAGAAGCCGCCACAACCAGTACTTTTACTTCCCTACATTAGAGGATTATCGGAAAGGATAAAACGGATTGGGTCCAAGTATAACATCAGGACCTGTTTCAGATCTGGGAACACTATCCGTAGCAGCGTCACGAAAACCAGGCCACCAAACAAGAAAATTCAAAGAAGCCGCGTATATGTTGGCCAACAACGCATTTAGTCAAGCTAGCTTAGCGATACGTAACATATGGAAACCTCTTGTCAAGCAAAACACGACCAACTTCCGTCAAACGGTCATCTCCCGCCAAAACCAATGAAGCGGAAAGAGAGAAGAGGGGATAGGTGAAAGCACTCGAATGACCTATAAATAGTCAGATCTCGGAGGAGTATCCACGATCGTGGATACTAACAATCGAAACGTTGTGACATAACTTGGTTTGAAATCTTTTAATTTTAATTTTTTCATTTTTTGTTAATAATATTTTAAATTTTTTCAGCTTTTATTAATATTTCAACTTTTATTTGTTTAGTTGTATGTTATTTCTTTATAATTTCAGTTTTTTGTTTGATGAAATTGTTATTTTCGGTTAATCTTTTTGAATTTTTTCAGGGTTATCAAATCAATTTATGTTATATTAGACATTGGAAGTCCGAACTGATGAAATACACCACGAAACATTGTTAACCACCTTCAAACAAACGTTAAAAAAGGATCGATTTGGTTGTGCTGACACCCAGTTCTTGAGCCATCCCACGCACCATTTGTGAAAGGTCAGTCTCCACCAGGTTTATCAAATCCTCGTCCAGGATAACTGCCACTTCGGGGCTCATCTTCGTGACAAAAATTTCCGGAATGAAATTTCGCAAACCAACGTCGAACAGTGCACTAACTATCATTGCCAATTTGAATTCGTAGAGAAAAATTGGCCAAAAATCGCTAACAACAATACTCGTTAAAGATGAAGATGTTATTGTATAGCCAAACACGTGCCGCGGTTTTGTAAACTTTCAAGAGAAAATCTCACATTAAAGTGTGTTTTTTGAATACGTTTGCATCAAGTATTTGTCAGTTTTATCATATTTCATAATACATTGGCCCTTAAATTTAACAAGAAATACGAAAAGAAATACCAATTATTATTTAGATATTACTTTTTCACTGAATTGCTTGAAATAGATTTAATGTTGTTTTTTTTTATTACCTGTCAGAAATGCTGATGGAATCCAAACATTCACACTTCCTGTTGAATCTGAACCTATTTCATCCAGTGACATGACAGGACCTCTGAGTATTTCCAGTTCACTTTTTAGTTTATCTAGCAAAGCTTCTTTCTGTAGGAGATTTTGCTGAAGAATGACATTGAAATCCATCAGTTCTGCATGCATTTCGGCTACCTGGGAAATACGTCATTATATTCTTTCTAACCATGTAGACAATATATTTGAATTATTATTTAAGAAAATATCGAAATAAACATACTTATCAAAACTGCATTATATTGTCGTTGAAACTAGGATAAAGATCTATCGAAGAATGTTAAAATATCTCCGAGAAAAAAATAACTGAGGAGCTCCTGATAAGGAAAACGTGTTGAGTAAGTTCATGATTTTTTACTCTTTTTCGAGTTCATTTGCATAGTAATTGTCACCAAGAAATTTTTTCATAATCAATTTGTATGTCCCTCTATAGGTGTGTAATAATTTCATTTACTTATCAGCAGTCTAAAACTAAAACAACTAGCTCGTTCAATATTTCAACATATTGTAACGAATCTGAAGCCGCCCCTGACCGATATGTTGACCAGCGAACAAACACATGACATCACCGCAAAAGGAATGCAGTCGGCAACCACCGATTGAACTCTAGTTGAGTTTCGAAACGACTATCGTTACAGATATATAAGGCCGGCTTCTCGTCCAAATATTTCAGTTGAATTTAGAAAGTGGTTCGAGCGATTAAACAAGGAATTCAAATAATGGAGATAAATTAAGCGTTAGTTGCTAAGTGTTGAATATGAATTAGTTTGTGATAGTGAAATATTGTTAGAAATAAATTTGTTTAAAACAGTTAATTCTTTAATTTGTTACAATATTAATGTATCTATTGAAAACATTTTCCCAACACTAGAACAAAATTACGGTCAAGATATTAATGTATATTAACTGCCATATTAATTTATTTACGCAGGCTACTATGCACTAATTGGGGAACTGTGCTTGAACTCAGGCAAAATGGCCTACTTCTCATTTATTGAATCTCACCTACAATATGTTATTTCTTTATGGGGGTCCTGCAAGAATCAGCTGATAAATTTAATATTTGTGTCTCAGAAAAGAGCAGTTTATTATATTTGCTGTAATCCATATTCACCTTGGAATTGGTCTACCTAATACATATGTCCAAAATAACAACAACTCTCCAGAGAGCATACTAGTGTCCGACCGAAACTGGTTTTTATGACCGAAACCGATTTTCGGCAACGGTCTCAGTTCCAGCCGAAACCGAAACTTCCTTAGAAGGATTACGTTTTGGAGGAAAAATAAAGAAAACGTTATTATAATCAGTGAGTCTTTATTTTTTTATCTTTAAATCACAACGTTATGCAGTCTTCGACATTTTTACTTATTGATAATCAACATAACAAACCCTTATTTGAGAAAAATATTAATTGCACCTTAAAAATACTCAAAATAGGTGAGGTGTTTATTTGAGTAGGTGTAGATCTTTCTTTTGAATATTATTGATAGTTTTTCAAAAATTTTAAAAATGAAATTAGTTATTTAAGTTTTGAGAAAGAAAGTTTTTGGCTTTCTACTACCCTATCTTGATACAAAAAAAGAATGAGGGAATCTTCCAAAGAAAAGAAAGAAGTAATCAATTTGAAAATAAGTAACTCTATACATGGATGTGTAGATCATGCAAAGAAGTAACTTTCAGACACAAACCTAATCAAAAATCAATCACTCCTAACAATATAGTCCCTTCAATTCTTATTTAAGTTGTTACCTAATATCATCTAATATTTATGTAATAAATAAAGTAAATCACAAAGTAAGTCTCGAGTCACGACATGATTAGGCACGTGGAGGCGGCAAAATGTCTTCGACGCTTGTATGAAACTCAACGCACTGAACGCGGGAACTCCCGGATGCAGGAGTTTCGGCAGGTTTGCCGCCGAAACCGAAACTCGACCGACACCGAACTTTCAGTCGGACACTAGAGCATACAATAACATTCAAATGATAATATGTCTCTTCCTATACCTACAACCTCTTCTTTATGTGGGTTCTGCAAGAATCAGCTGATGAATTTAATATTTGTGTCTCACAAAAGAGCAGTTTAGTATATTTGCAATAGTATGCACAGGGCTGAATGCAAACTTCTTTTTAAAAAACATGAAATATTACCTCTGTAATTCATATTCACCTTGGAATTGGTCTACCTAATACATATGTCCAAAATAACAACAACTCTCTAGAGAGCATACTATACACAATGATAATATGTCTCTTCCTATACCTACAACATCTTTATCAAAAAATTCATATTTGAAAGCAAAAAGATTTATAATCACTTGCCTGGTCTCTTTAAAAATATCACTAACTATTCTTTATTTTGAAGGCCAGTTAAAAGTGTACTTGTGAAAAAAGCATACTACAGTCTTCGGAAGTATCATGTTGATAATTTAGGTAAGCTATATTGTATTTTATTATATTATGTTTTATCCAAACTTTATCTACGTTTGTTTTACTATGTGTTCCCTTATCTTTTTACTGAATAACAACTCACTAACTAATTGTAGTAGTCTTAGTTACCATTGCTTTGTCAATAAGATTTAGTCTTTGACAATAAAGTTTATTTTGATTGATTGCTGGACAGCATTAATAGAGCCATCAAAAGGCTCCAAATGAGGAATTTTCGTGGAAGATCTCTTGTAAATGGTAACAACCAGACCATTCCAGTAATCATTATGATAATATGGTAACTCTAACTAAAAGAAAGAGCAAGTAATAGTGATCTGCGAACTCAACAACCTGCGAAGGAATTCATTGACTCCTTCAGGAAAACCAGTAGCCGTATGTCTCAAGGGGAACTATGCAAGGCCACTCAATTCGAAAAGGAAAAAAGGTACAAGTTTGTGAAGGGCAAAATCATTAGTCGAACTGCCCTCTGTAAAGCAGGACATGTTGAAGGAATGAGTGATCAAAAAATCAAACAGCCCTTGGTCGTCATCTGTGGTGTTGGTGAGTGCAAATTTTACAGCAAGGGCAGTTACTCTCTCCCCAGAATAGATAATATCTCTGAATTATTCAATGCACCCACAACATTTGAATACTTAATGGAATTGGTGCTAAAAGAACTCACCTGGAAAACATAACTAGTCAATATTGATGACATTATAGTGATCAGAAAAAGTTTTGACGAACATCTGTCAAATTTGAGGAGTGCTATCACAAATCTGAGGAATGCTCATTTGTAGATCAATCGTAGGAAGTGCTGCCTCTTCTAGAAAAAGTGAATTTCTTGGAATACGTTGTGACCTCAAAAGGAGTTGAACAGATTCAGAGAAAATGAAGGCAGTGAAAAAATGGCCAACACCGAAGAGCAAGCATCACGTAAAAAGTTTCCTTAGTTTGACCGAGAAGAAAACCCCTTTCTTTGGTCACCAGACTGCCAGCGAGCATTCAATATTCCGAAGAGACAGTTCTGGCACACCCAAAAGAGGAGTGCTTGTTCATACTCGATCCCAATATGACCAGAAGCAGTATTCTCTCGAGTACAAAAGGAGAAGCTGTTTCAGTGAGTTCCTGGGAACATCCCAAAGAAATTACTGTATCATTAAGAAAACTCTTCACAGTGGTTAAAGTGGTGAAAAACCATTCCATAGACTTTAGTTCATTAAGATTAGTTAGACAAGTTAACAAAAACAGGCATCTTGATGCCTATGAGAGTGTAGAAATAAGTAAACAATAATATTATGAATAACTATGGTGGACCAATACCTACTATACTATATAGCTTGTTGAAATAATATTTTAATTATTAGATTTACATGACTATTACATAAGGACACATTGTAAAATCAATTTAAGACTAGTAGATAAGGCAATATTGTGAAATTAATTTAAGAGACACCACTCAAGACGCAGATACCTAACGGGTGATTTTTTAAGAGGTATAGGAATTGATTTTCAAAAAGACACAATTTTGTTTTTTTTTTAATTTGAAGAAACCTTTATTGGAATCGATGGAACGATCAATATAATTTAATGTTTAAAGATGATTTCATGCAAATGTTGTCCGCGGCTCCGCTTTAGATCGCCCATGCGCAAGGTCTAATTTTGGCACACTCTCTCTAATATATCGACCGGTATTTCACGTATAAATGCTTCAATATTGGCTTCCAGAGCGTCAGTCGTCCCTGTAGACATGAGCCTTAACATGACCCCACAAGAAATGATCCAAAGGCGTTAAATCACACGATCTAGGCGGCCAATTGGCGGGCCCCAAACGTGAGATAAACTGTTCACCGAAGGCGACTCTTAATTGGGCCATTGTTTCGCGTGCCGTGTGGCATGTGGTACCGTCTTGTTGAAACCACATGTCAGACATGCCCAATTCTTCCATTTTGGGCAACAAAAAGTCGTCAATCATCGCACGGTAGCGCTCGCTATTCACAGTAACGTTCCGGCCGTTGTCGTCTTTGAAGTACGGCCCGATGATGCCACCGACCCATAATCCACACCAGTTACTTTTTCGGGATGCATCGGTAGCTCTTGCAATGCTTGTGGCTGGTCTTCACTCCACCTGCGGCAATTTTGCTTGTTAACGTATTCATTCAACCAGAAATGAGCCTCGTCGCTGAACACCAATTTTTCGATAAAAATGTGAATCTTCCTCCAACTTTGCCAGCGCCCATTCACCAAATGTTAAACGTTGTGAGAGGTCGCGTGGCTTCAACTCTTGCACCCACTGTATCTTATAAGGTTTTACACCCAAATCGACATTTCACGGTCATCACAAACACTGGCGGATACAGCCGCAATATTTTCTTCGGTCCTCACTCTACGTATGCGTGTTGGTGATTTAATATCCAATAATGTAAACTGGGTTCGAAATTTAGTCACAAGCTCCCTCAGTAGGCCGACGAAACTGCCCATAAATTGGAAGAAGTGCACAATGCACTTTCTTCACCGAGCATGAATTTTGATAATAAAATTCAATAATTTGCAAGTGTTGTTCATTCGTAAGTCGATTAATGGTTGAATTATAGACCAAACTGAACAAGTTTGACAATGACACAAGACACGATTCAAAGATGATCGAAACACGTGTCGAGGTGTTAAAATAACGATTTGGTGTTGGAAAAAACTCCAGTAATATTCATTACTACACCAAAGGTTCCAAACAGTGCATCACAAGTATTATAATAATTATCTCTATGTGTCTGAATTTAGTTTGCTTCTCTATACTCGTATATTCTTGGATAGCCATTTTGAGAATTATTGAGTATTACTGTATCTTCGAATGAGATAATGTGAGTGCCTTCATTGAGAGCATATTCAGCTCATTTGTCGGTATTGCTGAAGGCAACTCACATTATGTCATCATCTCATCATCTCATTACTCGATAAAACTAAAAATTGATATCCAAGAATATAGAGAGAGTCAATAAAAACTAACTTCAATAGATAGAGGCAATGAATAATAAAAAACCGGAGACAAATTTCAACATTGCAGGTGCATAAGGGCCGCCGTAAACGCTCCAAGATATGTACCGAATAGGTACATATTCAAAGATCTAGACCTGAACATACACTACGTGGACGCAGACATGAAGAAACACGCAGAGGATACGTTCGACAGAATTCGAGGGCACGAAAACCCAGCGCTAAGCGACTTACACAACGCATTGAACAGGGATGACCCCAGATTCCGAGAGAGAGACAAACACAGGAGGCCAATGAAACAGAACCGAAGACCACCCCCGAGAGTCGCTGTCAGGCGGCTCCGGTAAGTATAAAAAATTTCTCAACCAGTTCAAATTAAACTCTCTTTCAGACTCACTGAGAACCAACACTCGTATGGTGTATTAAGTTTTCCTTACAAAATGTATTTTGTGGGGCAAAGTTTTTACTCCAGGCCACTCAACCCGGGAGGGGGCATGGGGGGGATTGCATTGCAGTTTCTGTGTTGGGAACAACTCGAGCACTTTGACCATAAAAACCTGCATACCACGGCCAAATAACCCGGGAAATAGCTTTCACACAGATCTAAGTTAATAGATGAACATCTTAAATTTCTTTCAATAATGGGTACAAGAAAAATTTGTCTACAACTCAAACTATTGTGTGGAAAATCATAACTACATAAATCTCATTAGCATTTTATGTTATGTAGTTATATTATAAAGTTTATGTTATATTTATCATTAAGTTGTACTTAGCAAGTAAGGCGAGTTATAATCATTCTGTTTTTTATCACAACAATAAGCCTTCAGCAGTCGCGGGCCGCGGATCGTTAATTAGAAACCCCTGAATTAGAATTCAATTGTCAATAAATTATTTACATTTCTGAAGAAATGTTTAGTTTCTTTGAATCAAATCAATGTGAATACACTGAATACCATTGACATTCATTACAAAAAGACCAGTATTTACACCATATTTGTGGAACTTTATTATGAGGTTACCAACAAACAGTGATACAGGTGATACCTTCTTGGAGACGACTTACAGTAATTCATTGTAAATTTTGCGATTTGTTAAAATAAACATGTATTTGAATAAAAAGTAGAACAATTTTACCTGAACTAATTTCTTCTCAAACATCTTTGCTTCCCCCTTATAATCAGGCTCTAGTTCAATATTAAACTCCTCTAGTAAGGCTCCTATACTTTGATCATCACTCCTCAACATCTGTATAGCACTCATATACTTTTTCAGTTGCTCTTTGAGTCCTTCATTTTCCTTCATCAATAACATAATCTTCTCGTCCTTTTCACTTATTTCCTTTTTATTTTTGTATTCTACAGAAGTAAGAAGGGCACTGATATCTGCTGGTACTTCAATATTATCATTAGACAAATCAGATGGGTCAAAATATTGGTTGATTTCTACAGAAATAGGTGTTAGTTCCCCAATTTCTGAATTAGTCACTGGCCTAAGAGTATCAGGTAAAACCATTGAGTATTTTTCTCGTGATCCACTACTTTCTATAGAGAGATTTCTGTCGAGGTTAGGTTGCCTTTCTTCTTTTTCTTTATCCTTGTCCATTTTGGAAGACCTAATATATAAAAAATAAAGAAGATGAAAAGGCCTATTAGATGAAAAAGTATGCAACAAGTGAGCCTGAGGCTTCTTTAATTTTCTATAAGATATATATCAAGAATTCAATATTGTGAAGTCACTCAATAATGAAAGAAACAAATATTTTTTATTCATTCTTCTTTACTGTACAAACTGTGAAAATTACATACAGCTAAATCTTGATTTAAAAAAAGTTGTCTTTTTTTGACTACCAGTGAGTGATATCAAAAATAAATTCTGGGTTTTTAATTCCAGAGTTATATGGGAAAAACCGATAATTTCAAAATTCCATTTTTGATGTATTTTCTTCATTCGTCTGACTTATGGAATCCTCAACTTTCAAATCTTAAATACAAACACGTATTTTTTGTAGCAATTTTTTCTGATCGGCAATGTTCATATAATATCGTAAAAAAAGAGTCTTTGATATTATAAAAAATTCGGTAATTTGATGATTTTTTTACATTTTTGATCGCTCGAATGGTAGCAATTTTTATTCTCCTTATAAGCATCAGCTAATTCTTGAAAACTTCACCAAGAACTTAAAAATGTGATAGAAACCTCTAATATTTTCAGTGAAGTTTTCCCATGTTATACAACTTCTAGAAATTTGAGGAAAACTAAAACTTTCATGTCCAGCCCCCATTTCAGCTTCTCTAGTATCGAATCAGAAGTCAATCACATAGGTACTCGTATCAACAACTAAAATATATTCTCTAGAAAGGTATTGGCATTATAATGAAAGATAGGAAGATTCTCAAAATTTTAAATGTTCAATGTAATTTTTTCTGTTCTCTATTATGTAAAATATTAAGATTTACTAGTATGTAAATCTATAATTGACTAGTTGTCTGATTAGCATTTATGTTCACCTGTAAGGAACTGTATATTGCTTTAATGATGGACGAAGTTACTACTTCTACTACTTATCAGTAATAAAAACACACACGAGTTATTGTTTAGGAAGAATGATCTGAAATTGACATCAAGCTGCAAATAAATTTATCTGTCAGAGCTCAAAAACAAAGCATTAGTGATCCTACACAAGACAGAACCGTTTGGACCTGTCACAATTCTCATCAGTGGTGCAGGGCTGAACCACCTCATTGGACTAAACTGTTCCTAAGTTTACTTAAAAAAACATAAACAAAATCTTTTATATTCAAAACTAGTAACATTCCAGAATATGTCACTTTTCTCAAGTACTTCATAACACCATAAAAAACTCGTACTTTACTACTTATACAAAATGGGGGCTGCAAATGAAAGTTTTTTCCTCAATTTCAGGAATTCGTAAGAAAACCTCACTGGTTTGTGATATCAAGTTTTCGAAAATAAGCAGTAATACATTGCTTTCATTTGAGTCATCATCAGCTATATTATTTAATTACTTGTGAAAATCATCAAAACTTGCAAGAAAATTACACTATATGAACAGAAATTTCGAGAGAAACTTCCAGGATTAAAATCAAAAGCATGCCCTTCAGATAAAAACAAAAATCTTCTTCGTGGATGGGAGATAAGGGCAACAATACAATATAACTCACTTCATCGTACTGGGACTCGAATGAATTTTAGTGGCACGCACATTATACACTTACTTCCCGAACATTCCATACTGTTCTCAAACATTCCACAACATTTGAGAATATTTTGGTATGTTATGGAATGCTCTCAAATATTCTCAAATGCCCTCAAACTGTTCTATAAAATTCTAGAGGGTAAAGTTTCCAGCCTCTTTATCCACACAATCACACCATATAACTTCCTCGATCGTACCAGGACTTGTTTCTGAGTTGAGCGACATTCTCATTGTACATTTACTTTTAAGCAATCAATCGATTAAATTTATTCATCTGAAGACCACAAGTGGTGTAAGATATGTCAAAAATTTAGAGTATAGAGACAAAAAGCAAAATTACAGAGTAAAAAGTTGAATGTTAAAATGACAAGTCCAAGTGAAGACAGAATACACTACAATTTAAATATCAAGGCAAAATATACAATTACACACAGAGTACGACAGAATCAGTGATTTATATACTGAAAAAATAAATTCTTTCAAAGTATAAAAATAAGTACTTTTTTCAGTGACTTCTTGAATCTGAAATAGGTAGGTTCATCTATGATGTTTTGGGGAATTTTATTAAAAATTCGAATTTCGATGCTTGGAGGACCGTTTTGTGCTAGGTTCAATCTGTTTACAGGAATATTCAGGAAATGCTGATTCCTGGTGGAACGAACATGAATGTTATTATGACAGAGCGAAGTATTTCTATGTTTGTAAATGTAACAAACAGTTTCCAATATGCAAAGTGAAATAAGGGGTAATACTTGTACTTAAATGAAATGAATAAAAACACTTTTGTCTAAATACCCCATTATCATTGGTAATGGGGTCAAACCAGAAACCAGTCCTATAAATAAAATCTACCAGTGGTATTTAAACAAAAGTGTTTTTATCCATTTCATTCAATTAATCATGAATTACAATAAAGTAAACAAGTCATCAATCACACATAGTAATACACGTAGCTTTCTAAAGAGAGGTCTACTAAAGTCTGTTTGGGGTTTGCGAAACATGTCAAAAATTCACTTTTTCTGTGTAATAAAGGGACTTTTGGCAGCAAGGTGACTGTCCCCATATGCCAGTCTTGACTAAATTTCTGCAAAGTAGAAGTTTTTCATTATTGGAGTTGTCAGGATCTTATACATACAACATAATTGAAATATTTTGTTTTCAATATTTCTTATTAGAGTAGATATGTGGGTTTTCCAATTTAGTTCATCATTTATATTGAGACCGAAGAACTTATCAGATATATTACGGTTCACTTTAGAGTTGTTTAATTTCAGGAGTAGTGTGTAGTAATGTAGTGATGAGATAGTGATAGATATTGATTTCTATTTGCAAGAAACGATCTGAATCAATCATGTGCTCTTCTTTTAATGCTGAGTGCCCAGAGTTTGTCTAGTAGCCGATTGTGTGGTACATAATCAAAGAATTTGCTCAAGTCACAGAATACTCCAATTGGAGATTTTCTTTTGTCAAGCTCTTCCAGAATTTTGTAATTTTGTGGTAGTAGTAGCAGTTGACTGTGCTTTTCTGAATCCATGCTGTTTGGTTGTGAGTTTCGCAAAGATGTGGATCATATCAATTTCTGTGAATGGTAGTAGCACCATGAATTGTAAGATTCTATTGGGCATATCTGCAGAATCTTCAGGGGGGATTTTTGGAATGTCATTAATAATTTTTTGGGGGCTTTACCCGGATCTGTTATTTGTTCATTCCCCCGCAGAATGTGTATATTAGGTCGCACTGAATTTTTCTTATTATGTTTATTGATGATTGACTAGGAGGTCTTGTTTTTGTTTTCTGAATGTTGAATGACATTACTGAAATTTAACTTGTTGACGTTCGATGAGCCTTTGGTTATATATAGGTTTGATTTTCAGGGTGGTATTTTTGAAGACCATATAGATCCTTCAATAATCAATTAGAGACTTTTATTTCCTCCGAAACCCAGGTGCTGCTAACTTTACTTTTGTTTTGGATGTGTATTGAAGGGAATTGCTACATTGAAGTGAAATGTCAGAATATTGATAGTATTTATATTTGTCATCGAAAGATTTTGCATTATAAACACAGACACACTTTTCAGAAACGAGTAATTCTGCCATGTGCTGCTTATTGTTGTTGGATAATATTCTTTTGTACCTAAAAGATATTTTCGCCGGAGCGGGTTTCTATTTTGATTTATTAACGTTTTTAACGTATTTAACGTTTAATTTATTAACGAAGGTAATAATGAGCCTGTGATCAGAAATAGGTGTGTCTATTACTACAGAGATCGCCTGTATATTTGTAAAAACATTATCAACTTTGGTTCTCGAGTATGAGGTTATTCTTGTAAAGTCATTTACTATCGATCTTATTCCAAACTGTTCAGTGATATTCAAAATACTATCGGCCTCTATAGATGGGATACTGAAGTCAATGTTGAAGTCTCCGCTTAACCACATTTGTAAACTAACTGAGAACATTTCATCTAAAAGCATCTCAAGTTTGTATGAGAAATTTTGGAAATTACTGGTAGGTGATCTATAAATGGAAAATATTTTGTGGGCTTTGAGGCCTCCACCACAGACCTCAGTCTTTTCCAATTTTCAATTGGAAAACTACCTATTTCATTTTCTAATAGCCAAGTTTCTGTTGCCACAATGCATGTGGCAACAGAACATAAAATGTACATGTTCCACTTCCAGCATCTCACTTGTCTCTATAATGGGATTACTTATGCTAAAAAATCGTTTTCTTAACTTGTTCTACTGTAGTTATTGTATCGCTTGAAGTAGAATCTTTTGATTGCAACTCCGTTATTATACCTATTTCAGTGTAGCATTAGAAACTTCAGGAGATTTCGAGAGTGCTTTATATTTGTAAATCTGAAGGATTTCTGGAATCTGGTGACCAAAGAAATTTTTTCTCTACCACTTTCTTTTTCTGCTGCTTCGAGACACCTAATTATAACAGACAATTGTGACAACTGTCAGGTTACATTTCTTAGTAATCATTTATATAGTACAATACAATTATATAGACACTAAATACTAAGAAATATATTTGAATTTAAATGAAAACATTGTTGTGAAGGTTGTGATTCTATATAGTTCATCATCACTTTTTCTCGCCTGTATAGTATAATTTTCGTACGCCACTGCAGCAGAAAGATTAAGGCTAAAAACTCATTTCTGAAAATTTACTGCCTACTATTTTGGAATTATATTATAGTTAATGTATTACTAGAGGGGATTTTCGGAATATTCAAATTGCATCGTTCATTAATTTCATCTTGAACATTTTTTCAAAGGCAAGCAGAGGATAGCTATTAATTATGAATTATAATTCAGGAGATTTTGCATATAATACAAACTACTTGAATGTTAACGTTAAACAAAAATTAAAAATATGTACTTTGAATCAGAATTACAAGGATCATACATTATACCTTTGCTTATTACCTGAATTTTTCTTCATCAATTTCTTTGAGATTAGCAGATTTGTTTCTGAAAGATGTGTTGTCTCCTAAGGATGTAGTATCCGATGCAGTGCTACTTGAACTAGACGGAATACTAGTGGAGAGTGAATTGTCATCATCATCAAATGAGATAAATTGCCGCGCAACCTTCTTTTTCTTCTTTTGTTTAAGTTTGTCTTTGTTTTCTGGAAATATCAAAAACAAATTTGAATGAATTATCCCAGGAATATAGATAGATAGATAGATAGATATATAAAATGTATTTGTTCAGGATAAAAATACAGTACCCCTGAGGGCATAGAACATGTCAGTATAAATATAAACATATATCACAATAATATTAGGTTAAAAGAGGAAGGAAAGATGTACAGTACATAAACTGTACAAAAATATATACATACATATAAAAATATTAGTACATGTAGATATAGGCTCTTAGAGTCCATGATTGTAATAAAAGCAGTCAAATAGATCGAATAATAATAGTATCATTTAAATACTCGTCAGTTGCATAGTATGCTTTTTCAAATAATGCTTTTAATTTTATTTTTAATGTTGTTTTATCGAATTCCCTCACTGTAAGAGGGAGTTTGTTGTAAATTGTTATTAGAGTATGCGGTACGTTTTTTTGAATAAATGAGAAGTTTGGAGTATTACAGGTCAAGTCTGACTTATTTCTTGTAGAGTATATGTGTGTCTTTTTAGAGTCCTCAAAAAGTTTGGTGTTTTCCTTAACAAATAGTATAGTATCAAGAATGTACTGGCTGTATAAGGTTAGTATTTTATTTTTTATAAATAAGGGTTTACAACTATCAGTTTGTTTATGGTTAAATATAATTCTAAGGCATCGCTTTTGCATCTTAAATATTGTGGCAAGATGATGACCTATGGCGATCAAGGACTCTACCCTTAATTTAGCATCAATGCAACGACGCGACATAATGTAACCATGACCAACAAGAGGCGCACGGAGCGAGAGGGGACCGCGGTAGCTGATTCCTCGACTTGATAGTTTTGATGACGTCAACACGTTTTATATTTGATAATAATGTATTATAATAAGACAGTTGTTAGTAAGACCTGATTTGGGAAGGACCCCCTTGTACAACTCCTAGGCAATAAACCTAGTATCTAAGTATTCTGGTGTTTCCCTCATGGTATTTCCCTCATAAGGCTACCCCTGAGTCACTCCTCAAAGCGAAGTTGTAACAATATCTTGGGGACATCTGTCGAAGCACCCCAGAATATTAAACCGTACTTGATCCTTGAGTGAACTTGTGCGTAGTAGACACACACAGCAAGCGTTTATATCTATTGATCTTGTTAGCACTCTTAGAGCATAGCAGTATTTTGCAATATTTTGTATTATTGAGGTTAGGTGACATTTCCAGTCCAATTTAAGATCAAGCTCAATTCCCAAGAACTTTGTACTTTTGCAAGCTGATATTGTTGATCTACCATCTGAGGCTGAGTATTCACATGCAGTTGATTGTTGGGAAAACTTTATTACTCGTGTTTTGTTTATATTCAACTTTAAGTGATTATGTGTGAACCAATCTTCCAATGTATTCAGTGCTTCAAACATGCTTCTGTCTAATCCTTCAATACTATGTTCCTTGATTACTACACTTGTGTCATCTGCAAACTGCACAGTGTTGAAATCAATAGCATTTGCTAGCTCATTGGTATACAGAATATATAACAACGGCCCTAAGATTGATCCTTGCGAAACTGCTCTCAAGATTGTTAATTCATCTGACTGTATGTTTTCGTTAGTGAGGTGGTATTTTTCAACAACTCTTTGTGTTCTATTTTGCAAGTATGATTTTATTAAATCGGCTGAGATTCCCCCGATTCCATAGGCATTAAGCTTGCCTATTAGTATATTATGGTCGACACTGTCAAAAGCTTTTGACAGATCTAGACAAATAATTGAAGTGTGTTTTCTTTCATTTTGACTATTTAGCACTGTGCACAAGGCTTGATAAATCGCTCATTTAGTAGATTTGCCTCTTCGGAAGCCATTTTGGGTCTGGAAGAAATTCCAAAAATCCACGGCATTCAAACGAGTAGAAAAACCATTCTTATAAATTGGTGTTGATATGGACAACTTCAATCACAATGGGAAATATCCTGTCTCAATAGCATTTATGCTATTGAGGTATCGCTGGTTGTAGAAATACTGAAGAACACTGATTTGTATTTTTTTCAATAGACTGATTTGTTTACTCATTGTATTCAATGGTTGATGTTCTTTTGATCTTATTTGACAAATATATCCCAGTGTTGATATAAGTAGTATTGAAAATATGTAATTTCTTTCATATTTTAAGTTAAGTCCCCGTTTTAAGTTTAAATATCAAACATTTCATTTGATATTTTTCCAGTGACAACTTAAATTGTTTTCGTTTTCATCGATGTTTGTTTTAAAGTAGTTATTTTTAGTTTTTTATTAATATAGTAAGTGTTTTTTATAATTTTTGTATTGTTGTAAATCATGCTCTAAATAATATAACGCCGGCCGCCGCTGGTAGCCATAAATCAACTGTGACGTGGTCAAGACCGCGCTCAGCCTCGATTATTCTAGTCTTCTCACCGGCTTTGATGGAAATCCCGGCGAATATTCCACCGGCTTCGATGAATTTCTGAGGAATTCTCCACAGGTTTTGGGATAGTTCGTTTGCCGCATATAAACGCTATAAGACGATAGACATTTGAGTAATAGTTGAAGTTTCAGTTAAAGTGTTTAGTTATATTAATAGTGAAATAGAGTTTGAGTTTGAATATTGTTCAGTTTAGTCAATTATTGGTAAGCCCACGAGTAAAAACGTGACATTTGGTGCCGAAACTTGAATAATTGACTGAAAATTTACCGTTTTATGGTGAAAAAATGGAGTGTCGATTACGAAGAGATGTAAGAACTAAGAAAATGTTCGAGGTTTTGCAAGCGGGGCTGGTGGGCCGAAATGAAGAAGATGAACGACGGAGGGAGGAAGAAATATAACGCAGAAATGAAGATCGTGAATTACTACTAGGTATTCAGATGAACCTTCAGTTATTGGAAGTTTTAAAATCTTCCCAAGTGAGTGAATGGGTGGTACAGGCATTTACTCAGGAATAATTTGGAAAAGTATTTCAGGAAACAAAGGAGAAATTGGAAAAAGCAGTCGATAAGAAGCTTGAGGAGGTCGTAAGAAAATTTGAAGAGGAGCTTTAAAAAAATCTTGAAGGAGTGGACAAAAAGTTTGGAGAGGTTTTCCGGCAACTCCGGAAAGAATCACCGGACCTGAAAAGGGTTACTGTGGAAAAATGCAAATCAGAAACGACCTCTCTCCCTTCTAGTAGTAGTTTTATTAAAACTCCAACCTTCGATGGCGAATCTTCATCGTTAAGTTATTGCAGAGAACTTGAGGCCGCTGTGAAAAATAATGGGTGGAAAAATGAGGAGAAAACAACAGCTCTCATACTGGCACTCAAAACATTCCAGTCAATATGTAGAAAGATTATGAAGCAGTTATATCAGCTTTGGAGGTCAGGTATGGTAGTGAGCACCTTCAACAAGTCTACCAAGCTCAACTGAAGGTGAAAACTCAAGGTCCATCTGAGAGTGTGCAGGAATTTGAGGTTGAAGTCGAAAGGTTGGTAATTCTCGCCTACCCAGAAGCACCTGTGTTTTTTACATAATTTTAAGGATTCTATAATTTTTTGATTTAACATTTTTGACCCTTGGGTCAAGTTGTAATTTCAATGTGTTTATTGTATCATGTTATTGTATTTGTTTATAATAGTTAAATTTGGCACTTAACCCTCAATAAAAGGCCTATAATACTTCTATTGTTAACTTTCTCAAGACCGTCTATTTTATTTCTTCACGACTATATTATTTGGGTTCAAATACCGAGATTCATAACGGTAACGTGATATTTCTCTGCATTTATATCTTTTTGAATGTATGGCAACTATTATCTACAATCCTTACTAATTTCTCTGTTTGTCGAATTTCGATCTAAGCACCCTTTTCGAAGATGTTCGGGAAATACGTGACTTGACAATAATTCCAGCCCATACTGATAGTTTACCGTCTCTCAAAAAGAAATTTTTGGGGGATAAGACCAAGTGAAAATTAAAATTCAGTATGCATCCGAGAGTGAATGTAACAAGACATACCGTCTTACCGCGTATGACAAAAGTTTAGTTCATCATTTTTAAGTACCGTAGGAACATCTTGTTGCAAGACATACCGTCTTCCCAGATACCATTTTTGTTTTTTATACATTGAGGATTCTACTATAAACTCATAGTAAATAAAATATTGATTAGATAATAATTTATCTTTTCAAAAATTATTGGTGAAATGTAGTTACTTTTTTCAATTTTAAAAATTTGGATTAAATCAATAAATAAAAAACAACGGGGTTCATGACAGGGAGCTGCAGCAGTCGATGAAAAATTGAATGAAGCCATCATTTATGAAGGAAGTTTATGAAAGTTCTAGGGAGGGCCATCAACGAAAAGGAAGATGAAGGAACAGATTGACTCATGGTAGGTCTAGAGGAACTTTTAAAGAAATATTTGATAAATGTAATTGCACCCTAGGCAAGAGGGCGGACTAAATGCTGTAACTGCGGGAGAAAAGGACATTTAAGGCGGGACTTGATCACGTTCAACATCGGACGAAAGAATAGTCTGGCATTCGAGATCACACAAACTAGAGCGTCGGGGTTCGGAAAACTAAATTATGCCAGTGTTTGGGGGGTACATTGGCTGCTGCATCTCAAGCCTTCAGGCATTCGATTTCCACGATAGAACGCAACAGTAACAGCTTAGTTGTCGACGGATTTCTGAATAATCACCAGTGACTCTTCACCGTCGATACTGGAGCGATGAGGACCGTAATGAGAACCGACATTTTTAAGAGAAGCAGTTTGAAGAAGTTATCAATATTACCCGTTCTGAAACAGTCACTGGAGATAATTTGACAGTCTATGGAGAAGCTGAAGTGAAACTGAGGCTTGGAAATTGGGAAACAAAAACATTAGTGGCCAACATCGTTGACGAATTCTGGGACTAGATATCATGTACCCTAGGGATTCGTGGTGGACATAAAGAACAAACTGTTGAAGGTTGAAAATGAGGGAATTTTGCTCGACGTGCCCTCTCAGCCTTATGACAGAGCCAAGGTGGTTATACTAGAAAATTCCAGAATCTCTCCTAACACCGAGAACATTATTCAAGCGGAAATTGCTGGACTTGGAGACTTGGGTAGAGCAGTATTGGTAGAGCCATCCAACGGCTCTGAATCAGGAATTTTCGTAGCCAGATATCTCGTAAATGCTAACAATCAGACCATTCCAGTAAGAATAACACAGGTCTGCGACCAAAAAACTGCATAGGATTTTTTTACATTTTCTTACAGATTTTGACCTCCCAAAAACAGAAAAAAATATTCAAATTATTATATCACATAAGTTTTTATGTATATTGCAGTATCTATGTTCAATGGTAATAAACCTATATGATTTTTATTTGATAATGGAGAAAAACAACCTGACCTGTTGGTGAGACAGGGAATGTTTTAACATGTTGAGACAAGTCAAATGACGTACACTTTTACACAATTATATGCAAACTAAAATTTAAGCACATAATTTTTAAAGAAAAATAGTGGTAATCATTTCTTCTTTGATTTGATTTCTCATTTTTTATTCTTTGCTACAATCTTTTCCCGTTATTTTGGCGCAAAATAAGTTCTAGCATATTAAGTTGCATTTATACCTTCAATTGACGCCTAGTGTATATCGCTTGAAACAAAGAAAAGCTCTCAGTAGACATGCTGATATTCAAGTGAACAGTGCTGTTGTCTGTTAATCATGGCTACAAGGGGTTGTGTTATTTCTCCAAACAGTTTTTGTTATATCTGTGGCGAATTCGCTATTAAAAGTCAACAGAGAAATATAAGTGATTTTGTAAGGAAAGTTTATTTTGCCTACTTTAAATTAAAACTTGGTGATCAAGATAAACCATGGGCCCCGCATAAGGTGTGTAGAAGATGCAAAGAAGATCTTCGTTTGTGGTTTAAGGGAAAGAAAAATGCATTTCCATTTGGAATTCCTATGATATGAGCAGAAAAATCACACCACCGACTGCTACTTCTGCTCAGTTGACGTGAAGGGATTCAATTCAAAAAACAAAAGAAACATAAGTTATCCTAATCTTGACTCAGCTATACGTCCAGTGCCCCATAGCTCCGAGATATCTATCCCGCAGCCACCTTCCTGTTTGGATGAATACCCTAGTGAGTTGGAGGACGAAGCTACATTGCCTCCTCCGGGTGAATCAAGCTCAGATTTATCTTTTGACGAAGATGAAAGGCCTCAACTATTTTGTTAAGGTGAGCTCAATGATTTAGTAAGAGATTTATGTCTTTCAAAAGATGCAGCCGAACTGTTAGGTTCTAGATTAAAAAATAAAAACCTTTTATCACCTGGTACTTCTTTCTACTGGTACAGACACCAAGAAAAAGAATTTACCCAATTTTTCTCAAAAGAAGGAAATTAAGTTTTCTGAAATAATGTGGAAGAACTCATACATCGCTTTGATATAAAGTATGACTCATCTGAATGGCGCCTATTCATTGACTCATCTAAGACTAGCCTTAAAGCAGTATTATTGCACAATGGAAATAAATTTGCCTCGATTCCGATTGGACATTCTGTGTATATGAAAGAAGATTATAACGATTTGGCTATTATCCTGAAAAAAATCAAGTATCAAGACCATCAATGGATGATTTGTGGGGACTTCAAAATACTGACAATGCTTTTGGGTCAGCAGGCAGGTTATACCAAATATCCATGCTTCTTATGCTTGTGGGATAGCAGAGCCAGAGAACAGCACTGGAAAAAAAGTGATTGGCCATTCCGAGAAACTTTAAAACCTGGAGAGAAAAATGTTAAACACTACCTTGGTACCACCAGAAAAGGTTTTGTTGCCCCCTCTCCATATCAAATTGGGGTTGATGAAACAATTTGTAAAATCGCTGCAAAAGGATGGAGACAAAATTCCCGAAGCTATCAGAAGCAAAAAGGGAGTTTTCACCGGCCCCGACATAAGAACACTTTTAACGGACCCTTCATTTGTGGAAACTATGAATGAGAAGGAAAAAGAAGCTTGGGTATCGTTCAAGGACGTAGTACGAAAGTTTTTGGGAAATACTAAGGATCCTAACTATAAAACCATTGTGCAACGGATGCTAGCAGCATATGAAGCTCAAGGCTGCAAGATGAGTTTGAAGGTCCATTTTTTACACTCTCACATAGACTATTTTCCTGAAAACCTGGGAGCTTACAGTGAAGAGCAGGGGGAGCGATTTCACCAGGATGTCCGTGATATTGAGAGAAGGTACCAAGAGCGATGGGATGTCACTATGCTTGCTGACTACTGTTGGCTGCTTAAGTGAGAAACTGAAGATGGAAATCGGAAAAGGACTCGTCAAAGTATCAACGAAAAGAAGAAGAGGTTTCATAAAGAACATGAATAAGTATATGTATCAAAATAATGTTTCGTTTGCTTTAAAAAAATATTTATTGTTTGAAAATTTTGAATAAAGGAGTGTTTTAACCAATTTTTTGTGTTTGAATTTGCAACAAATTCTTATGTGATAGAAAAAAATGGCCATCACTTTTGAAATCGGCGCACTTTAAAACATATAATTCAGTAAACATATCTCATGCAGCTGACAAAAAATTTTTTTTCGCAGACCTTTGTAATCAACCCTGATAATAACAGGGTGACTCTCAAGAAAGGGCAAGAAATAGGCACCTGCGAACCGATTGTGAGAATTGCCAGAATCAATGAAAAAATCAATCTATAGCGTGCTCAACAATCCGCGAAGGAACTCATCGACTCTTTCAAGAAGACGTGAAGCCATATGTCTGAAGAACTATGCAAGGCCACCCGATTCATAGAGGAAGAGAACGATATGTTTGTTAGGGGCAAAATCATTGGTCGAATGGATTTAGTTCAAGATGGCGTCGATACTGGCGATGCCAAGCCCATACGCCAACCACCGAGACGAATTACCTTCGCAAAGCAGGACGAAACTTCATCCACCGTCCAGGACATGTTTGAGAAAGGAGTAATCGAGGAATCAAACAGTCTCTGGTCCTCATCTGTTGTGTTGGTGACTAAGAAAGATGCATCAACGAGATTCTGCGTAGACTACAGGAGGCTTAACGATGTTACCAGAAAGGACAATTAACCTCTTCCCAGAATAGATGACACCCTGAACATCTTGGCTGAATGCAGATGGTTCTCAACATTAGATCTGAAAAGCCTATATTGGCATGTGGCCGATCACCCCGAGGATAAAGAGAAGACTGCCCTTTCCACAGTTTTAAGTTTATGCTGTTCGGATTATGCAATGCACCTGCAACATTTGGCTTAACGGAGTTGGTGTTAAGAGATCTTACCTGGAAAACATGCTTGGTCTATCTTGATGACATTATAGTCGCCGGAAAAACTTGGGGAGTGTTTTTTTCACGAGGTTATGGAATGCTCATTTACAGATCAATCCCAAGAAATGCTGCCTCTTTTAGGAAAAGGTGAATTTCTTGGGACACGCTGTGTCTTCAAAAGGAGTTGGAACGGATCCCGAGAAAATCAAAGCAGTGCAAGAATGGTAAACACCGACTGAAGCTTGACTGAAAAGAAAACCCCCTTCGTTTGGTCCCCAGACTGCCAGCAAGCATTTGTTGCCCTGAAGAGGCATTTGACCTGACATACCCAAAGAAAGAGGGCTTGTTTATACTGGAAACGGATGCATCCCAACATGGAATAGGAGCAGTACAAGAAGAAGAAGAAGCTGTCATTAGCTACTTCAGTAAGTCCCTGGGAATATCCGAAAGAAATTACTGCGTCAGAAGGACAAATACCCCGGTGGATTGAGAAGTTAGAAATTTATGATTTTGAAATTCAACATCGGAAAGGAATAGTCAGGGAAACGCAGATAGCCTCTCAAGAAAACCATGCCTGACATCCAGATGCAAATTTTGTCAATGCCAGGAGGACAAGGATACACACTAACCAGAAGAAGAACTTTCCACCAGACGTGACAAGGTAGCGGGCAGGGATTCCTTTATGGACAGCTCTGATAGGGAGATAAGATCCCCTACCTCCCGCCGCTTCGGGTTTCCTCTGACCCGCAGGGTAGCAAACTATAAGGGACTCTTGTCCAGGGATACTGACAGAAAATCTGAGGAATCACCTGACCATGGTGTGGTACGGTCTTTAACAGCCTTTGATGGTGATACTACCTTCCTGACGATGCAAGACATCATAGTAGCGCAGAAGGAGGATCCGGTCTTGAAAACCGTATGAGAATAGATTGACAAAGGAGTGAGGCCGGAATGGCAAGAGATTTCCAAACACGACCAGCAAAAGAAGAGTTCCTGGCTCCAATGGGACTCCATGTGCATTCGAGGTGACCTACTCACTCGAAAATGGGAAAGCCCAGATGGAAGAAAAATCTTTTTTTAAAAAACAATGATTTTTTCTTGGAATTACTTATGTCAAAATCAAGTTACATATTGTTTTTTGGATCCCATAAAAGGGTAAATCTCATGGCAAGCTTTTTCATTCATTAATTTATTTATTTTCGAACAGGTGAAAACCTTTTTACATGAAAACAATACTTTTTATAAAAAGTTTGAATACAGTCTAAGCGTAAGTCATGAGGGTTCTAATATCTACATATGAATACAGTAACATTGTATATAGCGAATGGAAGGCAAATGGAAGGAAAAATAAAAAAATAAAAGTTGTTCTAAACATGAAGAGTACGTTTTTAGACCATGATGAACTGTTTGAGAGGGAGAATAAAGTTGATATCTGACATTAATAGGAAGTTGTTTGTTGTTTTGGTATTTCGAACCTGGCGTACACTATAGTGTACGTAAGTTTGATCATCGCATATAGAGAATTTCGTATTGTGGAGCGCTTTGAACCCAACGTACATTTGAGTGTATACCTAATGGATGTTAGATGGGATATAAATGAACTGTCATCTGTGAACGAATAACTGAAACCATCGACAAATTACCATCTTGGGAAGGCAGATGGCGACATTTCTCCGCAGGTCTCTCGGATATTCATTGTACTTGACAGATAGTTTGAAATATATTCGAACAAATAATAGTGTTACAATAAGATTTCAAAGTGTGTGTTTTCATAGATGATCAGGGCCTAAAGTTTTTGTGTAGGTTTTTTGGGACTGCCAAACGCCTGTACACGACAGTGCACACTGGGATTCGACGATTGAAAGGTATGCACAAAATTCTAACCTTTTTTATTTTCAATTTGAAAGGAATCCAATTATTTCATCGTTTTTTACAAAAAAAGGCTAAAAGGGGACTGTCTCATGACGAATTGTTTGAGCTGATTCAGCAAGACCTATCGGATATTGACATTTTGAGTGACGAAAACGATAGATGGGAATCAGACTCTGGTATTTCTACGTGATTTTCAATGTTCTTTCTAGTGATAATTATGACATTACAGATGTAATCGCGCCTCTTCAAGGAGACGATGTGTAAGATATTCTCCCGGAAGAAGAAAACATCGAGAAACAGAGACCTGATGTCCTTGAAAGTGAATATGTTTCACAAAGTAAAACAAATGTCAGCGACAAAGAATATCCTTTGAGTAAATCTGCTCGAATAAAAAATTACTTCGAAAATAATGAATTGACGCTCAAAAAAGACATCTGTTGGTGAAAAAATGTGAGATATATTACCTCAAAAATCACTTGGCACAGGCCAAAAAAAGATGAAGTGACTGATCTTGAAAGTCCTCTGTATATCTTTCGGACGTATTTTACTCCTGAGCTTATCTCTTCCATGGTTGAGCATACAAATATATACGTTGTGCAAAAATTTATAAAATGCCCACTAACAACGATAGATGAAATGGAGAGACTCATCGGAATACATATATTGATGGGCAGTCTTAATTATCCCAGAGTGAGATGTTACTGGGAAAAAAGATTACGTGTGCCCATGATCGCCGATGCAATGTCTCGCGATCGATTTCACCGATGCGAACAGCATTGCATTTCGTGAATGTACTAGAAAGGAGCCCATATTGCACGGACAGAATGTGGAAAGTACGGCCATTGTATAACACCCTACGTGAACGAATGACCACCCTTCAATTGGAATTAGAGCTGAGCATCGACGAGCAAATAATTCCCTTCAAAGGGAGGATAATGTGAAGTATATAAAGGGAACACCTTGTCCATGGGGTATCACACTGTTCGCTTTGTGTGGGTCGAGTGCCCTGATGTATGATTTTCTCATATACCAAGGGAGTACAACTGAGCTGACTATTGAGCAGCAAGAAGTTTCTGGACTTGGAGCTTCAGTTGTACTCAAACTTTTTGAAAGGATCAAGGAAGTCAACATACAACTTTACTTTGACAACTATTTTTCAAATTATAATTTACTACAGTATTTGAGAAATTCATATATTTACGCTTCTGGTACCGCACGGGTGGACCGTTTTGGTAGACCTCCCTTCTCCTCAGACACTGTAATGAAAAGTAAAGGTCGTGGATATGCGGAAGAACTCATCAGTAACAATGGCTAAGTGGTGCTCATCAAATGGTTTGATAGTAAAAGTGTTGTCATGGCGTCCAACTACATGAGTGTGGGAGAGGCTGATTCATGAAAACGTTGGGATAAGGTGAAAAAATAATATATAAATATCCCCCGGCCGGAAGTTATCAAATAATACAACATAGGGAGGAGTAGACAAAATGGATTTTCTGCTCACACTCTATAGGACCAAAATTCGAAGTCGTAAATGGACACTTCGTATGTTCCCCCATGGAATCGATATAGCATGCACAAATGGTTGGATCGAGTACCTGCAGAAGGCTGAAGATCTTGAAGTGAACAAAAAATACAATTTTGGATTTATTGCATTTTCGTGCATATGTTGCTGAGGGCCTAATTGGTGGGACCAGGGCTGAGTCGACACCGAGATCACAAGGACGGCCTTCGAGAGATTCGCCAATAATTTCACCGATGGTAAGGATCAGAAACCGAAAAGAAATGAAGACAGTAGACGAAGTTAGACTCGATGGAATAAAGCACTATTCGGAATTTGACAATAAGAATTTTGCAAGTAGGTGCAAAATGCCGACTTGTAAATCTCGAACACACATTTTTTGCCAGAAATGTCAAGTCCATTTGTGCATAGCAAAAAAACAGAATTGTTTCACATTAAACCATACAACAAAATGAATAAAAATTAACTCTAGAAATGAATTGCTTTATTTTCTATTGGTAGCAATATTACCATTGAGACCCAGTGTGCACTCTAGTGCACATGTCAGAAGTCAAAATCGATCGGTAGCAAAATTCTTTAAAAAAGTCATAAATAACATATGCTGTGTTTCAATTTTTTTGCTAGACTAAAAAAAACTCGAGTCCGAAAGGGTTAATGGGTAAACATTTATTTGTTGTTATATACGAATGTACGGTACATCAAAGAACTGAATATTTTGAATTCATTTCGTAGTGCTACTGATCTAAATGTATTATAGTCCGGGTACACTTTATATGTTTAGTAATATCTCAGAAGTCTGTTTTGATTTTCTTCTAATCTATTTTTGTGAACAATATAAGAAGGATGCTAAACTACAGCTCCATAATCAAGTTTAGGTATCTCATAGTTTGTAATTCCTGAGATGCTATGTAATCCGAATGTGGTTTAACGAGAGTGTGAAGTTATGGTATACACTCAAACTTTGACAGTCTCTACCCTGGATAATTTCATACCATTCATTGAGTAATCATATCGTGGCTTAGTCAATTTTACGATACAAGACTGGGACATTTGAAGCTTATTTTTCACACTCACATTGATGGACACTATTTATGTCCTCCTGTAATTTGACAGTCTTGTGAGTTTTCGATCTGTCTATAAAATTGTAGGTCATCTGCGAATAACACACACTCAGAATATTTGATATTTTGAGTTAGATCATTGATGAATATAAGGAAAATTGATGGGCCCAGGTTTTATCACTGAGGGACTTCATGGTTTGTCATGGTTTGCGCGGTTATTCAAATACGAAGCCAGCAATTTGAGTGCTTGGGTATTAGCGCCACCTCAACAAATGTTACACCCACATCACGGAGGTATATGAAAAAACTAGTCAGCCATCTTGAGACATATTGAATAAAATGTCGTCACTTAGCTAGCTTTACTTACCTTTACCATGCATTGTTTTCTAAACTAAATGTGTATGTAGAAAAGATTTGACCTGAACTAACAAACCTACATACATACATACATACAAACATTGCAGGTTTAAACAAAGTTAGTGAATCATTCCAATATTTGACAAAGGGGTAATGGGGTTATAATATTTCACTGATGATGTGAATGCTTTTTTACCAATAAATGAGACTATGAATGATCAAGAAAACTGAATTATTTCACCTGGTACTGTCGTTTCTATAATGGGTTCCACTTTATTTTTATGAACTTCTGGCCGGGGTGTAACTCCACTGTTCAAGTCTGGCTTGTCAATACTTATTGCAAACAATATAGAATTCAAACCTGAAAACCATGATATTAGAAAATGAGTTGGAGAACACAATTTTATTCATTACCAGCTGCCATGTTGGGCAGCATACTATTTTTTTCTTCATCTCTCAGGATAGACCAAGACTCGTAGTACTCCTTCAACAGATCTGCATTGCTCAGAAGAATGTGACAATACCTTCAAAACAGAATACAGTAAATATGGAAAAATGGTTGAAGAGGAGAATATTAATAATTTTCTCTTCTATTTCAATAGAATAATAAGGACATTCTCAAAACCTTCTCAAAGGAATACAAAAATAAAAAAATATATGCAGAACAATTGGTCTGCATCATATACAGGGCTATTCAAATTCGTTTCTGTACATGGGGATCTCGTAAACGATAAGAGATAGAGTGTCGGTTAAATTGTGGCAAAGTTGCGTATTTTAGAGACCTATTCAATGATGTAAAGAAATCGAATATAGCTCTTTTGGTTCTGGAGATATACAGAAAAAACAAAAAATCCCAAATTATTTTTTTGCCTATATTTTCTTTATTCGCAGACATATTGAAAATCTCTCCACATTTTGCTATTGGCACTTGATGCGGGCTATCACAATATATCCATGAATCTTTTATACAGGGTGTCATTTGACTTGGGCCATCCCCATCTTCGAATTTTCAAATACGGACCTGTATTTTTTGTTGTAGTTTTTGGATCGTAGACATTCACTTCATAACGAGAAATTGAATTCAATTTTATATTTCTGGATGTTTCGATAATATTCGATTATAATTTTGTGAATTATTCCTTTTTAAATTACGGCCCTGGAAATTGGTTGACTGAGTTGAATAAAAACATAATAGCAACTTCCACGTCTCCCTATGTATCGTAGAGTTTTCGAGAGTTTTTTTTCATTTTTAGGTACCTATTCATATTTTTTCCATTGCTCTGAGCGTTTTCTACAATGAACTTCGAATAAGAAAACCTTTTATGGTTATTTGAAACATATCTACATCAAAAATATATAATATGTGTTTTAATAAGTAGAAAAAGAAATGATAGCAATAATAACATCCGAAACGAACATTATATAATTATAGTGTTAGTTTCGGATGTTATTATAGCTACCATTATCAATATTTATTACTTAATAACAGAATTACAACAAAAGTAGTAATACTATTATGATAAATTGGAAAATCTTAAGAAGGCATAACATAAAAACAGTGTTGAAACCCACCAGGAAAATACAACAAAGCCTGAGATCTGCGAAAGACAAAAGAGATCCACTATCAGCTGCGGGGGTATATCGTATACCATGCACCTGCGGACAAGTTTATATCGGTACCACAAAAAGATCCATGGGTACAAGGTTGAATGAACATCAGAGAAACTATAGATTAGGTCAAATAGAAAAATCGCCAGTAGAAGAACACGCGTTTAGTGAAGGAGATCACACGATACTGTTTGAAAATGTGAAACTATTTGCACCCGATGATGGATACCAGAGTCGGCTTGTACGGGAAGCCATAGAAATCCATAAACATACGAAAAACTACAACAGAAAAGAGGAGGTGATAATACTTAACCGGATTTGAAATCCCATACTAAAAGATGCTAAGGTAGCAACAGTGCAATGCAATGTAACGTCATCAACAGGTAATAACACTTCGGCCAATAGCAACGCATCAACAAGAAATGCGGGCTACCTGAGTGAACATAAATACAACTTACGAACTAGAAATCACTAGTCATCGGTGAACCATCAAGATGAATAAACCTCTGAAGAAGCCAGCCACTTGTGCTGGCGAAACGTTAGGATACAGTTCCAAACCACGACGGCCTTCAAACCCGAATGAAGATCGTAACTATTATGATGAGAAATTAAATTGTAATAATGACAGCTGTAGTTGACAAAAATGAATAATTAATAAACAATACGCGACACACTCTAGGCTGTGTTCCGTCTCATCTCCCCTTTTCAATCTAGGATATATCTAAAAGGAACGACGATAATGCGTCCACTCCCAGTTATATGAGACGGGGGGTCAGCTGGCGGCGGAACAGGCGCTGCAGCTGAAACTAGAGCTGACCAACCGGACTGCAAAGGAGCGTCCCCGGGCGGCGCCTTCTCTTTTACAGGTGCCGGTAAGGTTGAAGGAGAAACGGAGCCTGGGCTCCTGGAGAAGGAGAATTTGTTGGCATAGGATAGGGTTAATGTCCGAAGATGTGGCAGTAGGTTTCAAGTGACATGAGTGTTTCTTTTATAGATAGCTCCATCTTCTGATTGAACTCTGTATGAGCAGTGTCTTTCAGGCCTTATTATTTCTGCTGGAATCCAGTTCTGGGTGACTTTGTCTGAGTAACACCTTTTCGTGACTTGTAAATTTCTTATTTTCCTCCTTTCCTCTGTCAGATTTAGTTTTCTCTAGCTCTTTATTTTTTTTAGCTTTTTAGTGATGTTTCTTACTATTTGAGGAGAAAATAGTTTTTCATTAGTTGGGAGTAATGTTTTTGTTCTTCGATTTAACAGTCTTTGAGCAGGACATCCAACATCCAAACGAATGCATCAAGGCCAATTGCATATTAGAATTATCTTCAATGCACTTCTTCTTTAGATTTTTGGCTTCTTGTACATAACGCTCCGCTAAGCCATTTGAACGAGGAAACTGTGGACTTGAAATTCTGTGTTCAAATTGCCACAATTCTTGAACTCTTGACAGTGGATATTGTTTGCCTCCATCTGACATTTATGTCAGGGATTCCAAATGTTGCAAACCAAGATTTTAGTTCTTTTATGATGTTAAAGCTTGTAATACTTGTCAACTCCTTGAAATAAAAAAATCCTGAGTAACTGTCTGCTATCAATATATAGTATTTTAGTTTAAGATGAAACAAATCAGTGGCTACAATATTCCATGGTCGTTCAGGTGTACTTTGTATCATGATAGGTTCCATTGGGTTGGCTTTTTGTATCTTAGCACAAGTATAACAGTTTTTAATGTAGTTGGTCAATTCAGTTGTCATTTCAGGCAAAAATACATTATCTCTGGCTAATCTTAGTGTTCCTTGTATTCCTTTATGGCTTAAATGGCATTGGTCCATCACTAGGGGTACCATAGTTTTTGGTACAAGTAGTCTATTGTTTTTGAATATGATGTCATTGTACACGCTGAGTAATTCTCGATAGTACCAATATATCTTGAAGATCTCTGGGACTTGATCTAATTTTTCTGGCCATCCCTTGAGTATCATCTTCTTCAAATCGGTAAGTTCTTAACTTTCATTTGTTTCCATTTTCAGCTCTTCTCTCCGAGTCTTGGTAAATTGTTCTATGACACAAATTTGAAGGTCTCCTGTATTTAAGTCTTCGCAACTCAGTTCTTCACAATCTCTACTAAGAGTATCTGCGACATACATCTGTGATTCTTTTTTGTATAAAACTTCAGGATTGTATGGTGAAATCTGGTATAGCATTCTCTGCAATCTAAGTGGTGCATCTGTCAAGAGGTTTTTTGAATATTGTTTCAAGTGACTTATGGTCTAATTCTATAGTCAAGTCTTTACAGCCCCATATGTATGTATGAAATTTCTTGCATGCTACCAATATAGCATTGGCTTCCTTTTCCAGCTGACTACAGCCTTGTTTTGTCTTGGTGAACGACTTGGCGAAGTAGACAATGGGCTTTCCTTTTTGAATCATGACTCCTACTGGCATCAACTGATAATATGATTGGTGTTTTCACATTGTAAAAACCTAGGAAAGGTGTATTTTTGAGTAGCTATCCGAGTTTCATAAATGCTTCTCCCTGTGAATAGTCCCACACCCACTCTACGTCCTTGTGTAGTAACTGTCTGGTGACTTCTGCCATGTTCTTCATGAATTTTGACAGATATGTAATCAATCCGAGGAGCCGTTGAAGCTCATTTATATTTGCTGGTCTTTTAATTTTGGAGATAGTTTCAGCTTCTCTGGATCTGGTTTCAAGCCTTCGCAGGTGACAATGTGACCTAGAAACTTCTTGTGTACGGAAAACACATTTTTCTTTGTTGAGCCTAAGGCCTAAATTTCTAAACTTGTTAAGTACTTCTTGTGTGATCTCCAATTCTTCTTTGCTGGGAGCATGTAAAAGTATATCATTCACTGACACTTTGTTTTTTTATGTCTGCAATTAGTAAGCTCATAACTTGCTGAAAGACTTCTGGAGCCGAACCCAGACCAAAGCAGGAGTATGTTCCTAATGGTGTGCTGAACGTCAGATATTCTGTAGTGCGTGGAGTCACTTGCAATTGCCAAAATCTTTTTAAATAGTCCAAGAGTATAAACCATTTTGATCCATGAATGTGTGCCGTGATTTCTTCAACAGTATTCATTTTCTTTTCAAATATTTATTAATTTCTGATGGATCCAAGCAGATTCTTATTTCAAATTATCTAAGAACAATTCATTCAGGCCAGTCTCAACTCCCTACACAGTAGGTTAATGGACTGACACCTATCAGAAAACAACTACTCCCCTGGCTAATACCACGAAGGGCGTTGGATTATATCCGACAGGTGTCAGTGCAGGATTCTTCACAGAAGTTATTCCTGCATATGCTGTTGGCGATACAACTGCCGCAATATATTTTCAATTATCGAAACACACTTGCAGACCGGTTTCGGTCTGCAAGTGTGTTTCAACATGAAGACGATGATTTCCGATAATTGAAAATCGAATTCCGTCAGAGTATCATTCCTCGAACTAAGCTGAAGCATACAACAAACAACAGGTTTGTCATCGCCCCATCTGCCTGTGAACGAGGTTACCAACTGCATATCCGAAATTTGCCCAATTCCTCGTATAAGGAAAGAAAACTTTCACATATAGTCAGTGGGCATACTTGAAGACTGGCTATAAATCAAATTATCTAAGAACAATTCGTTCAGGCCAGTCTCAACTCCCTTCACAGTAGGTTAATGGACTGACACCTATCACTGATAGGTGTCAGTCTGGCCTGAACGAATTGTTCTTAGATAATTTGATTTATAACCAGTCTTCAAGTATGCCCACTGACTATATGTGAAAGATTCTTATTTTGTCATTTTCCTGGACTACTACCATGGGTGACACAGCTGGTGTAGGCTTTGTTACCGGCTTGATAATTTTTTGTTTCACCATACTATCCAGTTCTTTTTTGGCCCTTTCTCATATAGAGTGAGGAATTTTTCGGGCAGGACATATTGGCAGTTTTGGATTATCAATCAAGTCAATGTTATATTTGAACTGTTTCAGACAGCCGATTCCTTCAAATAAGCTATCTGTTTGTGATTCAATTATTGCTACCCACCTCACACGTTGATTTACCCAAGATTGTATGTATTTTATTGGTATACATTGCATTTTAATTTTTGTCTTCAAGGTAACTTCTCCTACAACTGGCATCTTATGAATGGAGAATGAGGTCAAATATCTTGGGGTTGACTGCCTTATATGTGAGTTAGTTAGACTTTGGCTTATTACACTACACTGGCTTCCCGAATCTAGTTTAAATTTTACTACTACATTGTTTGGCAGTGTAACTTCTTCGTAACAGTCATTGATATCAGCGTCTGTATTCACTAATGATACCACAAAACTGTGTTCGCTTTCATTTGATTCATAAGACTGGAGAACAGCATTTACTTCTATATTTTTACAGCACTGAGTAAAATTATTTCTTTTTTATCAGCTTTTGCAAATCTTCTTGTATGCTGGGCATTCTTTTCTGCCATGCTTTGTATCACAGCGACCGCAATGAAAATTATCATCTACTTTTTTCTTACTCTTGTTATGGGTAATTGCATCGATATTAACACCCTTTTTCATTGAACTCACTTGCATCTTGACTTGTTCCGCTAAGTGGCAAATATCTATAGCCATTTGCTGGGTGCGTTCAGGCTCAGCGATCATCTTTTCTCTAACAGTCACTTTGGATTCCCATTATAATTCTATCTCTAATAAGACTTTCTTCCAGGGTATCATAACCACAATTTTTTGCTCTGCTACTTAAGTCTGTGATGAACTCGTCAAATAACTGTCCTTTTTTTGAACAAGGTTGAATATATACCTTTCATACGTCTCGTTGCTTCTGGGCGTGAAATGATTCGTAAAACGTTCTTTCACTATGTCCAATTGATTGATCTCCGTCAGGCCAAGGTCAAAGGTGTTATAAATGACCTTAGCCGAGGCTAAGGACAACGTTGGTGTCGAGACACCAATGTATGATGTTGGATATGATTGTGAATTGTTGATATTTATTGGGGTTGTTTTGTCGGCTGTCATCGACAATTCAGAGTGATGAATGAAAATAGAGAAGGATGAACTGTGTATCTGAGAGATTCAAAGAGCGTGGTTGAATTATAAAAATAACTCACAGGATTGCTTTCCAATTAATAAATGAAAGACGTAAAATTTCACTTACATGGAATACTGTCATCCTTCGATGTTTCAGAATAAGACACTTGTGTTATTGATTGCCTCTTCAGCACCAATGTGGATAACATTACAAGATGAAGCACTACATTCATAAAATCACGGCTTTATGTCACGAATGAGTTAAATCTACCCATGTCATCGATGACAGTACGTTATGACTAGTTTCGAGAGGGCTTTTTCTTCCACTTTATGACTGAAAGTCACTTCTTTGAATAATCTACACATCTTTGTAGAGTTTATTTCGAAATTAATCGCATTCTTCCTTTCTTTGGAATATTCCCACACTTTTCCTGATATTGAGAAGTAGAAAGCCATAATCTTTCTTTCTCAAAAATTAATCTCTGCTAGAAATATACCCCGTTCAATTTAAAAACTCCTATGGCTGGGAAAAAATCAATTACGTGAATGTCATTACGTATGTCATCGATGACATGAGTAGTTTTTCCTCATTCATAACATAAAATCGTAATTGTGAGTGCTTCATCTTGTAATGTTGTCCAGATTGATAATGAAGAGGCAAGTGACTCATTCTGAAACATCAATGTCCGCCATTGAGGATGACAGTGTTCCACGTAAGTGAAATTGTACGTTTTCCATATACTATATTGTGTAACAATCCTGTGAATGATATCTTGATTCAATTCCATAACAAATGTTTGAAGTGCAAACTGAATAGGAGAAAGTGTTTCTTGTATATTTCAATGTTCATATGAAAGTAGTAGTTGTTAGTGAAAAAAATGTGTAAAATTAAACAGCATAATTATGAAAAAAGTTAAATTAGTTTGAATGTCACCATATGCAGTTGATAACAAAAGAAAATTGAAAAGGAATTGAATATTTTGTATATGATGAAAAACGGATTTAGCAATTGAAGGTTCATATACGATTTTGAAAGTACATGCTACTCTCCACCTTTCAATTCAGAAGAGCATGAAATCAGTTGATATGCACTAAACACAAGGATCAGTAACTCATGTGACACAGAGAGAGAGACACACACAAGTCATCCATTTTTATCAATCTTCAGAGGTAAGCAGGATTCGAACCTGGATATAATATGGAGGTAATTCCCTCAGTAGAATTGACTAACTAAACATCAACCAACAGCAGGTATCAATTGAAATACCAAAAGTTTAGAGTATAAAGAAGTTTTTTCTCATTTCTATAGCTACTTTAGTTCAGAAATACCAAAAGTTTAGAGTATAAAGAAGTTATGCCAATTTTTTATCATTTCTATAGCCACTTTAGTTCATTTTGAAGGTTTCTTTCTCAAAATTGTAGAATCGACCATATTTTCTCTCTACTAACATAAAACAACTCAATCTCGTCCAACCTCCTACAATATTAGCCAAAATAACGATACTAAACTCTCTCTTACTTCTATAACTATAACAATACTAAACTCTCTCTTCCTTCTACAGTTACAGGACCACTTCTGTTCATCTTGTATACACACGATATAGGTCATGGCCCCGTTTCTGGATGGAACTGCTACGTGGATGATACAAAGCTGTTTGCCGACTCATTTATAGCACACCATCAACCGTAGTCGACCTCAAAACAATTGCCGTCTGGTCCAAGAAATGGATGATTCGACTGAATGAGAACAAATGCAGGATCCTGCATTCGGGACGGAGAAATCCTTTCCTAGAGTACTACATCGGATCTGAAATGGAACTAACATGTCCGCACTGTAGCCAAGAAGGTAAACGGAGCCGGCTACTCCCTCACCAAAGGCTTCAAAACGCTCAAAAGACCTCATCAAAATTATCGTATCCCTCACCAAAGGTTTCAAAACACTCAGTAAAGACCTAATCAAAATTATCCTGAAGACTTATATCAGGCCCATTTTGGAGTATGCCAGTGTGGTTTGGCTGCCACCTTATAGACAGGGCATTGATCTCCTGAAGCGCAAACAGAGACAGCTTATGAAACTCCCCAGAAAACTACAAGATCTTGAACACCAACAAAGATTGAAAGTCCTTGATATTCCAACCTTGGAGCAGAGAAGATTGAAAGTCCTTGATATTCCAACCTTGGAGCAGAGAAGAATGTGTAATGACCTGATCGAAATATACAAGATGATGAACAACCTGTACAGTTTACCAGGGATTTGCAAAATTCCGAAAGTTGTTTAAAATCATACTGAGGGGCCATGATAGGAAAATGAGGAGAGAACAGACATGAACCAATATGAGGACTTATTTCCTCACAAACTGAACTGTAAACATCTGAAACGGCCTTCCGCACAGAAGTCATATTATTATATTAATGTAACGGATTCTCTCTCTCTCTCTCTATATATATATATATATATATATATATATATATATATATGCAAAGAGTTCAAATAGTTGCATCAATAGCTGTAAAATCTACAGTGCAAATGTAACAAGTTCCCCTACCTCTTAACTTTTGAAAAGGACAAGATATCAAGTAGTACTTTTTGATGAGAAAGACAACATAATACAATACACATATGTAGTCTATTCCAGAGTGTAAAGAATAAAAGGCGTTCCTAAAGAAATTTCCCTGGAAACACTTCATAATGTAAGAATTTGTAAACAAACTATTATTTGCAGATTTTTTATAATGAATACAAAACTGCTGAGTAGTAAAAAACAGCCAAACCAATTTCCAAATTGAAATACCTATAGAACAAGTTATCACAAGACCGCCTTTCCGTTTGAAAAAGAGTTGGTAGCGCCCCCTCGGCGACAACTGATGTAATACTATTGTTTTTTTTATCGAAAAAAAAACTGCAAATGATACCTTTCTATGTAAATTTTGTGCGACCTTGTTATCTTGCTCCCATTCAGAAGTTAAGAGGGTATTTACGCTTTGTAACCATATTTTACTTCATGCACAATAAAGTATAATCATCTCAGTAATTAATTCATTTTTTACCTCTCTAGCGAACGTTCATTGAGGGAAGATCTAATCCATGCTCTGCCACGACCTGTATCTGTCCAAATTTGTTTCAATACTATGTACCTCTCTTGCTCATGCTTGGTTAAATGTTTTTTAACAAATGGCCAAAATGCTAAAAATGAACATAATTTGAATGTTTGGTACAGCCAAATGGAAAAGATGAATTACTTCATTGTACATATTTATAAAAAAATTGGAAACATATAAATTTCACATTTCAACTCTAATTATAACACCACTGAAATGAAGGTTACATACAAACCCCTGAATTTTTAAATGGAAAATTGGGGCTTATTATATATCATTTACAAGGTATATTGGTATATTCAAAAATTTGTTACTGTTTATGAATATGATGAAAAAAATTACATTTGGAAAATTAAAACCAATTGTTTCATAAAACTCATTCCCACAGTCCAAAACACAGCACTATCACCTAGTATTCTTTTAATTGGAATAAATGGAACAGGAATAAGATCATTTATATGAGATTAGCTCTGTCCCAAGTTAACTATAGTTAGAAAATAATTTTATTTATTCATGCTACCAAGACATCCAAAGCAAGTAATGTGAACATCTACTACTACATCAAAACCAGGGTAAATTCAGAACCATTTCATATCATAGGTGGTCATTCCAAAAAAGAATACATAACTAATGAAACATATGATGAACTTGAACTAACACTAAGTAAAAATTACGTTAAAAAAACCTACAATTTTGCAGAAAGAATCAATTTTGTGCCACGATTAATTTATGTTACCAATCTAGTAATCCTCTATGAAAAAGAAACCACATGCTCCCTAAAAGGTTGTGAAACACAAAAATTAATGCTTCCACTTGTACAGTAATTGAAATATGAAGTTACTATATACACACATCGGAAAAGTCTAGGGATATTTTTATAACATACTAAATATCATAAAAATAAATGCATGAGGGCGTTTAATTTCGATTAAATTGGTACACTCGACCACCCTGTAGATTTCTATGGGTTGAACAAAGCCTGCAAAAACGGTAACTAATCTTTTATCAAGTTTTTTACAAACTGTAGGTTTTCGGCTAAAATGAATAATCTGAAAGTGTCGAGTTTGTACATTCTATGCAGTTCTTGCTCAGCAATTAAACTGAAAATATTGTGCTTTAACATGGAACGCCATCACTTACCATTGGCTGAGATGAATAGAGCTGTAGGGCTTCTTCAAGGTGGCATGCGACAAAATGATGTAGCTCTTCGTTTGGGGGTCTCCCAAAGTGTTATCAGTCGATTGTGGCGGCGTTTCCGTGAAACTGGCAGTCCAGCCGAACAACATCCAGGGCGAGGACGCGCTACAACTGCAGTTCAAGACCGATTTTTGGTCTTAACCGCAAGAAGACAACCGACAATCACAGCACCTGAGTTGGTTAACGTGTTGCAGCAGACGCACCAGGTAACCATTGGTCGTGATACTGTCAGAAATCGACTGCATGAAGCAGATCTCCACAACAGAAGGCCACTTAGATGTCCACCTTTGTCGAGAGGCAATCGCGGTAGAAGATTAGAGTGGTGTCAAGAACATCAAAGCTGGGATGCAAATGATTGGGCCACAGTTTTGTTTACAGACGAATCCAGATTTGGATTTCATCCAGATTCTCGTCGAGTAAGACTGTGGAGACGACCTGGAAATAATGAACGTTTGAGACACGTCCAGGAAGTCCACACATACAGAGGTGGTACAGTAATGCTATGGGGCGGAATCATGATCGGCGGCAGAACCGATCTCGTTTTTCCAAAGCGCTCCCTCACAGCTCGACAGTACCTCGACACCATTCTTCTACTTATCGTCCGTCCGTTTGCTGGTGCTGTTGGCGAAAACTTCCACCTAATGCACGATAATGCTCGTCCACATGTCGCGCGTCTAGTGACTGACTGGCTCACCAACGAAGGAGTTGATGTATTGCCATGGCCAGCACAATCACCGGACCTGAATCCCATCGAGCATATGTGGGACATGCTTCAACGAAGAATTACTCCGCATATGGGGAACATTCACACAACGTTTCGATTGAGAGAGCTTTTAATCGCTGAATGGGCAAATGTACCTCAACAAGACATTGACAATCTCATTTTGTCGATGCACGATAGATGTAGGGCCGTAATAAACCAGCGTGGAGGCCATACTTTATACTGATTCCAATTTTTTTTGTATTATGATTTTTTTTCGGGGTGCCAAAGGAGAGCCATATTTTTTTTTAGTTTTGCTTATAAGCGCACTCAGTATTTTTGACCATTTAATAAATTTTGTTGTAAGTTACATTCGTTTAATAATCACTCGTCAACTTTTTTTTCCCTAAAGCGATATAAAAAAAAAAGATTGCCATTTTTAAAATTATCCCTAGACTTTTCCGATGTGTGTATATATACCGTGTTAGGAATCACACGTTAAAAGGTAAGACCTCGTTAGTCCTTAGCTCGCACAAGTTTCTCAACTTCTGAGAGTTGTCGTTCGTATGGGGGCGACAGCTGATTAACGGAAAAACAGATTTTAAACAGATTGAACAGATATATATATATATATATATATATATATATATATATATATATATATACAAATAGAGATTTTATCGAGTGTGCATGATATAAATCAAAAATGAAAAATTCGTGGATACAACACTCCAAACAGGGGGGCAAACCGCGGACACGTGTTTCTGGCTATTGGCCTCATCAGCGCGGTGCAGCCAAGTGTGAAGATGGGCAACACTTGTTTGCCGAAAGCAGGAAACAACACAAACGCACGGAGTCAACAACAGGAGCCAACCGCACATTTGTGGTTCCAGTTAGAAGACCTAGAATTCCCAGGCTACATCTAACACGACCACGTAGGCAGCTATAGCTACCTGCGTGACTTCCGGGTCCAGGATATGAATACAAATAGAGATTTTATCGAGTGTGCATGATATAAATCAAAAATGAAAAATTCGTGGATACAACACTCCAAACAGGGGGGCAAACCGCCTGTTTATATATATATATATATATATATATATATATATATATATATATATATATATATATATATATATATATATATATATATACATATATATATATATATATATATATATATATATATATATATATATATATATATATATATATATTTTTCACATTCGGCCAATTTAGAATTTGGATCATTGATTAAGATTTGCAACACAGGAGCGGTACACTGTTTTGTGGACAAGATATCAAACATATTGATCTAAAAATACCTGTGAAATTACCAGACTTGTTGATGAAGACATTCTTGACCGAGTTGATATTTCTCATACTCCTATGGTATAGAATTTTCAAACTGTCACAATCATGGTTTGAGAATAAAACACAGCTAAATTGAATGGGGGAAATATGTTATGACTATTGGCCTGAAGGATACAATTCTTCACCCCTAAGATAATCCAGATTCCATTTGGCTTTTTTTTTGCTTTAACTTTATTCCAGAGGATGATGGATCTCACATTACCTGGTCTAGAAGGTGATTATTGGTATATGAACGGTATATTGACTTTCACTCAGTACAACCCTGAGGTAACTTTACATTAAGTGTGTATGAAGATCGCTCCTGCAAAAATGTCATTTAAGTGCTGCAAATCAAAACCGTTTATCCATTATGTATGTGAAAACTGTTCTTCAGTGTATCATCGAAGCTGTCTTCAAAGAAATTATAAAAATGTGATTAAATTTCTACATGATAATATAATCCTGTGTTGTGAGAAGCATGCTGGAAGCATCCCAAAAGAAGAAAGCCTAATGGAACAGACCATAAGTGACCTATCAGCCAATAATATTATGAAAGACAAGTTTATGGAAAAATTGAACAAGGAGAAGTAAATGCTGTTAAATGATGCTCTGCAACTAGAATCGGACTTCAATGAGTAGCAGCATGAACACATAGAAACAATAACCGAAATGCAAAAACTAATTGACGAGCTACAACAAAAAGTAGTAAATTATACAAAAACAACTAAATGTTGTGGAAGCCAAACCAACTCAATGGTGCAAAAAAGCAGAGGAACTTCAACTGAAATGATGATACCAGTTTTTCCAGAAAGCAATACTCAGATATGTAAAAATGGAAATGAGCAGGAAAAAACAGCCGAGCTGAATACAAATAATGCATCTACATAGACACCATATACCAATACATTGTTGCCAAAGCGAAATACTTTTCCTGATAACCCTGAGCCAATAAATGGGGTGGTACAATAAAATTATGTGCTGTGATAAAAAGCAGCAACATGTTAACGAACGCCATGCTGAAATGAGTATGCTTGAGAGTACAATAGAAGAGATTTCAGAAGACCGTGAAGCAAAGGATAGACATATAAATAAATTACAAAGTGAATTGAAAACTCTCATGGAGGAGGCCATAAAATCCGAGGAAGAAGCCAATGATCTTATAAAAAAGCAAGAAAAAATGATAGAGGATACTAAACAGTATATTTGTGAACTTGAATCAACTATAAAAAATCTGCAAAACAAGCCAACCACTATAACCTCCACTCAAACTCCTTCAGTATGTTATAGTGATAAGGGAATACAAACACAAATGTATGAAACATTAACCCAAGCAGGAAAAGTCAGTGACAGGAATAATAAAACCTCATGTCAAATGGGAAATGTGTGTCATACTCAGTATAGATGCACAGACTCGACTTCAACTTTAGGGAGTTTCAAAACTGGAAATGAATTGAAATCCTCAAAAAGGAAAATACTAATTGTAGCTGGTAAACATTTGATGAATAATTTGCTGAGACAAACCAACAACTTTCAGATCCAGACAATACTTAAACCAAACGCAATAGATAAGGAACTGGTAAATACAGCACTCCTAAACTCACAACACTTTACAAAGCTTGATACCATATTTTTATGGCCAAATATGACTAATATCCATCTTATTGAAGAATTTATCCTTGAGACAAAACACACTAATGCTGTTGTTATATCCCAATCTTTTCGTTATGACCTTGAAAAAATAAATGAGTTGATTTATGAAGACCACTTATTGTTTATAAGAAAGATTTTTTCCAAACAAATAAGTCTTTCACATTTCTTTGATTGTAATTCTGTGTTAAGAAGTACAAATTACCATCAAAATGGGTATAGCCTAAATAACATTGGAAAGCGGTATTTGGCTGAAGCTCTCCTGAAACATATCCAAGTGAATTTTATGAACACGACCCAATCTACGGATCACCAAACAAGTTATGATCAAATCAATAAACCAAAAATCACTGGTAACGAGAAGAATCAACAAAAACATATTTTATACCCTTATCTGGACCAACAAACTTTGAAGAACTGATGACACATATGAAGGATGGAAATGACCATTCTAATTCAATTAACAATATGATTCCTGATACTTGCATAGGCAAGCCAAGAAATGAAAACCACGACAATCATGAATTTTATTTTGTTCTACAACTTAACATCCAGTGTTTAAGGAATAAACTAGTAGAATTGGAATCTCTTAGTCTTCAATATGACTATATATGTTTGACAGAACACTGGATGAAAATGGAAGAATTTTGTGGATTTGTATTTGAGCATTATTCAGTTGCTCATACTGGTAAAACATACTGGTAAAACAAGATAGTTCTGGTTCTGTTCTCTATAAGGCAATCGAAGAAATAGATCAATTATCAACAGAAATACATTGTGAAATATGTGCTCTTGAATCTAGTAAGCACAATATACTGCTTCTTACTATTTATCGTTCCCCTCTAGGTGATTTTGATATCTTTGTAAATGTGATGATTAAAGTGTTGGAACGACTTTCAAAAACAAAATATAATATCATAATTAACGGCGACTTTAATCTTAAATTTAATACTAATGACAGGAGAACAAAATATTTCACTGACCTATTGACCCCATATGGGCTTCATACCACAATAAAACAAAACACAAGGGGAAATGTATGTCTTGACAATATCATCACTAATATAATCCAAAATAACTACACCACTGAGGAACTTACAAAAAGCGGTATCAAAACCAGTTCTGAAAACAGCTTTCCATGGGATTATTCAATCTCACATATCGTATTCAGTACTTGTCTGGGGCCATGTGCCCAATGCATCAGATTTATTTGGCATCCAGAGAAGAGCAATTAGGATTCTTGATAACCTTTCTTACAGGCAAGACTGTAGAAGTAGCTTCATAAATAATAAAATACACTTCCATCATTATATATATTGCAATGCCTGCTACATGTTAAAAAACATATAAGAGGTTATACTACACATGATGCAATCCACAGTTATAACACTCGAAATAATTCAAATCTGTATCTCCAGAACCATAGAGTCAACAGAACCAGAACTGGCGTAAATTATTATGCTCCAAAAATGTATAATTCGCTTCCCCAAAATATCAAAAATCTACCTTTGAAGGAATTCAAATACAGAATCAAAAATTTTTTAATTAAAAAAGCTTTTTATTCCTTAGATGAATATTTTAGTGATGGTTTTCGAGACATGTAATACCACTTAATCATATATATATATATATATATATATATATATATATATATATATATATATATATATATATATATATATATATTTTAACTTGTTTTATATTTCTATTTCATAGTTTGTTTTATTTGCACAAATGTATGTATATCTATAGTAATTGTCCATTTAACCATTCAAGTTATGTGAATATTTTATATTTTGTATTTATAGATAAGCAATATCTGTTATGACCTGTGTAAACTTTGTATTAGCACCAAATATATACTACTACTACTACTAAATAGCATGAATAAATTTGTGAGTGACGATAATGCATTCTAACCTGAATTTTTGGATTCTTGTAAGTGTATGGATATTTCGAACAATGCAAAAAATATAGCAAACCATATGAATAATAATAAACATGTCAAGAAAAATATCAAAAATAAAAATAAAAAGGGACATGACAAATTGTATGGTTTTACAGTCACCGTATAGGATGAAACATTCGCGGCGACCAACATGAAGCAACAAGATATAAATTCACTGAGCCTCCTCAAAGAAATTGAAGAAGTTGTTAGTAAGATCACATCTGAAAGTGATCATGAAACTGTCATGAATGTTTCCAATTCTGATTATATAAATCAACCAAGGGCATCTCAACATTTGCTATCGAGTAATATGATGAAGAAACGTGTATTTATTCTGGGTGATGACTATGGAAAGTGTTTTTCTAAAGTTTCGGAACAATTTATTGATAATGAAAACTTTACAATTGAAGAACATGTACAATCTAATATAGAAATCGCCAAGCTCACAGAGAACCTATTTAGCCAGGAGACACAATATGGAGGGGACGATTTTGTTCTAGTAATGTTCAACACTCATAATATCAGTATCAGGTATGTCTTAACAAAGCTTTGAGAAATTTAGTACCTATAAGTAAATTCACAAATCTGCTGATATTCATAGAACAAAATTGCCCTCTCGACAGAATAATTATAAATAATGTAAATAGGTATATAGGTAGATATCGCAATTCAAAAAGAAATACATCAATACAATATCTAGTAGACCCAAAAATATTGAATAGCAAAATGTGCATTTGTGACAATGTTAAAAGTTTTATATTAGGGACTAAAGACATATATCTAGCTTTAAAAACAATTAAAATCAAAATTGATGAGAGAATGCCATCAGGGCAGATCGGAGATAATGGGGATTGTGTGGACTTGAGGAGTAGAAGTACTATAATACCAGATAGAGATAGTGATGTAAGAATTGTCAAGGCGGGCGAGAATGTTGACAACACTGACCTTATTAATTCCCAGACAACTTTTTTAGAGGTAGGAAAGAGAAATATCGATTTGAGGTAATACATACCAAAAATAATAATGATGTTCCTATATTGCGTGAGTTATCCACAAAGAAAAAGCGAAAGGTAAACTTGTTACAAGATAACCTTTTTTGTTATTATCAGAATATACGAGGTCTTAGAACAAAAATGGATGATCTGAATAGAGCACTCCTACTAAGCGATTTAGATATTATTTTAATTAAGGAATCCTGGCTGAATAATACTTTTGCTAATTCAGAAATCAGTAACTCTCAATATCTTATTTTTAGAAAAGATCGTGACTACAACAGTTCTAACTGTACGCGGGGAGGTGGTGTTATGATAGCAATTAAATCATCCTATAACGCTACAGAAATAAGAGTTTCTGATTCTAATTTGTTTGAAGATGTCTGGGTGAAACTTAAGATCAACAACAAATCGATTGTATTGTGTGTCGTTTACTTTGTTCCTGAATCGTCTCTCGATGCATATCAAAGATTTTTTGAGCATATTACCGAGGTGAAAAGACATTACATAGGTGCAAATTTCATTATTGTGGGTGACTTCAACTTTCCCCGAGTTACTTGGTCATATGAGGAACAAGATTTGATTCCAGAGTATTTACCTGACCAGCGTATAGAATTCCTGCTCGACGAACTCCCGTTTATGGGCTTTCAGCAATAATGATGTTAAAAATGTTAAAGATAAAATTTTGGACTTAGTTTTCTCTGATGAAATTTCAATTGACGTAAGACATTCTGATACTACACTGCTCAATAATTTTCCAGCAGATGCATATCACCCTCCACTCCAGCTTAAATTAGATTTTGAGAATTTGTTACAGCCTACGTTCAGATATAGATAAAAAGTGTTTTTATTTCATAAAGGTGATTACGAAGGGCTGAATAGCTACTTTAACGACATTAATTGGTCTTCTAAGCCTAATTCGGAAATTGAGTTAGAAGTTTTATCCTTTTATGAAATTTTATTTGAAGGTTTTACTCGATTTGTGCCACAGCGATATATAACTAGTTCAAAGTATCCTAAATGGTACAGTTCCTTTCTGATTCAACTTTTAAAAAAAGAACTCCTTATTCAAGAAATTCAAAAAAAAAAATTGGATTGTGATTACAAAGAATACTCCAAGTTGTGCAAGGAAACCAAGTATCATATAGATAAATGTTACCTGCTATATCTATGTAATATAGAAAATATGATCCCTACTAACATCAAATATTTTTGGTCATTTTTCAATTCATTGAGAAAAGATAAAGGGTTACCTACTATTATGACATATAATGGGTTGAACTTTGACACCCCTAAAACTATTGCCGATGCTTTTGCGGTACATTTCAAATCTTGCTTTTTGATTCATTCACCTGTTCAAAATTATGTACCAGTCCATACCAATTATGATATTAACACGTTATCTCTCCACACCTTCAGTGAACTGGTAATTGAAAATAAATTGAAAAACCTAGATGTCTCAAAGGGCGTGGGTCCTGACGGAATTGCGCCAGCATTGTTAAGGAATTGCTGTCACAGTTTATCACATCCCCTTGAAACACGATACAGGGATTTTTCCAGGTGTTTGGAAAAAATCTTTCCATTCTCCAGTACTCAAAAGTGGAAACATAAATGATATTCAGAATTACAGGGGTATCTCGAAAATTTCTTGTATTCCCAAAGTATTTGAATCTTTAATTATGAAATATTCAATAATTTCAAACACGTCATAATAGATGAACAACATGGATTCTACAAGGGAAGGTCTACTGCCACCAAATTGGCTGTCTATCAAAACTTCATCACAAATAAGCTTGAGCAAGGGTTCCAAGTTGATGTTATCTACACGGACCTTGCTAAAGCCTTCGATTCAGTTTGTCATGAAATATTAGTTTTAAAACTTAATAATCTTGGAATAACGGGCAGATACTTGAAATTTATTGAATCCTACCTTTCCGGTAGATCGCAGAATGTGAGGGTAGCTGACAGTGTGTCAGAAACAATTCATGTAACTTCAGGGGTTCCGCAAGGTTCGCACATTGGTCCTATATTATTTCTACTCTTTATTAATGATGTTAAATCAGTGTTTAAACACTGTAATATCTCTCTGTAGGCGGACGACCTTAAATTTTTCAAAACAGTACAATCTACCAATGATATTGAATGTATTCAGAATGACCTAGATAGCTTTTGAACCTACTGTGATACGAATTGTCTAAAAGTTAACATTAAGAAATGTAATGTGTTGAGATTTTATAGAATAAGACAGCCTGTCATTAGAAACTACTCCATTAATGATGCAACTCTTCAAACTGTTAAAAGCTTATGCGATTTGGGAATTACTTTCGATAAAGATCTAAGCTTTATTGATCATATGAATAATATCTGTAATAAAGCACTCAGAATGCTCGGATTCATCAAAAGGAATACTCTGCATATTACAGAATATGATGCTATAAAGACATTATACTTTTCACTGGTTCGGAGTATTTTGGAATATAATAGTGTAATTGGTGTCCTCTTTATTCTTGTCATAAAGAGAGGCTTGAAAAAGTGCAAAATCGCTTCTCTAAATATATAATTTGGAAACTTGGCCTACCCTACTTTGGATTTACCTCGCAAATGAGGCTGTCTGTATTAGATTTATTATCACTTGAGGACAGACGTAAACTTGTAATGGTTCTATTCCTTCATAAAATAATAAACTTCCACTACAATTGTTCAGCTATTTTAGATGACCTTTGCCTTTCTGTTAACTCAAGATCCTTAAGAAGCAATCGCATTTTTTCATTTGGGTTGCGATTCCACAAGACTAACTATGGCTCGATGGCAATAAGTTGTAGGCTTCAAAAAAATTTCAATACATACTTTTCAGAACTCGATCTTTTTCATTTGTTACATTTAAAATTAAAAAAAAATGGCAATTACACGACTTCATCAAGAGATTGTTCATTAAACTTCTGAATAGTCGTTTATTATTTCTTTTAATAATCATAACTTATTCTAGTATTCGTACGTTTTTTTTTTTTAATTTGAACTTAACGCACTATTTGACAAATGAAAATGCATACCTTTATTTAATATGAACTAATAACTTGACTCTAGGGTTTGTTTGCACATTGATGTAACATTTGGGACTTTGTTACAATTCTGTAATGTACTTGACATAGTTACGTTTTTGTTTTATAATTTAATTATTCATTAGTGTTGAATGTCTTGAGGAAAGATAAAGCTTATTTTTGTCTTTTTAATATTTTTTTATGTTCCATTTGGTGTTTTATTAATAGTTTGTGGTGTATAGGACTGATAAAAAATAAATAGGTTTATTTATTTTTAAGCAATTATAATAGTTATATTAAGGATTTTAATTGTTGGGTTCATAACTGAACTCTAATGCTTGACTGGTTTCAACAATTGAAACTTTCTTGATGTACCATTTGGGATTTTATAATAATTCTGTAGTGTACTTGACCGATAAATAAAAATAAAAAAAGTTCTATGCATTAGTACTTTTCTTTTAAGGATTCCTTACAGTAAAAGAATCTGCATGCATTAAACAAAAGTACGATCAATATTATTTTATTTTTCTACACCCGTACTCTAACAATACACTTATATGACCATAATCCATTATAATACAGATTTTTCATAACGATACAGATTATCAACCAATAGAAACCCATAATTTTTCAATCAAGAATCCTGTTCCTTTGTTTGTCCTAGATTCTAACCTAAGTAACTAATTGCTTTATTTGTCAAAATCAGTTTTCATATTACCTACCTATATTATCAAAATGTCTCAAAACAGCGATATAGAAGGAATACCATCGACTCCAATATTTTTAAAAGATCAGATTAATTACAGTTGTTATATTCAATATAAATATAATTAGAATCTTTATAGTTTTCATATATCCATGATAATACCATTAAGTTTGTGTTTTTTAAAAAAATATGAGTTAATTACTGTAAATGTGTTCAATACAAATATAATATTTATGGTTTTTCATTATTTATCGGGTTTAGAAAAAATAGCGTATGCAACTCTCATGTAATGGTTATTAATACACTCGCATATACCTTTCAAAACTCGCCTTCGGCTCGTTTCGTATCCCGGTTAATGCTCGTGTCTTAATAACTATCATTACATGATCGTTGCATAATATACTATTATAAGTTCTCTGTTTATTTACTGCTGTGTGAGAAATAGTGGTATATAATTAATGCACTTTTGAATTTCACTACTATATAAAATGATTTGAAATCCCTGAAACAACTAAAAAGAAGAATTAAAAATGAATAGCTGAAAATAAGAATTATATTAACCAAAATAAACCAAAATAATAGTGAAATAAAACACAAGTAAAAATAGAAAAATTGTATAAATAAAAATAAAGAAAAGAAAAAAGAAAATAAAAATAAAAAGTGGAGAGATTCCAAGTCACGTTAGTTCACGACGTTTCGATTGTTAGTATCTACAATCGTCTTCGGGTGAGTCATCGGGTGAGTCATCACCCGAAGACGATTGTAGATACTAACAATCGAAACGTGGTGAACTAACGTGACTTGGAATCTCTCCACTTTTTATTTTTATTTTCTTTATTTTTATTCGTTCAATTGTTCTATTTTTACTTGTATTTTATTTCACTATTATTTCATTTCAAGTTTATTTTGGTTAATATAATTCTTATTTTCAGCTATTCATTTTTAATTCTTCTTTTTAGTTGTTTCAGGGATTTCAAATCATTTTATATAGTAGACAATGGAAGTCCGAACTAGTGAAATTCATCATGAAACATTGTCAATCACCTAATGCACTTTTGTTCAATTTATTGAAGTCAATATCTTGAGAGAAAATTTGTTAAATCAATACCACAAAATGATTAACAATCAAAATACTCTGAATTCAAATCTGAAGATCATGAACCACTTTTCATTTAACAGTAGTGTGGTAATAACTGAGTTTATCAATTTTTAATGTAAATTTATGTAAGCTCGATTAGCAAGTAACAATTTACAATAATCAATGATAAGTTGAACTTTGTATGCTAGTGCAGAAAAATTAATAATTATAAAGTAACAAGTGGCAAGTAGAAGGTGGCCAATTTTCAACTTTCTTACTTCAAGTGACGGATAACCTAACCTAACCTAATAATTTTAAAATATTGTGTGTAAAATATTTCGGTGATTTCCGTGTTATTGTCCATTTTGATTATTTTTTTCTAGAAATTCTTTGAGCAGTGATTAAAAATTGAACAATATACACATACAATGGTAGATATTACAGATTTTAATTTTTACAAAAAAAAATTGAAAGCTCAAGCACTTGCTTACTACTTTATAGTAACTTTTGAATTCTAATGCATGAATGCTATCGTTTTTTCTACTCTTTCCTTGTTTACTAATCGAGTGCACATAAATTATTAATAAAGAAAAAATAAAAGATAAAGTGGAAGTACACAGACAGGTCAAAAACCGAACATTGAGTGTGACCTAGAATTCAGTGTGCAGGGAGAAATCTTCATTTCAGTTACCTACTTGGTTAGTACACATCAGTCTTCCAGGCTGGAGTGTATGTAATTTTGCAATGCACAATATTAATTTGAGGCCAGGCTGCACTTGAGCTACTGATGAACCCAAAAGTGACATCACAATAATTGATCTTGGAATGCTGTGAACTGAGGAAACTGGCTGACAGGAATTGATTGACTATATACTGGGTGCCAGGTCACTCAGACAACGAAAAAGCCAATGAGTGCCAAACACGAATCATCAACTCCACATATAGGCCCTGAACCAGATTTAGGGGTGCCAAAGTCTTTGGTATGGAACCAGATCGGAAAGTGGGTCTATAAGAAATGTTTGAATAGTGGGAACACATACCAGATAACACACATGGAAAAAACCTTTATAGACTGCCCAAGAAGAGAACTAGAGCTGCTACCAAAAAACAGGAATCAGCTTAGAACAATTACAGGGCTATTCACCAAATAGAGCCAAAAGAACAGACAGCTTGACAAATATTATGCAAATGTGAATCATTGAATAACAAGAGGCAAATAATTTATAAACAACCCAAATAATGCCCAGAAGAATATGACATACATACAGCAAGGTACCTGTACAAACTATTACAGGGCACAAGATTATTGGAATGGGTGTCATGAAAGAGAGTACAATGTTTTTCTGAGACTTGGAAAAATGGACAAGTTGGACGGTTCCCAAATAGTAGTAGAAAAAAATAAATAAAGTGAAAGTTGGGTATATGAATCAGCCAAAAATCGTTCAGTAAGTAATTTATTTTCTATCCATATACTGACCAGACAAAAAACCAAACTGTATTGAATGGACTTTGAAAATCCAAAAATTTCAAGCAATATGAAAATATGAGAACGATGATATAAAATTACCCACTATTTTCCAAATTGACAATATGACCTTTTTGATTTTCAGAGATTTCAACCCAATAATTGACTGCAACGTCTTGAATATATAGTATAAAATGTAGAATAGTAATGAACATGCCTGAAGAAGCTTTTGTATAGTAAAACATATAATGCAGTTTTGTAAACTGATTATGAAAATCTCACACTTCAATTCAATAATTTTCATGTAAAATTTTTGAATAGAAATTTTTTATTAGACACAAATTATTTTAAGTATCACTAGGGTCTAGGGTTGTTGAACCCTCACTATGAGGCTGTTAAATTATGAGATGAGATTTTTATGCAATAGGATTTATGTGGAGTTTTATCCCAACACCAAACTGTTATTTTTAAAACCTGGACATGTGTTTCGATCATCAAATAATCATCTTCAAGAGTCAGATTGAACTAAATATATGTACAATATTCAATCAATCAATGTACTTCATTGTCTAATAGGAAAGACTCTTGTTGACAAAGCATGGTTTACATCTTCAATAGATAGATAGATACATAGATACTTTATTGGTGGTAATATACTTACAGTATTCACACAAGTCAAACAAAGATACAACATAAAATAAGCTTATTAACATTATATTAAAATTACACACTAAAATAATCTTAAATAATTTCACGAAACTACATTTAAAGATGAATAGAATATAAGAATATTATCATGATTCGTCTTGTGTATGTATATACTAAGGTCATCCTGTAAAAATTCATCTATACTGTAGTAAGCTTTAGATACTAAAAACTCTTTTATTTTACGTTTGAATTCGCTAGTAGTTAATTTTTTTGTTTCCTCGTGAAGTTTATTATAAAATTTCACAGCCCAGTACTTCAGTCCATTTTGGCCTTTTTTAAGGCGACATGTATTAAAGATAATATCTTTTTTATTTCTAGTGTTGTTTTCGTGTCTATTTTCAAATGATTCATATTGAGTTATATGCGATTTTATATAGAGTAAATTTTCTAGTATAATGATGGGAATGTTAAAATACTCAGTGTTATAAAAGATGTTCTACAATCATCTTTATAATAAACTCCATCTATAATTCTAATTGCCTTTCTTTGTAACCTGAAAATTCTATACCTATTCTATACAATAGTGTATGCCTATTAATTTGTCAGTGATTTATATAAAATGGTTAAAATTTGCAGATATAAACAATAGATAATACATATATCTTTGGTCTAGTTGTAAAAAGAACAAAACATAAAAATAAAAATATATAAGTAAAAATATATAAAATTATTCATTTTATCTTTTGATGAAATCACACATAAATATAGAATACAGATAATTTAATCTTATAGATAAAATGCAAAAAGCTACAGTTAGCCCAAGATACTGTCACTATAATACTCCTGCAGGCTGTAGTATCCTTTAGTTAAAAATATGCTTTTGACGGTTTTCCGAAAGATTCTTGGGCATGATATATTTTTTACTTGGCTCGGCAGATGATTGAAGAGTTTTTTACTCTCAAATATGAGAGAGTGTTTGGTTAATGTCGGTTATTGTCCTTATTTATACCATAGATACCTCTGCTAGGTATCTGCATTTTAATTGTCTTAAATTAATTTTACAATGTTGCCTAGTCTAATAGTCCAGTAAATCTGATAAACAAAATATTATTTCAACAAGCTATATAGTATACTATTAGGTATTGGTCCACCATCGTTATTCATATTATTATGTTTACTTATTTCTACACTCTCATAGGCATCTAGATGCCTGTTGTTATCAACTCGTTTAAATCTTAACGAACTAAAGTCTATGGAATGGTTTTGTTGCAAAATATAATGGGTGACTGCTGATTTTTCTGATCTTCCATATTTTGGGTGCGCTAAGTGTTTTTTATATCTTATTTTAATAGATATTTTAGTCTGTCCATTGAATCACAGCGCTAATATTTAATTTCGTAAATTCTAGACTTTTCCGAATTCTTGACTTTGTCCTTTGGATTCCCTAAAATTAATTTAAGACTAGTATATAAGAGCATTGTAAAATTAATTTAAAACAATTAAGACATCTAGCAGATGTATCTATGGTATGAATAAGGACAAAATTGTGAGTATATTTAGTTTAATCTTCCTCTTGAAGATGATCACTTGGTGATCAAAACACATGTCAAGGTGTTAAAAATAACGGTTTGGTGTTGGGATAAGACTCCAGTAATATTCATTACTACACCAAAGGTTCCAAACAGTACTTCACAAGTACAATAAGATTAATTTTAAAATAAAAGATTTACATGTTTCATAATTTTTTTATAAGTTCGCACAAATTTGGCTGTTCCACACTGTATGATCAACAATATTTATTACGAAACCTTTTTTGACTTTCTATTTCTTCACTAATATATAACGAAAAAAAACTTTCTAAAGAACGGGAATAATTATCAAATATCTATCTGATGTTAGTGGGAATTTTATATCAACACATCCATGTATTTCATCGTGTAGAGGTTTTTTATGAATATTATTCTTTTTAAAATATTTGGTCTGAGGTTGAGAGAACAAAATAGATTTCTGTCTAATTCAGATTGGCTATTTATTTAGCTTTGTTTCTGAAGGAATGAAAGACATATCTGGGAATGATAAAAAGCTCTGAATATTTGTTAAATTCAATATCAGTAAAAGGAATTAGCGGTGAATTGGTGTGCTGCTAGTGGGCCAAACTCATAATAGTCAGATTGTGAATTTGAATCTGTCTACAACCAGATATTTTTCCCGTGACAATTTATCTAGATGAAAGGTATTCTGCCACTTTATATGGCTGATGAAACTACAAATTGCCACTGTGCCTCCTATGTGGTTTGATGAGTTATTAACGTAACCTACTCAGAACACAAGGCTAATGATGACCAAAGTTGGCTTCTATTGATTCACAGTGAGACAACTTTCTTAAAGTTAAAATGAGAAATCAAGTAAAAGTGTGATGTATGCCATCAAAATAAGGTAAGAGGAATTACTTATTTCAGATTGGACATTTCAACAGATAACATCGGTGAATGAGCTATACATTATCATACATTCATAAATGACTATGAATGATATTTGGTAATATAATTTCATCCCTTCTTTGATAATTTTTCATTAGTAGACTAATGGAGTTCCACAAAAAAAATCTCTAAAAAGTAAACACTTACATGAACCCTCGTTTCCAATATTTAGAGTATGCACAAGTATGTCAGATACCTGCCGCAATGAAGAGTTCTGATCTGATGTACTGAGAGGTTTACTTCTCAATCCGTGTAAAAATACAGATTCTAGGCAAACACAAATTGCTGCTACACAACTATCAAACTCAGTAGCAAGCTCAGTTTTTCCCCCAAATCTTTTTTGACATTCTTGAACACATTCAAGTAGTTGTTTGAGGAGTTTGTCTGCTTCATTCGGTTTTTGGGTTTTTGGTGACGTATCGATAGCGGACATCAGCCCTAAAGACTTGAAACAGAAAAAATAATCGAAAATAGTTTTCCAATGTCATTTCCACATACCATAATAGATTATGTAGAGCCCAATAATTTTGGAATTTGTTCATCAGTATCCATGTTATTAGACCATATTCTTGCAGTAGTATACTCCAATTTCAATAGTATTGGATGAAAATGTATGTCACTTGCATTTGATACTGAAAGAAATTTGATAACACATAATTCTGTTTATGAATCAGCTGGAACAAGTCACGTGACAATCATTCTCTGTCTCTCTCATTTGACCATGACCACAGATTAATTATCTGTGCCATGACATTAAGCTTAGAGCAATGCTGCCACATTGTTTTCACATTCATACTTTGTTATAAAAAACTCATCATTTTTTAGAGGATTGCCTCCTGATGGGATACCTATAGATTTTTTTATTCACATACATAGCCCCTTTTACGTGGTTGTCTGAACCACTCCGGCTTGGAATCCGGCGTGAAGGGCACATACATCATAACACAAAACGAAGTCCTATGAGAGCACATAACTTCTTTGTGGACGGGTGTTATCGGCACCGTTTGGTGTAATCTTTGAACGACACGTCCGTCCACTATCTCGGAACTCCATTTGAAACAATAATATGATTAATCAAATATTCATAATCATAATATTACCATATCATGTCATATTTCTTGCGTCCAACAGCTTTACCGCTGAATGTGGTAGACGATGACGACAATAAACCTTTTTCCTGAAGTACGAAAAATCACTTACTAGCAACGCTAGTAGTTCGATAGGGACAAACACTGCCTTATCCTCATATAAACATATGGTAAAGTACAATGGGAAATGTTCCTCAATTTGGGTTATTACAGCAAATGCAAGTTTGAACAAATTAAAGTTGAGTTTTATTAATGAGTTTTTCAAATTCACTTCGAAAAATATTCAAATTGATGTTTCAAATGTTGGGTTTTAATTTTTAAAAGGATTTGTATCTCAAGTCACATATCTTTAGCATTTGCAATAATTTCAATTTAATTTCAAATTTGTGTAATATCAATTCTGATTCCCTAGAATATATTGTTGACACTGCATCTCAGTATTTCATGGAGAATTTGTAATTTTCTGGTATAGTTTTTTTTATATTTTATTTTATTATATTATATTACTCATTCATTTTCTCAAATCGTAACTTAGTAATTATAAGGATCCATATTTACTTTTTTTTAACACACTTAGTTAACCCTGTAAATGGTTTTTAAGTGTTGGGTAATAAAGGCTATTATTATTATAAACAACAGTTGTTTTTTATTTATTTATATAGAGGAAGATAGGTTAGGTGCACAAAATGTCATATGTCACAGAATATCTCGGAACTCGGAACATAAATAAACAGAACAGCACGCTTCTGAAATATGTCATCTTTGTTTGTCTCATACAGGCAACAGATTCATTGTCTTTTATTAGCTATAACCGATGTCGCCAAATGGTGAAATAGAAACGAAAACCTTTAAATGTTGAATGCATTATTTCATTGCTCTTTTTTTAGTATTTAAATATTTTTTTAAAGAAAAAGGTTGGAATGATAAGTTTAAAATGCGTTGTTTTAGAGCTCTTTTATGAAAACTACTTGATTTTCGTCAGGAGGAACATTCCCTATTCAAAAAAAAAAACGTTTTTAACACAAGAAGATGTTCCTGGAGCAAAACTAAAATTGCAACTGTAAAGGATAACAATGTTGTAACATTAAAACGTTGGCTTGCATGCCGTATTTTAAAACTAACTGGAAAAAAAATTAATTAATAGACAGGTTAGTATACAGCCTGTAGTAAAAGAGTAGCGGTATAGAATCTGTAATACTGTAATAAAAGAAATTCAAAATAATTATGATTTCAAATTTATTTCCGAGTGAAATATGAATCAAATATAGATGGTAATGAAATAAATTCAATTAAATATAATCTGTTTAAAATATGTCTGTTTAAAATCTGCTTTTCCGTTAATCAGCTGCCGCCCCCATATGAACGACAACTCTCAGAAGTTGAGAAACTTGTGCAAGCTAAGGACTAACGAGGTCTTACCTTCTAACGTGTGATTCCTACATGAATATTGTTTGATAAACGATTGAGGTTATATCTCATTCTAATCAATGGTAATTAACTATGAAAAGTTTACTATTCATTTCATGTTTAGAGCATACATATGAATATTTATTTATTTTTTGCACTGTTGAATCCACTCTTCTCGAAGCATGTATCCATTTCTTACAACTAACCTCATTAAAATGAGGTTTTATAAATGGTATAAAAAACACGTTTTCTTCCGGATATCGATTATCCGACGTACAATTCGCAAAACAGCAATGCTTTGTTGGCATTATACTAGCACAAACTGATTTTTTATATCAGATTTATATTTTTAAATAATAAATTCATATTACGTAAATAACATTGTTTTACATGTGAATAGTTTATGTTCGTCCCTGCTACTAGTGCTGCCTCTCGTGACACGTTCGCTGTACTATTCTCAGGAAAAAGGATCATTGTTGAATCCAGCTGCTGGGTAAAATTGAATGGCTTTTCTTTTCCCTGAATGATTACGGTGTATAATATGACAGTTGGCAGCTCTGATTATGTCTATAAATCACATTGCAGTTACATTTGGAAACTAGTGCATTGTTCGGAATAAATATAATAAAATGACACTCAACAGATGAAATATTTATGATAAACTGTTTGGGACTTTTGGTGTAGTAATGAATATTACTGGAGTTTTTTCCCAACACCAAATCCACAAACCACTTTCTCTAGTAGTTTGTGACCAAATCGTTATCTAGTTGATTTATGCTGCATGTACTGCAGCTATATTTACTTTACTGTTTCGTCCTGGACGCAGCTCTTGAGCCAATATGATGATTTTTGCCTTTATTTTGTAAATTCGTTTCTATATGTAGTCTTCTTCATTTCTCACCTAAATTTAGTGAAATTGCAGATGAAGCCGCTTATAGAATATGATTGGCATCTTTCTTCAATAAATCATTTTCATATCATTTCTCAAAATGTTCACACTACAATGAAGATTTCCATACAAATTTGATTGAGGTATCCGACTTCACTATGATCGTGATTATTATGAAATAAGATAGGAAAGTTCTTAATGATAATTACTCCATCCCTTTTTCCAGTAAAGCCAATTTAGAATTCATACTAGAACTCCTAATTCCCATTCAAATTCAGAAAATAAACTGTTTTGTGATGTATGATCTATGCCAAAATAATAAAAAAACATTAACCTCAATTTGCAGATTTCTATTTTTGTTTACATGTTTACCTGTGATCTGTGATGTTTACTTTTAATCTGGTCATCTGGATCTCATGATATGAATTCGTTCTCTGTGTCCAATTTCCATAGCCTTAATAATATTAAGTTTCATTTCACATTTTTATTTATTGTAATGCAACAGACTTAATTATCAGCTTTATATAATGACTAGTAAATCCCACAGTTATTGTTCAGTGAAGGAATGTAAAAACTATTTATCAGAAAATATATCTTTGCATCGCTTTCCCAGAGATCCGAAACTAGCAATGCAGTGGAAAATTAAACTGAAAATTTCTAAACCACTTAGCAAATGTATGTGTGTTTGCAGTGAACATTTTGATAAAGAAGATTTTACACTGAGTAGGTAAAATGATATATGCATTAGCAAATATCTAAGTTATCATATTGTAGATACCAGAGATAGAAAATTGAAAAGACTGAAGATAGGAGTTATTCCATCTCAGAAAATTCCTAAAGAAATATCCACCAAAAGAAAAAAACCAAAGAATGGTGGATCCCTCAGGACATGGTAATACATATATTTCAATAAATGAGTTCAAAAACCATAATCATAACATTTTTAAGGTCCAGAGTCAGTAGTGATGATTTGAGTAAGAGTATTCAACTTCTAGCAGATATTTCTGTGGGGGATGAAGATCCCTCCCTCAGGAAAAGACAATCGCGAAGACAACTTACTCAGTATCATGAAACAATTACTAACAGATTGAACGTATTTGTTGACGAAGAAGTGCAGACAAGTTTCCCTTTCAACATCTTAGAAGATGTGATGAATTCTGACTACAGTATAAAATGTTTTACTGGGGTTCATCCAACGCTTATAAATACTCTTGTAGACTGCAGTAATAATGCTTTAACTTGCAATTCTAATGACATTCCTGATAACCTCAAATTGAGAATTGTGTTGGTGTTATTTAAACTGAAGCGCAATCTATCTTTTGATTGCCTAGCCATTATATTTAATTTATCAAAAACCACGTGTACAAAATATTTTTATTCAACTTTATCACTTCTTGCGACAGTTTTAAGGCCTATTGTGAAATGGCCCACGAAAGAAGAGATACAAGCGAACACTCCAAGATGTTCAAAACATTTTGAGAACACCAGAGTAGTGCTGCATTGCACTGAAATAAAAGTTCGAAAAAGCAAGATTTTGACTGACAGACTTGAAAGTTTCTTGTATTTCAAAAATACTCTTGCCCTAAAAGTTCTAACAGGAATCACACCATCAGGTTTAATAGCCTACGTTGGTCCTTGCTATGGAGGGAAAACTAGTAATGAAGCAATTTTCAATGGATGTGACTTCACATCCCCATTGGATCCAAGTGAAGACTTAGTGGTGAATAAAAGTTTTTGGATTGGGAAGGAAAGTGAAGATTATTTAGTTGAAATCATTCAGCCCTCATTTCTAAATAAAAAACAATTATCAGACGAAGAAGCTACTCTCACTTCAAATACTCCAAGAACACGGATTCATATAGACAGAGTAATTCAGAAAATGAAATCATTTAAAATCATTTCATCTCAGATTGAATGGTTTATGATTCCTCACATGGATGATGCAATGATAGTTATCGCAGGTTTGCTAAACTTGTCTCCACCTATTCTCTCCAGTGAGCTTTTTTGAATGAAATTATTTTGTTTGATCCATTCAAAATAGTGTAACAATTTGTTGATTACATTTATTGTATATGTTTGCTTTCAAAGAACATTAATTAAAGTCTCATATTCATTTGTCTTGATTGATATGTCTCCCTATATGATTTGAAATCCCTGAAAGAATCAATAAAATCAAAATGAACAGCTGAAAGCAAAAAACCCCGAAATGAAATAACAATAAAATGAAATACAAGCAACAATTGAAAATTGAACAATAAAAAAAATAGAAGATTTCGATTGTTAGTATCCACAATCGTCTACGTGTGATGGCTGGCCAATCATCGGATAACTGGTTAGATTTTATCAATAAAATACCTAAATAATAACTGCAACTGTATCAAACGTTACCGATTGTTTATTTCATTATCAAATTTTGGTGAATAGAAACATGCTATTTGTACTATTATTGAAAAAGCTATATTGATTTAATAAATACATCACAGTTGCTGTGTATCTGTAGAGTAGGGAGGGTGAGGGTAGGCCCACAGCACTTAGGCGACATGTGAACCTCCCGAGGAGTTGTCCTCCTAGGTCACCGTCCATCCTATCCTTTCCAGGAAGGTGGACAGGTCACTGGGAGACAAGTAGTAGATCACAGCCGGTTCTGGGCCTCCCCCCCACCACTAAGACGTAATAATTGCTTTTTTTGTTGTTTAGTAACATCATGACCTTGAAGGGTCTGGTGCATGGATCGTTCAGAATTTTTTCATATGAGATTTTGTGTGTGTGTGTGACATAGTGACGTAATTACATTTGATTGGTGTGTATGTGTGAGAATGCACGGTAGAGGGTTTTCATCATGTGCTTGTCTATGCACAAACATACGTCTGCATACTTCGAAGATCCTTCAAGTAACGAATGTTCCATCAGTGTGAGCCCACCAAGTTAGTAGTGGTGTGACGTCACAGCAACAACCGTTCAACGGTAAGAGAGCAAGATGTTCACTCCACGACGTGTGGCCGAGTAATGTGTATTCATCGGTGTGCCCTCACCTCTCTCGATACAGAGAAGGCTGTGACGTAATGCATCGCTCTAGCCTCGCTATCGATGGTGACACGCAGGCGGCCAAGGACTGTCTGCCTAACGTCTACCCTCTACGAGAGCGCAACGACCACTGCCTGTTCGTATCGACATCTGTTATCGCATCCAGTTGCGAGGTGGGCTTGGCGCATGTAGCTGAGAGGTGGGGTTGGCTATGACGTCTTGACGGGCCCTATCAGACTGTATTTAAGAAACGGACGAGTGTTGGTTATGTCAGTTTACATCAAGTGAGTTAGTGAGAACGTATCATATAAAATGTATTCCTGTGACTGTGGTAAATCTTTCACTCGTAGTGATAATCTTCGTCAGCATCAACTCCAGAGTTGCCAAGGAGGGCCTTCAGTGGACAATGCAACACCTATGTATACTTGCAATTGTTGTAATGTGACAATTCCTACGACGCAAGTGACTCTCACCGAAGAACCATGAGTCATAAAAATAATGCATGTGTTCAATTGTCTGAAGGTGTTCAACTTATAACGAATGCATTCAATTGCCGCATTGCTACATACAGGGTGGAGAGTTCGATTGTATCCAGTGACTACATGTCATTTTTTAATGAGATTAGGCAGAAGGTCATCGAATTACTGGAATCGGTCATCAGGATCCATAAAAGCATCAAGGTGAACATGGAAGTTTTTGGGAATTATATTCTTCAGACTCAAGATTCGAGGGACACGAAGTCATTTAATTCCCAAAATAAAATAGTGGACCAATCTTCAGATTTGAATGCTGTTTTTGATGGATTCCGCGATGTAATTGTGGCTCAAACGACTGAATTCCAGGAACGTGACTCAGGTGTTTATTTTTTGTAAATTCCAACGAGATTGAGAAGTCATATTTTTTTTATGTAATTTAGGTTGGACTTGTGAAAAAATACTATTTCTCGAAGTCAACATTAATAAATACAATCCACTGAGAGGACGTTCATATGTGAAGCTGCCCGAATGAAGGAAAAAAAATGAAAAGTGAATGAAGGAAAGCTGTCGTAAATGTTCGTAACGAAGATCAACACTGTTTTGCTTGGGCTATAACATCAGCATTATATCCTGCAAATGGTAGAGTGTCCGAAATTACATTTTTCCAATGTTTTAGATGTCACAGGTATGGATTTTCCGGTTAAAATTAATAATAAGAGTATTGAAAGATTTGAAGATAGGAATGATATTTCAATTAATGTTTATGGTTTAGAGAGTAAATTTGATAAGGGTAAAATAAAGTATGATGTGATTGGTCACAGAGAAGACTCCGGAGACATGTCAATTTATTACATATAACTGATTACTCCAGTAATAGTCACTTTTGCTGGATCAAAGATCTTTCAAGATTAGTTTCTAGTCAACTATCAGCTCATGATCATACAAAATATTTTTGTGATGGATGTTTGATATATTTTTCCAGCGAGAGATTGCTTTTACGTCATAAGATGAATGTATGTAATCTCGTTAGTACTACAACACCAACCACCAATTTTAAGATCAATAAATATAGTCGGATGGTCGCGGAAAATAAATTAATGTTTGAAAGTTTTGAGAGACAAATGAGGGTGCCATTTGTAGTATATGCTGATTTTGAATCAGTACTTGAACCGATTCACGTGAATGAGCCAAATCTCGAAAGTTCATACACGATTAAAACATTCAAACATGCTCCATATTCATTTGCCTATCTGATAAAATGTTCATATAATGATGATTTGTCAAAATTTGTTACATATAGGGGTGTAGATGCAGCTCAGAAATTTGTGAGTAGCATTGAAGATGATTTGAAAAAGATATTTGAAAATCATCTCAGATACCCTATACCAATGGATGCACAAACCCTCGAAGAAGAGGAACAATTTGCTGCAGCCAGAACTTGTGGTATATGTAATAAATTATTTATTGATGTTGAAGTCAAAGTTAGAGATCATTGTCATGCCGCTCACATGCCGCTCATTCCAAATGTAATTTGAATTTCAAACTCCCTAATTTTGTACCTATTATTTTCCACAATTTAAGTGGGTATGATTGCCATTCATTCATAAAAGAATTGTATAGGAATAAAGAGAAAGTTGATGTCATCCCACAAACAAAAGAGAAATATTTATCTTTCACTAAGAATCTCTTTACACACACATATACCGATAAAGATGGTTAACAAGAAATATCTTAAAATGAGATTTATCGATAGTTATAAATTTATGACTAATTCGTTGGAGAAGTTGGGTGCTAACTTGACCTCTGATCAATGTTTGGAGATGCATAAACATTTCCCACAAATAGAGAAATTCAATTTGATGAGACAGAAAGGTGTATTTCCATATAGTTTCGTTGATCACATTGACAAATTGATTTATCCATCACTTCCAACAAAAAATCAGTTTTATGACAAACTCAGTTGTGAACATATATCAGAAAATGATTATGATAGGGCTAGAAATGTATGGAATTTATTCGAGTGTCAGAATTTGGGCGAATTCTCTGATTTGTATTTGAAGTCGGATGTATTGCTATTATGTGATATTTTTGAAAACTTTCGCACCACAAGTTTAGAGATTTATAACTTAGATCCAGCACATTATTACACTGCACCTGGAATATCTTGGGATGCTATGTTGAAGTATGCGAATATTGAATTGGAATTACTAACTGACATTGATATGATTCACTTTTTTCAAAAAGGTATACGAGTAGTCAGTGTAGTGAGAGGAAACATATAGCAAATAATAAATTTTTACCAAATTATAATCCCAACGAACCTTCCACATTCATTACATATTTAGATGCAACGAATCTATACGGTCATAGCATGTCACAACCTCTACCAACAAGTGAATTTACATGGTTGACACCTAATGAAATTCTTAACCTTGATGTGATGAATGTGAGTGCTGATAGTCCGTATGGGTATTTGTTTGAAGTGGACATTTATTATCCACAAGAGTTGCATGATGAACATTCTGATCTTCCATTTTTAGTTGAAAAATTAATACCACCTCGTACACAATCGAAAATTCCCAAATTATTTCCAAATTTGAATGATAAAAGAAAATATATTGTTCATTATAGAAACCTACAGCAAGACATCAAAAATGGTTTGATTGTAATGAATACACATAGAGTATTAAAATTCAAGCAATTACGTTGGATGAAACCCTATATAGATCTTAATACTGAAATGTGTAATAGGTCTAACAACAAATCTGTTAAATATTTCTTTAAACTAATGAATAATGCGGTATATGGAAAGACAATGGAGAATGCAGATAACAGAATTGATGTTAGACTCGTTACACATTGGGAAAATATAAAGAAAAATATAGGTGCCAGCACTCTCATATCCAGACCAAATTTCAAAAATTGTTCAATTTTCACAGAAAATTTCGTTGCCATTCAATTGGGTAAAGTTAAAGTCCAGTATGATAAACCATTATATTTGGGATTTTCTATATTAGAATAATTATCAAAAACAGTCATGTACGACTTTTTCTATGGATGCATCAGACAACACTTTGGTGAAAATGTCTCTTTACTGTAGACAGATACCGACTCACTCATTTTGAAAGTAAATACAGAAAATTTTTATGAATTCAATTACAGTATAGTTAACCAATTCAATATTCCAGTAACAAGTTCAATCTTGGGTAACTTCAAAGACAAATTTCATGAGCTGTTGAAATATTGTTATTCGTGAAAGTGTTCCTACACGATTCTCTGTAGTCTAAATCATATATCATTCTGATGAACTTTTTTTGTATTCCAAGGACTCTGGATGTTTCTGTGGACCTTCCCCATACTATGATGTTGCAGCTGATGGTGCTATATACCAGTGCATAATATAAATTAATCAAGTAAGGTCTATGAAAATTTGATTTAAGTGTATAGAAAGCATAATATAGTTTATTTAGTTTTTTGCAAATATAATCTATTTGGTTGTTAAATGAGAACTTGTAGTCTAGTTCCATACCTAAGTATCGTGCTGACTATGATGTGTTTATTTCAATATCATCAATATTTATTGTAAGATTGTGTGTTCGCCTGAGGGGACTTGTAAACTCTATGAACACCATTTTGTCTGTATTGTTAATTAGATGATTCACCTCACACCAGTGCGCAAATTCCTCTGTAACCAATTTGATTTTCTTTTGGAATTCAGTAGCGGTGTCAGCCACAACAATAATTGTGGTATCATCCGCATAGATAAAGGTTTGTCCATGCTTACTATGAAGCAATACTATAATACTAACATAAAAACATATGCACAATAAAGCCAGAATGTACAGGGAACTAATAATAATTAATCAAGAAAATAGACAAATTTTGATCTTAGTTGACGATGAGGTTTGTTCGAAAAATAAGGTGAATTTTCATTTTTCTCATAAAATTATTTATTTATCATCAATTTCTATTTTGTCCCCTTCAAAGATATATATACTTGTTGTGCCAGCATATTTTCCAATCCTGGGAGTAGTTCTGATATGCACTTTTGGGTATGTCCTTGAGCTCTCCCAACGATGATATTTTTGGCAAAAAAATTACGAAATCTGGATCGCCGTTGACGTCGTTCAAGAATTCCTCGGTGATGTTCATGCGTCGGTTTTTTTGGTAACATTTGGTAATTTTGGAACGAACTTCACTGCCACAAGTTTCATATCTAGTGATTCGACGAATCTCCATAACAATTTTCTTAACTTACTCAACATTTTCATCGGTTGTTGATGTGCTGGGGCATCCAGGGCGAGCGTCGTCATTCACATCTTCTCGACGTTCTGTGAAAATGTACGACTGGTAAACATTTTTCTGGCAATCACCGTATGCCATTGTCAACGTTTCAAGTGTTTTTGAGTACTTAATTCCATTTTTGACATAAAATTTGATCCGGAGGTACTTTTTTCAATATCATAGCCCACCCCTTGGCCATAATGTCCTCTTCAGTCTCAGGCCCCTTGAAATATTCTGTCGCTAGTTGCACTAAATGCTCAGTAATGTCTAGTATGTCGAGGGGGGGCTGGGTTTGAAGTCGGCGTTGCAAGTAGTCCAGTAGGGGACTTCGTTTCAGAAACTTGTAGTGACTTCGAGTCGACATCAAGAATTTGCAGCTGTAACAAAAAATGAAATACAGTTCAAAAAAGCTTTCGAAATTCAGGCACAAAAACAATTTACTAATATTTATTGGTAATTTATTCAAATGTGGTGATTTTAATGTAAACTTTAAAATGCTAGTATCGTTTTTTGTTTCTCGTCTAGGTTCCAAAATCACAAGATAGATGGAAAAGAGTTGCACAGGAGTTCGAAAATCAATGGAATTTCCCCAACTGCGTAGGGAGCGCCGACGGCAAGCACGTGGGAATCCAAAAACCTCTCAATTCTGGATCTTACTATTATAATTACAAAGGTTTTTTCAGCATTGTGCTTATGACTATTGTTGATCTAATTACAAATTTCTGTTGGTGGATGAGGAAGCAAATGGCCGAGTGTCTGATGGTGGCGTGATGAAGAACACTTTATTTTGGCGCAAGTTGTGTGAGAACCAGCTTCACATGCCTGATCCTCGTCAGTTACCAGGCACTCACTACTAATAAGAAATGTCCGTACATGTTCTTTGGAGATGAAGCTTTCCAACTTCTCTGTAACTTCATGAGGCCGTATAATAGGGCTGCTCTAACCAACGACAAACAGATCTTCAACTACAGACTCTCCCGAGCCAGAAGAGTCGTTGAAAATGCATTCGAAATATTAACGAAGAGATTCAAAATATTTCAAGATGTCATTAAATTTGAACCACAAAAAATTAGAAACATCGTTATGGCATGTTGCCATTTGCACGAAGAGATTCGAAATATTTCAAAATGTCATTAAATTTGAACCACAAAAAATTTGAAAAATCGTTATGGCATGTTGCCATTTGCACTACTTATGGTCAAAAAACAGAGCCAACTATTTGCCACCTTAGGAGATTGACAAGGTGGACGTTACTACTGGTGCTGAGGAACCTCGGTCATGGGGGCAACACACCAAAGATGCCTTCCCTTCAAAAGACCAAAGGCAATGCAACAGTACTGGCAAAAACAATAAGGGATGACTTCTGCGAGTTTTTCAACACCTCTAGGACAGTTCCATGGCAAAACAAGTGCCTGAATGAATAAAAATGTCAAGTACCTACCTACTGTGTTTAGGTCTATGTTAAGTAGGTACCTACTATACTCATATAATGAAAAAATAATAATGAAAAATGTACAATGAAACATAAAATAAAAACGCTGCAAATTTTACACAACTGTTTATTATTCTGTAATAGACCCCCCCCAATGTGCATGACAGTATTGTTCATAGTGAGAAAAAGAAGACCTCACATGATTTTTCTACAAAATAACTCAAAAACTCCCTCATTAAATTTTTCACCCATAAAAAAATTTGGGCACTTTCGATATTCCTATGTTTGAGGTGAAAACATAGGTTCATTATTCACAGAATAATAAACTAAAATGAAGATATAAATAAATTAATCAAATAATAAATATAATTAAATCTTATCTCAGAAGTTTCAGTCTCTGCCATTTCTATCTGATCTTTTATGAAGAAAAGTTCATGGTAATACCAAAGCGAAAGTTGAAGGATTTCATCCGTAGACGTCCCTGACACCTTTTTTCTCTCGATGGCCCTGAACTTCCTGTTGAAATTTGTTCTGAGAATATTGATTTTTGCTTTTACTACCTTCACTGTTAAATCAGGTTTCAGCACTTTCAACGCACCCACGATTTTCTCTAATGGATGCAGTTTTCTTGTTTCTGTTGTAATAGTCCTTGCTCTCCACTTTCCACAATTCCGGACAATCGCGATATAATACAATCAACAGGTTAATGAATTCCCGCTCAGAGTTTTCGGGAAGCTCACTTTCCTTAGCGGACGCCATGGTTTCCACCTAGTGACTGAAGCAATGCTTGACGAAAATTGGCCTAGAAGGAAAACCCCTTCCTTCAACCGCTTGAGTCATTCGAACTTTCTATTAATCACCATCAAGCAATTTAGATCATGGTATCAAAGATTGTGATTCGATAAGCCAATTCAAGGGGGAAGGTTGAAAATGCACATAATCGGCGAGCGATTTTGATTTGATTTTATTGTTATTTCTTGAGTTCAATAACTTCATTACTATTCCAAAGTTTTTAAAGTGTTGTATTTGTTTCTTTGTATCTACATCAATACTTTTGTCTAACCTTTGTTGCTCACCTATGTGTAGATATTTCATATGACTGGTTGAAGTTTATTATTTGTCATTGTAACCAGTCATATATGTATATATTTGTAATTCATTGTTTGAATATTTCGACATTAGCCTAATGATAGTAAGGATCAAACATATTATATGTTAGCTAATTCTAAATAAAGGAATTGATAAACGAATAATATTATGATAAATAACCAATCTGTTGAGGAAATGAGAAAACGATTACCTGTAAATGATCCACAAAGAAATGCTATCTTCACATCCAGACAGTTTGACTTCATAGGGCCGTATAGTCCATTATCAGTGGAGCCCTGAAGAAAAATTTGATTAAATTCGAAACACATTTGTTTATTTATTTATTTACATCCAACAGGCCAAGGCCTAATAAAAGAAGTATACAATAATAGAGCAGGTAACTATTTCTAGATAAATGTAAGTATAAGTGAACATTTTGATATTCAGCTAGGAACGAATCTATACAAACTATTTCTAAATTGATTCAGGGTAGAAAAAAATAAATCTATAGAGTATTTATTGACAGTTCGACAAATAGAGGTTAACGGGCTGTAGAAATGGTGCTGAGAATTGAGTACATTAATGCGGAATGTGATATTTGATCTGGACGTATATCGAGGTACATTAAAATTAATTTGGGACAGTAGAGTTGGTGAGTCAATGGAACCATTGACCAGTTAATAGATGAAAATGTGATCTGCATTTTCTCTTCTTTTTCTTAATGTTACAAAATTGAATTCAGTCAGAAGGCAAGTGTATTCATAATTTCTAACCGGATAGTTTCCATGTTTCTTATAATACGCAAACTTGAGGAATTTCTTCTGAACACCTTCCAAAGCATCAATGTATTTTGTTTCATTAGGATTCCAGACAGAACTACAATACTCTAGTTTACTACGTACCAAACTATAGTCAACTGAAAATGATCTTGATAGTGGGTTCAAGGTTCTAATGGTGGACACAAAGGATGTACTGAACCACCTAAAATGCAATGGAAATCATAAAGATAATGACGAGGCGGAAGTGAATTTTGAAGAAGATGGCACAAAGAAGGAAGCTTATGATGAAAACAATGGCTCAATGGATGCAAATATAAGTGAACCTGTCTATGCAGCTACAGAAGAGGTATCAGCAAAAAAAAAATCTAATTATAGGTGATGAATATGCAAAAAGTTTTTCTAAAGTAATAGGAATGATGCTTAACAATAGTAAAAAATATTTGATTGAGGAGCACACTCAGGTTAATACGGAAATTTCAATGATAACCAAAGACTTTGCAGTTTCTCATAACAAATCCCAGCGACTTAGAAGTTCTCTGAACAACATTTTCAATGTGTGCATTGAATGTAATTTTATTGCCGAATGAGATTCCTAAGTCGAGAGTATCATTAACTCTTGGTAAGTCGATATTATCAACTGTATAATTGATCTGATATGGATTTAATATACGAGCATAAGTCATAATTTTACACTTTCCAGCATTTAAAAAGAGTTTATTCTCACAACACCACTTTTGGAGTGAATTCAAATCCCTCTGAAGCAACATAAATCAGACAAATCTGGCATTTCTCTGAAAAGCTTTAAATCATCAGCAAAGAGTAGCTTTGTTGATTGTATAGAAGCGCTTATGTCATCTATAAAAAGTAAAAATAACAGCGGTCCCAAATTAGATCCTTTGGAAACCCCCGACTGTACGAAAAATACATCCGATTTTTCACCTTCATACTCGACATATAGACTACAATGATTCAAATACGATCTTAGTAGATTTTGTATTTTTGAGGAAATACCATATGCATCCAACTTCAATATTAATTGTTGATGGGAAACTTTATTGAATGCCTTGCTGAAATCTGTATTACATCAACTTGACATCTATTATCCAAAGAGTTGAATATGAATTGTTCCCCTCATTTCATGAAGCCATGTTGAAATTCTGATATCGAATTTCTCACATGTACATAAATCAAATCGAATAAAATAATCTCAAAAAGTTTGGAAAATACAGAGATTAGTGCAATCGGTCGATAGAGATTTCTGATTTATTTCCTGATTTGTGTACCGAACAAATCCGTGATACTTGAAGATAATGAGTAGAGGATACTTCAAAATATTAATATGTTTTTTGACAAGTTGGCAAGGTATATTATCCGGGCTACATGTTAATTTATTTTTGAGTCTAGAGGCTGCATTCAGTATATTTTCTTCCAATATCTCATCAATGATCAATAATTTTTCTAATTAGTCAGTGGGCTATGCTTGAAGACTGGCAGTAAACAAATCTAAAGAAATTAACTTTAAACGTTCAAGCCAGTCTCGAATATACCTACACAGTAGGTCGATATAATCCAACGCTCTTCGTGGTATTAGCCAGGGGAGTAGTTGTTTTCTGATAGGCGTCAGAACTGTGTAGGTATATTCGAAACTGGCTTGAACGTTTAAAGTTCATTTCCTTAGAATTGTCAATAAACTATTTAATTTGAGAATATTACTTTTATTATAATCATTACAGTCTGTAGAATAAACACTCTTAAAATGATTCGCAAATGAATTGACAATTGACTGGCTACAAGAAAGTTTTTCACCACTGTTAAACATATCAGGAATTTTTGTTTTTTTTTGCTTAGACTGTACGTATGACCAGAATCCTTGCGGATTACTGTTTAAGTTTGTTTCAGAACTTCTAATAAATTTTTCATAATCCTCATCAATTCCTTTTTTGATGGTGCGTCTCAAATTCTTGAACCTTTCCAAGTGAAAGACCGATATATTTAAACGTAGGATTGTTAGAAATTATTTTGACACATAAAAGATCAACATATGGAATAGGTGAAAAAATATCAACAAGTTCGGTATTCCAATACTGAGAACAAGGCCGCGCCTACCCCCCACAGCGCCTGTGTGCGAAACCTATGAAGCGCCTCTTTTTTTCAACTTATGTTTTTGTATTATTTGTTAATTTCGACCGAAAGAAATGCTCTCCAGTATTATATACTTAGATAATTCTTTCCTAAATAGGTTAAAACAGTTAGCTTCCGCTTGCTAAATACTGTGAAAAATAAAACACGAATTAAATTTATACATACTTTATTTATGTTATATCTAATTGTATATTCAAATGGTTGACTTTTCTAATAATACTGATTTAACTATTACGTATGATATGTTCAAAAAACACAACAAACATACTTTAATTATATTATTTCCACTCTTCTCGCTTTTTTGTTTGCGAAATCCTTAATAATCTCGTGTATATTTATATGGTCTAATATGGCCTCCTTCTATAGATATTGTTGCTAAATTTGTTAATCTTTTTTGGCTCATTGTTTAGCGCAGGTAATTTTTTATAAGTTTTAATTTAGAAAAGGATATTTCAGCGCTTGCTACGGAAACTGGCATAGTTAGCAAAATTCGTAATGCTATGGTGATGTTAGGGCAAAAAGCTGTCAATTTGTTTAAATATATAAATTCGAGAATGTTCACCACATCATTATTTAATTTTTTCAAAAAAGACTGACATGACACGATTTCTTCGCGCAAATTATCGGCATTAATATCCAATGAATCATTTGCAGCTACTTCTTAATCGACTTTGATCTTGGTCATCACTTAGTTTAAATGAAAAATGAAACACGTGATTATGATTATTCAATAAATTAAATCTTTCGTCTACGGAGGATAAACTTATGATGCACTGTTTGGAACCTTTGGTGTAGTAATGAATATTACTGGAGTTTTTTCCCAACACCAAATCACTATTTTAACACCTCGACACGTGTTTCGATCATCTTGAAGATGATCGCTTGGTGATCGAAACACGTGTCGAGGAGTTGAAAATAGCGATTTGGTGTTGGGAAAAAACTCCAGTAATATACGGAGGATAAAGCTTGATCTGATATATAAAAAAATACGTTAATTTTAAAAGCGGTTTTCGGATCATTTATAGTAGCGACGTCTTAGGGGTCTGGATCTGGAAGTTTCAAATTCAGCCTCGACATCTAATTTTTTGGCAATTTTCATGGCATCATTTACAATTTCCTCAAAATTTGCGTCCGTTATAATTTTTATCAAAAACTTCTTTAATTCCGGCAAAGCATCTAAAGCAACTTGCATATTCATATCGACTGCAGAATTTTGCTAACAAAATTTACTTTTGCCAATATCATATGCCATGTATTTAGTGAACAAATGAATGAACAGGAGCATATCTTTTCTGCTAGACATTTGAAGTCATATTTTCCCTTCTGATCATATGATATACCATTTGATATTTCATATAAGGCATCAGCGGTTTGATAGCATCTATTCTGCTTGACCAACTTGTTTCAGACAATGGTTTTAAGGTCAAATTTATGACATATTTTTTAAATATATTCCATCTTTTGGTAGAAGACGAAAAATATTTACATAATTCTTGCACAATACTGAAAAATCCAGTCGTATGATGATTAAGACTGGCAGCGTCATTTACTATTGAATTTAAACAATGGCTAGCACACGGTACATAGAAAGTGCGGGGATTAAGATCCAGCAATCATTTTTAAAAACCAATATTCTTACCGCACATATTTGATCCATTATCATAGCCGTCCCCTTAAGTTGTTTATGTCCAAATTAATTTCGGATACATTAAACCTCCCTTTGATCACGTCTTTGTGGCATTTTATAAACCTGATGATTGACGATGATATAACTGATAATACACATAATTTGTATTAACAAATTCACATAGTTCTCTGAAAGGAAACAAATGATTTTCTGAGATGATTTGATCAAGTTACCCAATAAACCTTTCTTGAAATTATTAAGTTTAACTTCGGACTAAAAGATGATCATATCATATAATACCACTGATGGCTTATCTATTCGGATATTCATGAAAGTAAGTTGGATAGTACTTTTGTTATTTTTGTTAGTTTTTCATATGCTAACTGGACTCAATTTTTTGTATTTGTTGGTCTCAAAAAATGAAAAAAAATCTCATATTTTTGAAAATGTAACACACAAATTTGTTGGAATTCAATCCAATTGGAACGTTCATTGATCTATTAATCTACTTTTACCTGTTACTATATCATTAAATCTAGGCTAGAATTTGATAGTTCGTACTGGAACCTCTAGCGTAAAATGAATCTATCGAAAACACTTCCCCAACACCAGAACAAAAATGACGTCTCCCAACACGCGTTTCGATAATCATGTTAGCGTCCTCAGGAGATCATTATGACTAAATTTTACTACTATGTTGGTGTTTTTATATGCTAGTGGCCTAACTACTACCTGTTAGCATTACCAAACTACACCGGTTACTATTACCTAAACTATCTGTTTTTAATACCTCTAATTTGTTATGTATTTCCTTTGTGTTGGTGATTACCTCTGATATCTAACTGTTTTTTATTTAGAATTATTACGTATTACCAAAGGGCTGTTCAAAATAGGACCTTTGCCGCTATTAATAGAACTCATTCCGCACTTTTCGATTTGCAAACTTTCAAAGGCATTCAGAAACCTGATGTCATGTTCCAATATCAACAATTTTCATATTGAAAATGGCAAATACATCATCCACATATCGAATCCAGGTTCGTGGAAAGTAATCCAACTCTTTGCTTGCTTTCATTTCAAATCTGCTCGTGAACAGATTGGCCATGAAAGAAGACAACGGGTTTCTCATTGCCGTTCCTCATGTTGCCATAGAAACAGTTAGCGAATTGAAAGCAATTTTTGAATAGAACTGGCCGATACTTGATGAAAATCCATATTGAAACTCATCAATACTGATTATTGTATGATTTTCACTATAAAGGGTTTTACAAAAAACCGTCACACGTGTTATACAATAGCTTTCTCAAATAAGTTACTTCTGAATTACAACTATTTTATACTCTAACATATTACCTACTTGTATGCCTACTTTTTAATGAATGAATCTACCTGAAAGGGTCAGGTATCAATTCATTAACTATATGAATACATTGAATTACCGAAAGTACTGTAATGGACTTGTTTCATGATTTTTGATAAAAATTTCAAATTGAAAAACAGTGTACTTTGTTTCAGCTCTCTTAGTACCGTAGTTTTGCCGTAATTAATTATTAAAAATCGAATGTGGTAGGGTGGTGGCGTCACGGCCCTATTCCCGCTTCTTGTTCGATTGACCAATAGGAACAATAGAAATAATCAACATTGCCAAATCGTAAAATTTGTGAAGCCTATAATTATCAATTCAATTATGGAAGTGCATATGAACCCGTTAACGTTTCAAATAATGAAAAATTTTCCACATGGAATAAAATGTACACGAAAAATATGTTTGGAAATAAGTTCTATATCTGAAATCAGCACACAAAATCGAAAGATCACAAAATATTTACCTAAACTATGATTTTATGCATTATTTAATAATATACAGTTATGATGTATCATACTTTCAGGAACACTATTAACTCCAGACAATACTTTTTATGGAGAATACTTGAAGTTGAAATAAAAAACTGTGCCATCAAATTCAATATTTTCGTCCCCCTTTCATTTATAGTCACTTTTTAAATGATTTCTATAAAGTCTTGGAAGAGTAGAAGGATTATAGTTCTTTCTTTCACCCATTTTTTTCTCATCATTTTATCCTTTGGGAACCTAAACTCATTATCTATAAACCAATGTGCTTTCTGTTTTCTTGTGCCTTTCCGCACAATTAAAATCAGCACAAGAATGCACTATATTAATATTCAAATATATCTCTAAAACACTTTCAAAACACACACAAGCTAAACTCAATGAAATGTTGCAAAAACAAGCAGAATGGATCCGATATGACATACATTTTTAATGGCGAATAAACCAATAAATTGTGATATGGGTACTCCATTTTCCTGAGAAAATGAACGATCAATTAAAATTTCTAGTAATTATTCATTCATTTTTGTTAGGAATGAAGCCAGCAAACAAATAAATATACAATAATAAGATCGCTCGAATTCACGAATTAAGCATAAAAATGGACAATAATAGTGGCCTTGCTTGATAACTGATTTGGTATAAGTTATATCTAAATATGATTCTAAATAAAATTTAACGAGCTGTATTTTCAAATGGTTTTCGAATGTTCATGAACCCTAACAAAATAAATCAATTATGCATTCATGCCACCCACCAAAAATAAGAAATTCAACGTTACTGGCTTAGACAAGAGAAGGGAGGTTACTGGTATATTAGCCATATTGTCATACAGTGCCCTCTGTAGTGTATGCAACAATGTGCTCTTTCTAATGTCGATGGTTTTTACACATAATTTCGTATTTTTGTCAAAATGATTTCAAAATGAATGTTGAGCCTAGTTTTGTTAAAGCTGACTCCAACAACTCAATTTTACTTGAAAAATTTACAATACTTAGGTACCGAAATAAAGAATGAAAAATTGAAACGGTAGGTGGTATATTTAGTAGGTCCCTTTCATTTATATGACATTCATTGCACTTTGTATTTTATCGAAAGTTTTGATTTAATTTTTATTATAGCTCGGCCAAGGTAGTAATGGTAAAATTCAATCCAATATGCAGCAAAGTAGGCACCCGCCGAGATCTACCTTTAACAAAAAAAAACGTTCTTTAATAAGATAATTGTAACAGTTGTTTTCACACCGAGCTGACAACAATAACAACAAAAATGGCGTCTGTCAAATTGGATCATCAGATCTGTGATTGGATATTAAAAACCAATACACTTGGCAACTCCGCTCCAGACACGATCAATTTTATTGGTCAACAGACACGCGGCCAATTTAAACTCTTGCTTTTCGAATTGTTCTTTTTTCTGCAAATATAAAGAGACCATGGGACCGATTAGGCTTAATAAACATAATATACCCCTAACTCGATCAGTCTATAAGCAAACCAGTATCATTTTCCATAGCATGAAACAAGCCCATTATACTGAACTTTTCCTACCTGGAAATAAACAGATTCAGATCAGAATTATTCAGTTCAGTTTGATCGTTCATAAGATATTGAGAGTTTTTTAAAATGTATTTTCACACTCTCCAAGTTTTCATCCTTTCTTCTGGAAATGGAGGGGCTTGAATTCATAGCTGAACTCATGCCCCTCTGTGATTAAATGAGTGTCATATGTGGAATTTATTTTTCCATTCTGGAAACTATTTCTGTGTTCTTTCATGCGGGCTTTGAACGTTCTTCCAGTTTGAACTGTATAAAACATCGGACATGACCCACGTGATAATTTATACACTCCCGATTTTTCTGTAACTGACCTTTTATCTTTGTTATTCTTAATGTGCATGCCTAAGTTGTTGGTTTTGAAAGCAATATTTACACCTTTGTTGTGCAGAAAATTTGAAATATTCGTAGTTGAGGTTCTATAACTTTTATCCTCATCTCTTATACAGGCAACGTCCTTCAAAGGTTGCTATTTGTTGTATTATGTTCCGTTATTTATTGAAAATCGCATCTGACAAACCGTAAGCAAGTCTAATATTTCCAGTTTCTTTACAGGATTAATAGACCTTTCGTCCACTAGATTCTCTACAAGAGTAATCGTAATTATTATTATTATTATTATTATTCGGAGGAATACTGGGAAACACGATTCTTTACATCGAATGAAATCAATTTGGCATTATCCGGGAGAGTAATATCTTGAATTTCATTGATCAAATTGTATGAATTCTTTACACTTAATTTTGATTTGAAATTGGTGTGGTTTTGAATAATTGCGATGAGTTTTTCGGATATTTTAACTGAAGGAGCTGTGACAAAAGAAACTGCCGGTCTAATCGGGTAGTTATCTTCGTGTAATTTAATCAATGAATAAAGTTTAGGTGGTTGTGAGTTCATGACTAACGATCTGAATTTTTGTTTCATTCATGACACAATGAATATTTTTCTAAGTTTCCTTGACTTCTTTCTGATATAAATGGGTGGGGTCGTTTCTGAGACTATCGTACGTGCCACTATCGTAAGTCAGACTTTCTATTTTTGGTGAAAAGTTACATTTAGAAGTAACTTATTGTTTTACGCCTGAGAAAGCTTTTGTATAGTGAAACATGTGTTGCGGTTTTTTGTAAAACCCTTTATAGTGAAAATCATAGAATAAACTGTATTAAATAGTTTTTTTTTGGAAGCAATTTTGTTCTATGCAAATTTTCGTAAGCCAGATGTACTCTTCAACTACTTCACTACTTATTTCATCAACATCTTGAAGATCTTTCAAATATTCAATTGTTTTTGGTATGTTTACACTTGAAAATAACGAAGATACATTAAAGGATACTAAGATCTCTCCGTTCGCAACCTTACATCTTTGATTTTCTCGGTGAATTCTTGTCAGTTTTTAACACTTAAGCTGGGTTACGGAATCGATAGGGTTTCAAACTGTTTCTTGTGAGTTTTCAACACTTAAGTTGGGTTGCGGAATCGCGAAACAGTTTGAAATCCGCAGTTTCAGTGTTAAAAACTCACAAGAATTCATTGAGAAGATCAAAGATGTAAGGTTGCGAGAAAGAGAGATCTTAGTATCCTTTGAAGTATTTTCGTTATTTCCAAGTGTAAACATACCAAGAACAATTGAATTTTTGAAGGATCTTTTAGATGTTATTGCAGTATCTGAGAAAAAAAATTGACCAGCGGAGTTCCATAAGGCTCTGTCTCGGGACCCATATTATTTTTGTTATATGTAAATGATCTCACTAACTTGAATATTAGTGGTAGGTTCACATTATTTGCAGATGATACAACTATAGAATGGCACACTAAAGATAGGAATACTCTCAGCCAGTTGAACTCTTTAGATCTAACTGAAATAAAAAGGTGGTGTGATGCCAATCAAATGGTCTTCAAGTCTAAGAAAACTAAATTGTTATCATTTAAATGAAACATCGTCAAAATACAACTAAATAATGATTCAAGCATGAAATCTGATAATTATAGATTCTTAGGTATTGTATTGGACCATAATTTAAAGTTTGATGAGCATATTATGGCAATGGCAAGGAAATTGTCATCTGGGTGTTATGCTATCGGAGTTATTCGAAATGACATCGGTTATGTTATTGTTAGAAAAGCCTACTTTGCTCTCTTGGAATCTCCCATCAGATATGGGATAGCATTTTGGAGAGCCTGCTCACAAGCGTTGTTCTCAATTATCTTTAGGCTACAAAAGAGAGCACTGAGATACATATGCCATGTTAATCACCAATAGCTCCACATAGCTTGCAAGATTATTTTAATGAATCATTTTAAAAGTGTATTCCATTTTATATTTATTTTTATTGTATTTGTACCTGTTTTATTCAAACCATTATTAATTGCCAGTTTTTATCTATACACCATTATTTATGCTTATATTTATACCTACAAGGCTTTGTCGATGGGATACAATATACTTTATTGTATATTTTGATTTGATCTGACAACTCTGTCATGTTCTGTATTTATAACCAATTAATATAGAATAAATTAGGGAAAACTGTTTTTATATCTATTTTACTGTATTGTTGTGAAAATATTTTATAGTAGCATATACATTGAGTACATCCAGTTTTAACATCCGACAATCCATATTGGTTTGCATAATTTTAATTTTATTTAATTATCATGACCTCCTGCTCATTTTGAGCAGTTAGGATTTATGTACTATTATATTTAGAAGCGTTATCAAGAAGAATTCTATTCTTCAGATAATAAAGCATGCTTTGATTTGATGATTTAATTTGAAAAAATTGGTGAAGTAGTCGAAGAGTACATCCGGCTTGCCAAAATTTGCATGGAACGAAATTGCTTCCAGTACGCCAACTGTTTTTATGGGCAACATGAGGGTACGGCAATGGGAAACTCGTCTTCTTTTATTGTTAATCTGTTCATGAGCAGATTTGAAATGAAAGCAAGGGAAGTGTTGGATTACTTTCCACGAACCTGGATTCGATACATATTGCCATTTTCGATACAAATAGGAGTAAGTAGAAGATTTTGTATTTTGCTTCAACAACAGATTTGCAAGTATAAAATTCACATGTAAAATTGAGAATAACGAAGAAGAACTACCATTTTTGGATGTACTAGTTATTAAAAATGTCAATAAGGGTGTACAGTTTGATGTACGTAGAAAGAATACAAGCACTTTCAGGAATATCCCTGACAGCTCCTATCATTGCCCACAACAAAAAAAGGAGAAACTAGAAATTCGTGTCCATAGACTGCTCACATTTCCCTTGAGCAAAGAAAGGTATGCGATTAAGAAAAAATTCGTTAGGGAGGTGTTTGAAAGCAAAGGTTATCCGTCAAACATTGTAGATAAATTAATTAGAAAACAAAAATTAAGGGAGTATCTTCGTAATGCCTTGACTTTTCGAACAGAGAAAGATTCAAAATTCATAATGCTTCTATATGAACCCAAACACACCAATGGGTTGATCCGAATATTCAGAAAATTGAATAAAAGAGTGGCTTTCAAAACTGCACTTACACTTCAACGAGTGTTGGGCAGTCCAAAAGACAAGACGTTGAAAAAAGAAAAGTCTGGGATTCACGAAATAAGCTGCGAGGATTGTGATAAGAAATATGTTGGTCAAACCAAAAGGACTACATTAGCTAGCTACAAGGAACATGTTTCGCATGTTTGGTTTCATAGACCGGAGAAATCTATTGTCGCTCAACATGCCATAGAGAACGACCATAATATAAGTGAGAAATATTTATAATTGTTGAGACCGGTACATGACAACAGGTTTCTGGATGCTTTTGAAAGCTTGGATGAATAGCGACAAAGGTCCTAATCACTATTAGATATAATCACTAACATAGAGGAAATACTTATGATGCACTGTTTGGAGGTGTAGTAATGAATATTACTGGAGTTTTTTCCCCAACACTAAATCGTTATTTTTAACACCTCGGCACGTGTTTCGATCACCAAATGATCATCTTCAAAGAGGAAGATGAAACTGTTTTTTTTTAATCTTCCTCTTTGAAGATGATTACTTGGTGATTAAAACACGTGTCGAAGTTTAAAAAATAACGATTTGGTGTTGGAAAAAAACTCCAGTAATATTCATAGAGGAAATACATAGTTGTAGGCTGAAAGTGTTGAATGTGACTTTGTGGAAATATTTTGTATCTACAGCAAGTTTCATCTGAAGTGATATATTTGTTTCAAAATGAGTAGAAGGTGAGTTCAGATACCATAAAAAACCTTTGTTGTTTGTTACCTCCTGGCATATTTCACTATAACAGTTTATTTTTGCTCTATACATCATATGATGTTTGTATGTAAAGGTTTCGTTGGAGAAAATATGCTTTAGAAGTTCTTTCAAAATAATATTTTAACTTTCAGGTCGAAACAGTTCTTCGACCCATCCGATCCGTTGGATGCTGAACAGCTCCTCAATTATTTGGAAGAACTTGACTCTGATGATGATGAGTATCAGACTATTCAGGATTCAAAGTGCTTAGATATAGTACTTTTTCTTCCAGAAGACAAACACGATAGTGATCAGGACGACGCCCCAAGCGATCCGTGATATTGGCAAGGGTATCTTGAAGCAAAGTATGGAAGTTCATTCAATTCCCAAAAATAGTGAGAGAACTATTCTTCAATCTGACGTCAGATATAATCTCATACTGTCCGATGAGAGCGACAGCGATAATGAAACTTTGACGTTCATACAGAAAAGGCTAAAATTCGAGCAGCGAAAAAGGTGTGATAAAAAAGTTAAACCTAAACGTAATTGGGAGCCTGTGACTTTATGCCATAGTCCTGATAAGCTTGGGAATCTGAAATATGAAACTCCACGTTTTGCAGAAAAATGCGCCAAGTGGACACCAGCCAAATACTTCAAGTATTTTTTCGACGATACATTTATGTATTTCATCTGCCAAGAATCAAATAGATACGCATTGAAAATGGGTTTTCATAATTTTTCCGTAACTGTGGAGGAATTGTATCAAATTTTTGTAATCGTTATTTTATCTAGTTACGTTCCAGTAGCATCTAGACGAATGTATTGGGAAACAAAAGCAGACGCTTTCAACCCACTTGTCAGCAACACGATGTCAAGAAACAAATTTGAAAGCATCCATAGGTTTTTGCACTTTTCTAATAACGATACCATTGATAAAAACGATAAATTTGCAAAAATGAGACCACTTATTGAACATCTGAATCGAATTTTTACTGAATGCATTCAGCCACTAGGCACACATTTTTCATTGGATGAAGCAATGGAGCCGTATTACAGAAGACACAGCATGAAACAGTTCATACGCGGTAAACCGATTCGTTTTGGTTTCAAATTTTGGTGTCTGACCAGTTCAGATGGCTATCTCATCAAATTTGAACCATATTTGGGTTCTGGTGATAAACTGGAAGAAAAAACGTTAGGAAGCAGTGTTACTGAAAACTTCATACACAGGAAAGGCATCATCTTCATTGACAACTACTTCAATTCTCTTCCTTTACTTGAAACGCTAAGTAAACATGAACTGTGTGGTATTGGAACAATACGATCCGACAGAGTGGAAAAAGCTCCCCTGAAAGAATTCAAAAAGGAAAAACGTGGATCCCATTTCACTTTGTACGACAAGAAAGCTAATGTAACACTTACACGTTGGCATGACAACAGTCAAGTGAACGTGGCAACCAACCTGAATGATGAAAGCATTTCGAGAACAAAAAGTTCGTGCACGCGTTACTCCAAAAAGGAAAGATCAAAGATTGCGGTGGAGCAACCATCAATTATAAATTTTTACAATAAGGGAATGGGAGGAGTAGACCGATTTGATCAAATGCGTGGCCTCTGCAGGTCTAAAATAAGGTCTAAAAAATGGTACTGGCCCTTTTTTCGATTTTGTTTGAATGGTGCATTAGTAAACATGTGGTGTTTGTATCGAAGATGTTCGACCAACGGGGTGATGCCACTGTTACCACAGCATAAGAATAATTGTTTTATCCATACTATCTTCCCCACCGACACGACCTTCCACAGGACCCAAACCAGAAGTATTGTCAAAGATTCCTGACGAAATTCGATTGGATGGCAAAAATCACTTGATCGACAAAAACGAAACTCAAAGGCGATGCGCAAAATGTGGAAAATTACACTTATATCTATCAAATGAAGAAATGACAATATTCAATTATCAAAACAAAAGTGTAAGAACTCCTGAACTAAATATTATCAAAATTTACAAAAAAATAAACCTAACTAAAAAAATATTAGGCAACCAAAAATATTAAATTTTTAAATCACAATTCAGGAATGCCACACCAAAATCTGTATGGAGGGTTATAAATACCTTTATTTCTGACCGGGATATTATAAGCTTATATCGTCAAAGTTACGCTATCAATAAAGAGGGTCATAACTCCCTTGGGACATTATATATTTTATAATTCCCTCTACCTTTCACAAGTAAAAATAAATAGAAATGAAAACTGAACCATATTTTATTTATTCACGTCATTACAAATAATAAATGTACAATTTTTAAATGTTCCCTGAAAATTACTTCCGCCACTGGAAACAATTTCTTCTTTTGTATGGCTGGAGCTTCTGTTCACTACAGTCGAGGTACCTGCCTCTTCTGATGACAAAGTAGACAACATACGCGCCGTTTTATTTCTCAATTCGATGCTATCCTCCAAATACCCCTCCGCCACCGTGGAACTTTTCCAACCACCGTGTCTTTTTAAGTTAGTCATAGTTGCTCCTGCATTGGCTAGAGCAGTAGCAGAAGTGCGACGAAGGCAATGTCCCGTATAGGAAGATGAGTTTGGCAATCCTAAATACATTGCGATTTTGCTGGGGATTTTCCCAAACATGTTTTCTCCAATTGGCTGAGATGTACATTTATTTTGTCGGAAGCTCAAAAAAAATCGTTCAATACCTTTAGGACGCAAAGACATATAAAGTCTTAATAAAGGCAAAGCGGAGAACTCTTTTTCATCCACAACTGTAAATTTCTTCGATACACCAGTTTTACTTTCCGGTACGTTCACTACCATAACGGAATCCGATATCTTCATATTCAAAAGTTCCTGACTTCTGCATCCTCCAAAATAGCCCATAATCAAAACAACCTATAACAAAAAAAAAAGGAAATAAATACACACAAAAAGGAAAATAAGAAAAAAATTACCTTATGCAATAAATGAATATCATTAGGAGCGTCCTTTAGGAATCTGATAACATCTTTAGGAGATAAAACAACAGACTTTTTCGGCTTATAACTCTTACTCTTCCGTTTCAAAAAAGCCTGTAGTTCATTGAACTTGGTGATATCTCGTTTCTCATGTATATTTACCATCGATTTTAGCATTGACCATTTAGTCCATAAAGAATTCGGACTATACATTTCTGACTGAAACGAATAAACACAATTACTACCAAATCTTCCGAAAAACATAGAAAATTCCTTACCAGTTCTTGAAAATATGCCAGAAATACAGTTTCAGTGACATCTTTTGGCATAACATTTTTCCGTGTCAGCCAGTCCAGATATATCTTGTATTCTTTTTGGTATACGGCTTCACTTTTCGATGGAATTAATGATTCTCTTGCTTGTTCAGCTTTTTTCAAAATATCCTCCATTATATTTGGGGTAGAAAACACGTTTTCACCGCAAACACAGCTTGATAACAAAGTTCTGTTTATAAACAAGTAACATAGCAACAACCTAGCAACAAGAAAACTCTACTATAATCAACGGTACCTGATTCAAATATACCGGGAAGGTAATGAATTGGTACATTTTTCCGTTTCAAAAATGAACAAAATTTTATTGAAATCGGTCAGAAATAAAATTATCTATGTACCACGGGAATTAATGAGCCTTAATAACCTCAGGCAATTGCTGTCCCTCGGGCCAGAGGCCCTCGGGACGCAAACTTTGCCATCGGTAATTAAGGCCCTCCTAATTCCCTTGATACATAAATAACTATAATCTATAACAAACAAGACCCAGTATTGGATACAGTAAAACATATAGACGTAGGAAGAAGTAAAATTGAAAATCAAAACGAGATTTGTCAGTTGTTCAATGAATATTTCATTCAAATAGGATCCATGTTAGTTGTTACTATCTCAGCAACACAGTTGATTTATAAAAGAAAACGACTTCAGCTTTGATGTTTTTGAAACCTACTGATGAAGAGAAAATTGAAAGATTATCGACGGCCTGGACATCAAGAAAATCATTTTAAAGGATGTAAAAAAGATAAAATGGAGAACTGCAGGCCAATATCAGTATTTCCTATTTTCTCCGAAATTATAGAAAAAATAACGGATAAAAGACTACAAGGTTATTTAGAATCAAATAAATAACTTTACTGTCATCAAGTCATATGACACTGAATCAGCAACATTAGATGTTGTTACCAATTTCCAGATGAAATAAGATTCCAATAAAATATGCGGACTCACCATAATAAACTCCTAGACAGACGGCTGTTTGTATATATGGGAGAAGATGCTAGCTTTGGTGGGACTGTACTATGTGGAGTACCACAAGGGTCGATACTGGGTCCGGTTCTTTTTTCTCATATACATAAATTCTATTCAATATGTAAACCTGAAAGGAAATATATATTTATTTGGTGATGATACAAAACTTGTTTATTCAGGTAACAATGTCAACGAAATAAATGAAAAATTGGTAAACAGTTTGATTGAATTATCATCGTGGCTTGATTCCCATAAACTATCTTTGAATTATTCAAACCCTTCATATATGTACGACGTATGTTCGAAAAAGAGGGTGAATGTTCAAATTTCGCACGCTACGTACTTTCGATTAGCGATTTCTTTTAATTTTCATGCTGGTACACTGGTCCCGAACATATGTTCACAGTTTCAGCTGCTTAGCATGTTCAGTTTGTTGGTGAGAGGCATAAAAGTTAGAACTGTTTTGTGTGTTCGGCATTTTCCTGCTATTGAAAAAAGTGGATAAAAGAATTTCCATCAAATTTTGTGTAAATAATGGAATTGAGTGCTCAAAAGCCCTTGAAATATTGACAGTGGCATACGGTGATTGTACTGTGAGTTAGAAAAATGTTTACAAGTAGTAGAAGCTTTGCACAGAAGGTAGAGAAGATGTGAATGACTACACTTGTGATGTATTCTTTGGAACCTTTGGTGTAGTAATGAATATTACTGGAGTTCTATCCCAACGCAAAACCGTTATTTTTAACACCTCGGCATGTGACGTCAACGGCGATACAGATTTTCTACTGAATCATGGGTATATGGATATGCCATCGAAACCAAAGTCCAATCATCCCAATGGAAGAGCCCAGGAGAGCCAAGGCAAAAAAAAACGTCAAGTTCTATTACCATGGCGTAGTGCATAAGGAGTTTTTGGTACATGGTCGAGCGGTCTTGAAGTTATGCATCGCTTGCCAGAAACAATACGAAGAAAACGTTCTGTATCATGGAAAAACAATTCATGGCTTTTGCATCACAATAATGCATCTGCTTACTCGTCATTGCTTGTTCCTTGTTCCTGATTTTTTTGAACAAAAACAATACCACATTCATCAGATTTGGCTCCTTGCTATTTTTTTTTGTTCCTAAGATTGAAGAGACCCATGAAAAGATGACGTTTCACGAAGACTGAGAAGATAAGAAACAAAATCGCTGAGAGAGTTGAAGGACATACCAAAAAGTGCATATCAAAACTGCTTCGAGGACTAGAAAAATCGCTGGCAAAAGTGAGGGGGATTGTTGGAATCACAGATTCCAAAAAGCTTCTTCTGATCTTTTATTAATTATTTAGTTCCAACTTAAATTGTTCTTGAGCCATCTCTGAACACGCTCGGTCAATTCATTTGGTGTTTTTCAACTCCAACATCTGTAAACCTTTAGGTTCCTTCTAACGAATTCCCAGAATTCCACAAACATCGCCCCTCTCATTTATCGGTCGACATGTGGCGATTGAAAATTCCCAGAAAGAGCCGAGAGAGACACAACGTTTTCCGATATTGTCCTCCGAGGTAGTGATACCTAACTGGCATTTTTTCTTCCTACTAAGAGTTGATCTCTTCATTTTTCAATTTTATCCACGACGCCTGAATAATTTCGGCGTTTGTATTTTTCCAAGTTAATAAGTAAAAAAGGTGAATTTGCATACATTAGTGGTACATTGTGCATAGTGTGTCTTGAAGAAGGAAAAGTTTTGTAAGTAAGTTAAACACAGACTATCTTATGAGAAGCAAATTGCCAACGCCCAATGTTACCTGTATGTCCTACGATTTTGTTAGATGGTAGCTGCTAAGGATTGTAAATATATTTAGTTAACGAACTGATTCAGCGTCAATTTATTCAAAAACCAGCAATCTACAAGGAATCCAGTCCACTAGTATCAAAGTTGATTATAACTCCCCCGTGTTCGAGAAAGGGCAGTTTAAACCCATCCCGATCATATGGTCCTTCGAGCCGGATATTTTTTTTTGCATGTTTGGTAAGTAATACCATTGCACACAATTCCAGACGAGGAATTTAAACAGTTTTCAGCGGTGCTACTCTGGATTTGGAAGTGACTAAGAGAGTTGTGACGGTATCGTCGGAATAAGTGGTTCTGAAGTACAAACAGGCACTGTAAGCACGTTCGCTGCTGTCAGCGAACCCGTGGATTTGGATTTGTACAATGGACAATGGAGGAAAATAAACATCGAGGAATTTTAAGATAATTCAGGGATTCAATTGAATCGATAAATCCCTTCCATTCTTGGAACAATTCAACAGGGAGCGGTTTGTCCCAGGAGATTTTTGCTAACCAAATTTTTTGCGGGAAATTTTTTGTAAGAACTATGAACGGGCCCAAAAAGCCTACCGGGTCAAACATTTGAGCAGTGATTGATAACGCCTTGCGCTTAGAAGGGGTATCATTGCAAGAAATTTTCGGTAAAGAAATGGAAAGTTGTCAGAACAGGGATTCCAAGATAAACCTAACACCTTGTTAGGGTTGTCTTCCATTTTATTTCGTATTGGATTGGATCAGGATCTTCACAATATTTTTCTCTGAACTGTGAAAAATTGGATGACCACTTGTGTAGTCAAAAACCTGCAGAATTTAACATTTTATTGAGTTGATGATAAGAATCTTCTAACTCGGAAAGGGAATCTGTGCCATGGAGCACATCGTCTACGTACGTCTGTTTTAATAATGCCCCTTTGGCTAACGCGAAACTTTTGCAATTGGAAGCGAGCTCCTTCAAAATTCTAGTTGCTAAAAAAGAGGAGGAAGCATATCCATAAGTCACTGTGGAAAGTTGAATGCATTTTAGCTCTTCTTGGGGTGAGTTTCTCCACAAGAAGTTGCGGAGATGTCTTTGCAATGGATTCATTTTAACCTGGTGGTACATTTTCTCAATGTCGCAGGTCAGGACATAAGAATGCTGACGGAAACGGCAAAATATATCATACAAATCTGGCTGTACTTGATAACCCTTGTGTAGAAGATCATTCAAAGAAAATCCAGTAGAAGTTTTAGTGGAGCCATCGAAAACTACTCTGAGTTTCGTGGTTTCACTGGACTCCTTGATTACGCAGTGATGCGGAAGGAAATATTTAATCTCAGTGGATTTGTCGGTGGGATTAAATGGAACATATGTGGCATGTTTCAATGACACATATTCATCAATGAAATTTTTATAAGTGGAAAATAGTTCTTGATTATTTTGGAGCCGTTTCTTTAAATTGGTAAATCGCCTTTTTGCGATATGGAAGGAATTTCCAAGAGGAATTTTCTCAGCGGGGCATTTGAACGGAAAATCTACTTGGAACGTACCATCTTCAAGACGCACATGCGTTTGAATAAAAATTTGTTCAGCAAGCTCTTCATCTGCTGATAAGGACTAAGACTCTGGAAGCTCTTCGACTTCCCATAATCTAGAAAGAATTTCACCTAATGAATCTGTGGATTCGCAAGCATTCCGAAACAAAGCAACCGTGAAACTCCGCTCCCAAGAAGGTGTCTTCGTCAGGCCTATCAGTAAGGTTTGCCCATTGCCTAGTGCAATTCAGCGAGTGTAACGCGTTCTCTGCGTTAGTTACTTGGCGTCATTGGGTTAATTTTTTTTCGTTTAATTTCGCGGTTGTGTTTTAATGTCATTTCCTTACTTTAACTTGTTGAAATCTCTGAGATTTCAATGGGGCGGGAATATGTTAGAATCACAGCTTCCAACAAGCGTCTTCTGATCTTTTATTAATTATTTAGTTCCAACTTAAATTGTTCTCGAGCCATCCCTGAACGCGCTCGGTCAATTAATTTGGTGTTTTCCAACATCTATAACCCTTTAGGTTCCTTCAAACGAATTCCCAGAATTCCATAAACATCCCCCTCTCCCTTATCGGTCGACATGTGACGATTGAGAATTCACAAAAAGAACCTAGAGAGACACAACGCTTTCCGAGATTGTCCTCCTAGGTAGTGATACCTAACTGGCATTTTTTCTTCCTACTAAGAGTTAATCTCTTCATTTTTCAATTTTATCCACGACGCTCGAATAATTACGGCGTTTATATTTTTCCAAGTCAATAAGTAAAAAAGGTGAATTTGCATACATTAGTGGTACATTGTGCATAGTGTGTCTTGAAGAAGGAAAAGTTTTGTAAGTAAGTTAAACACAGACTATCTTATGAGAAGCAAATTGCCAACGCCCAATGTTACCTGTATGTCCTACGATTTTGTTAGATGGTAGCTGCTAAGGATTGTAAATATATTTAGTTAACGAACTGATTCAGCGTCAATTTATTAAAAAAACCAGCAATCTACAAGGAATCCAGTCCACTAGTATCAAAGTTGATCATAACTCCCCCGTGTTCGAGAAAGGGCAGTTTAAACCCATCCCGATCAGGGATTTTTTGAGAAAAATTAAAATTCACTTTACTTTTTAAACAGACCTCGTATATATCCAAAATACCTTTACCAGATTTGTATAAAATTCCCATTATATTTAGAAAAGAGTAAATTAAATATTGGAGTGAAATTAAATTTTTAGGCTTACAATATTGATTTAGAACCTAACGTGGTCCAAACACATAGACATTGCAAAAAAATTGAATTTGACAACAGCTTCCTTCAGTTTATGGAAAATGTATTTTTTCCCCAATGTTCGCAAAATTACAATATTTAATTTCAATTTGGGGAACTGCTAATCATGTATTCTCCAGCAACTCAAAGTTCTTCAAAACTTTATAAACCTAAGAGACTTCTTAACCTGAGTTTTTTGTATAAATACAAAATATCTCTATTTGTCCATTCAGTAAAAATAATCTTGAATTCTCTAATTCAAAATTTACCATTAACCATGCTTCTCACAGCCATTCAACAAGACAAGCAAATGATTTATCACACGTACAGGTTAAACAGATATTGGCAAAACATCTATTTATCACAATACCATTATTACTTTACTAAGTAATCTTAAAACGTTGAGAAGTTTGAATACTTTTAAACATAATATAATTGACCATGACTATAGCAACATTTTAGAAATCCTTAATCTCAATCTGTTGAGAAAAAGGAGGGAAAACTTTGATCTAATTTTCATATAGAAGTTACTGAATGGCTTAATTGTTGCTCCTGAAATTCTAGAAAATATTAATTTCAATGTCCCAAACAGAATTCTAAGGTCCAGCGATTTGTTTCATTTACGGTTTCATTCTACAAATTATGGCTTACATAACCCTGTTGATCATACACTTCGACTTATTAATGAAAGAAAATTGGAAGTAACTGGTATATCTCTCAGCAAATTCAAAAACAATCTCTTAACTGCATGGTAGTATTATGATATGTATTTTATAATAACTTAAGTTAATGTAATGTAGTATATTACTTTATTATATAATTGTTAATTTTATTCTCAAATGGGGGTGATCCCGTAAATTAAATAAATAAATAAACTATATATTCAATCGAGGAAACCATTTATTTATTAAATTGTTTTAACAGTTTTGTCCATTATAATGTCATGTGTATTCATTGATGCTGTTCATATTTTTCCAAATTTCAATTTTTTGTCTCTTTTCAGCTATTACTGTATGATGTCAATAAACGATTTTCAGCCAATTTTTCTGTCTGAATTCAAATTGAACGAAAGCGCTGCCGAAACAAACCGAAAAAATAACAAGGCATTTGGCAATAATAGTGTTAATGAAAGCACTATTTGATGTTGGTTAGCAAAATTTTGTTCAGAACAAGGATTTGAGGACCCTGATGAAGACTGACCCATCACAAACGGTGCATGGAATGGCGGAAGAACTGGGCTTCCACTCCCTTGCGGTTTTTGATTGTTCAAAACATATTGGAAAGGTCAAAAATTTCGAAAAGTAGGTACCTGACGATTTGAACGATCTACAGGAATTGTGACGTTTCGAGGTCTGTTCTTTTTTGCTTTTGCGCAACCAAAACGATCCTTTCTTGAATCATATCGTCACGTGTGATGAAAAGTGGATCCTCTACAACAGGAGAAGTTCAGCCAATGAGCCACCCAGGCATTTCCCAAAGGTGAAAATCCACCAAAAAAGGCCATGGTTACTGTATGGGAGGTCAGCAGCTGGTGTGATTCATTATAACTTTCTGCAACGGGGCCCAAACATCATAGCAGAGTCCTATTGTGAGAAAATCGACGAAATATAATGAAAATTGCGTCAGCAGCAGCCACCATACTCCCCAGATATCTCGCCAACTGACTACCCTCTTTTCAAACACTTTGGTAACTTTCTCACCGGTAGAATCTTTTCCAATCAGGAACAAACAAAAATGGCCTTCGTCGACTTCATCGAATCCTGAGCACATAATTTTTATGCTGACGAAATTAATCGACTTGGTAAAAGTGCACCGATTTAAATCAAGCTTATTTCAGTTTAATTGAATGAGTATTCACTGAGATATTACAGTATATTATGAGTAGACTCATAAAAACGGACAAAACTTTTGAAATAACTTTATATTTACTAAGCTCAATAATTATTTCATGAAAAATATTAATTTCATTTTTCTACTGCCAAATAAAAAATCAAGAAAAAGGGTATTTCAACACAACTTAAGTTTATTGTTGTTTATTAATTACAATATGTACTCAATATTAAAAACATTATTGTTTCTTGGGAAAAAAATAGCTAATGTTTCTGGGAATCAAATGATTTTAAATTAGGAGTAATGTATCAGTCCTGTTTGAGGAAGTTATTGTATAGGAAAACAAATGTCGGTTTGTAAAACTTTCATAGTGAACATCTAACAGATTAATGTCCTTGTGTAATGTTGTCTCAAGAATTTGATTATTTCAGTATTTTTAATTTTTATCATGTATCTAATATGTCTGATTATTTCAAAATAGTTATATTTTCAACACGAAAAAAGTACTTTTCGAGCCCTGAAGAAGAGTTCAATCAAATTCGAAACATTAGAAAGAAAACATTTGTTTTTTAAGAAAAATTAATCCTTTTACCCAACTAACCCTTCTCGAAAAAAATTATTGGACCACTGAACCAGGTAAATATATTTGTAAGTTATGATATAGATTTATATCAAATATAGGCCAGTTCCTTAGAATTTTCGAAGATTCCGCTAAATATTGATGTTTGTGTGGATTTGTTCGTCAATACTGATTAACAGCAACATCAATTTTTGATTACGCAAATAGAGAAATGTTAGTTTCTTCTAAAAATATGGATACAGATTAATTGTGACACTTAAATCTGAGAATTTGTTCAACAACTTTTGAGAGAAAATAATAATAAATCCAATGAACAAATTATAACATTCATTTGAAAAACATACCTTTCTTGACTAATTTCATTCAAAAAGTCTCACTGGAGAGAATAGGTGGAGACAAGTTTAGCAAACCTGCGATAACTGTCATCGCATCATCCATGCGAGGAATCATAAACCATTCAATCTGGGATGAAATGATTTTGAATGATTTCATTTTCTGAATTGCTCTGTCTACATGAATTCGCGTTCTTGGAGAATTTGGGGTAAAAGTAGTATAAGTGGATTCTTTCTTAGAGGAATGTTTTTTCTTATCTAGAAATGAGGGCTGATTGAGTTTAACTAGATAGTCTTCACATTCCTCCTCATTCGAGAAACCTTTGTTCACAATTACTCCTTCTTGTGGGTCCAATATGAATGTAATGTCTTCTGCACTGGAAACTGCTTCATCACTAGTCCTTTCCCCGTGACAAGGACCAACATAGGCTATTAAACCTGATGGTGTGATCCCTGTTAGAATTTTCAGGATGAGAGTGTTTTTGCAATGCAAATAACTTTTTTGACTGTCAGTCAATATCTTGCTTTTTTGAACTGTTATGTCAAGGCAATTCAGCACTACTCTGGTGTTTTCAAATTTTTTTATACAACCTGGCGTGTTGGCTTGTATTTCTTCTCTCGTGGGCCATTTCACAATAGGTCTCAAAACAGTTGCAAGAAGTGACAAAGTTGAATAAAAATATCCTGTACAAGTGGTTTTTGGTAAATTGAACATAATAGCTAGGCACTCAAAAGACAGATTATGCTTCAGTTTAAATAACACCAACACAATTCTCAATTTGAGGTTATCGGGAATGTCTTCAGAATTGAAAGTTAAAGCATTAATGCTACAGTCTACAAGAGTATTTATAAGCGTTACATCAACCCCAGTGAAACATTTCATACTGTAGTTGGAATTCATCACATCTGCTGAATTATAAATAGGAAAACTTGTTTGCACTCCTCTGTCAACAAATACATTCAATGTATTAGTACTTTGTTCTTGGTACTGAGTAAGTTGTCTTCGAGGTTGTCTCGTCTTGTGAGAGGTAACTTCATCTACCACTTCAATTTCTGATCTAGGTTGAACTATTGCCCTCATTTTCTTATCCTTATTGAGATTATCACTAGAGCCTCTTGTCCTTGAAAAAAAAAGATTATGGTTAATAACCTTCCAGCAGTGGAGCCGAATTTTTTTTGACATGGGCAGTCACGCCACTAACTGACCATGGTTCGTTGGTTTATTCTTTTTTATTGCTAAAATATTTTATGATTTGGTCACAATTTGGGCTTTTATGATCAGTTATACAATGTGGACATAAGAATTCAACCCTTCCTTTCATAACTTTTGAACGGGACAAAATATCAAGGTCAGTCAAAGTTTACACAAAAAGGAAATTTTTAGAACTTTTCAATAAGAAGAATCATGGTGAGGCATTTGTTTGAAGGTGATTGACAATGTTTCATGATGAATTTCACTAGTTCGGACTTCCATTGTCTATATATAAAATGATTTGAAATCCTTGAAACAACTGAATAAAGAAACACAAGTAAATATAAATAAAAAATAAAAAGTTGAGAGATTCCCAAGCCACGTTAGTTCACGACGTTTCGATTGTTAATATCTACAATCGTCTTCGGGTGATGACTGGACTGATTCCTCCGAGAGATGACTATTTATGGGTCATTCGAGTACTTTCACTTATCCTCACTTTCCATTTTTTCCGCTTCACTGGTTCAATGAGAGATAACCGTTTGGCGGGAGTTGGCCATTTTTCGTTTGATGATGGGTTTCCATACGTTGCGTATCTCTACGCTAGCTTGGCTGAATACGTTGTTGGACAGCATGTATGCGGCTTTCTTGAATTTTCTCCTAAACCAATGTTTCCCTCTGTGTATGATCTCAGCTTGGGATCACTCGATATTGTGTTGATGGGTCCAAACATGGTCTGCTATTCCTGATTTGCTGGTTTCCCCTCGCTGGGTGTGTTTCTTGTGCTCGGCAATGCGCACATTTAATGGCCTCTTAGTTTCACCAATATAGGATTTTCCGCACTCACAGGGTATTCGATAAATGCAATTCTTGGAATCGCAATCCGCGTTTGGTGGCCTGGTTTTCGTGAGACTGCTACGGATAGTGTTACCAGATCTGAAGCAGCTTCTGATGTTGTACTTGGTTGTACTTGGGATCTATCAGAAGAATTACCAAGTTCGGATGAGAATCCACTGAACAAAGAAATAATTTATCTGAAATCCTTAATCAAACACAACACCAGCATTCCAAACAGCTCGCCAGTGGTTTCTTTATATAGTCCAAGTAAATAAGGACACACACAAAAAAAGTATATTGTTGTCAATGGCCAGGCATCTACAGCCGTGCCTGCAATCCCGGGAGTATCTAAGCATCCGAGTTATTTCCGAAATCAAACACAAAATATCGACAACAAAACGGAAGGAAAAGGCCAGATCATTACAGCTGAACAAGTTAATGCGGCCATCACGGAAGCAAAAACTAGCTCTATTGCAGAAAGTCTTCAACATGCCTATCCTGCTGAAGGAGCAAACACAGATAAAAGTGGTTGGACTCAAATTCTCTATAGGAGGAAACGTCGTTTCCTAGTTGGTAAAACTGAACAAACATGCAAGGTTGAAACTATTCCAAGACTGGTTTCTCTCCACGTTACTAGTCTAAATCCCAGTACTAAATTAGAAGAAGAACTGAAGAAATTTTTGGAACCTAATCTACCAGTTGTTGAATATGAACTCCATCCCTCTAGAAGACCTGACATTTATTCATCTGTAAGAGTCACCATAAAGCGGGAATACCTAAAAAATGCATGGAGGGGAGAGGTGTGGCCTAACGATGCACTAGTATCGTTTTTTGCGAGGAAGAGGATGCCGACAGAGTTACAGGATCCTCATCAGCAAGTGCAATCCTAACATCAGAGAAAGTAAACATCGAGGAAGAGCATATTGAACAAGGAAGGAGCTATGACTTAAGCATATTCCACCTAAATATAAGAGCACTCTCGAACAAAATCGAGAGGCTCGATGTATTTTTAGATGAACATCCATATGACATTGTATGCATTGTGTGCATTGTATGCACACTCTAGTTTATCCCAATAAATGTTCAAAATGTTCTTCATTCACTTCCTGACAATAATGAGGAATGTTTACAAATTCATTTTTTACATTATGAAATATTCCCTGGAGTTGGTTATTTGTTTTAAGCACCGCTTATTGTAGTCAAGAGTTTTTTAATGAAATGCCACAGTGCAACATACATTTCGGATTTCAAGTAACCCTTCGACAGAATCTGAAGGTGTCATATAATTGAAACAAATGGTATGTGATATATTTGCAGCGGATTACGTACAAACATTGAGAAAAGTGAAAACGACCTTTTATTGACAGTGTCACTTTTGATGGAATTAATCACAACTGAAATTACCTAAAAATACATATAAATATAGGTATACATTATACAACAATAAAACATTGAAATAATTTTAAGTTTGATCCTCAATACATATCACGTGACTAGCAGAACATTCTAAGAGACGTCTGTCTCACCTACTGGTTTGGATAACTGACAAACCCAAATGAGATTTGGAATAATGTTACACATTCTCATTATGACAGGCTAGTTTGTCAACCATTCAAACCAGAGGATATGTAGAGGTGATCTTGTTGAATGGCCCACTAGGTCTCATAACATGATGATCTTATATTTTTTTGTAAGAATTCGTGAAATATAGGGTATAACAATAGTCAATTCTAGAAATTGTCAGGATGTTGATGATGAACATTTATTGGGATACACCGGAGTGAGTTTTGAACACATTTGACATTTATGGTTCGTATGAAAATCACTAAAATTATTATATAACTGCTAAATATTCAGAAACTCTGTCGGATAGATAATTGAAGAACCTGTCAAATGGGGTAGGTATCACAAAATCGTCCCTTTCCATTTGAAAAAAGAAGTTGACAGCGTCCCTTCGGCAAGTGATGCTTTACTATTGTCTAACTACATTTACAGCATCATATAATATCCGTTGTTTCAACATCCACGTTCTGAGAAGTATTTACACAGATCAAGCTTATTCTTTTTAGGTTCAAATTTGTGACGGTATATATTGTTATTAAAATTTCACCTATTGAAAATGGAATCACCATATTAATATTAAGGACCTTATATTCAGAGAAAAAATTGAAAATTCAGTTGTCCCAGGATTTCCTATTTTTCTCAAATGAAACTAAAAATGTCTATATGGACTTCAATCTCAAATCTATTGATTGTTTCAAAATGGTTCAGCATTTTCATGCATAGGTTCTATGGAATGGGAAAATATTTTATCAACCTAAATCTTTTTTCTCGTCTAGTTCAGTTTCCTTAGAAAGTCAATCAGATAGCAAGTTCATATTTTTATCCCAGGTGCCCTGTTTCTTTGTTGACTTACAACATTTTGAAAGCAAATTCACACTCTGACAACCTAGGGATTTTCTATGTCACTAAATTGTTACATCGTAGGTGTTTACATGACTCAATAAATCCGATTTTATAAAGCTGATCCTTTTTTTAAATTGTTTTATGAAACTGAACCAGTTTGATAACGTTCAATGTCAGTAACGCCGGTTGTAGTAACTTCTGTTATCAAAAGTCCTCCTCCTAGGTAAACGTGGATAATATTGTAAATATAGTGCCAAAACGATTTGAAGGACCATGTATACTGAAATAATAAATTCATTACCTTGTTCTACTGGATGAACCTATCCTTGATTTTTTGTTTTCAATGGTCATTCCTTTGGGAATTTTCTGAGATGGAATAACTCCTTTCTTCAGCCTTTTCAACTTCCTATTTCTGGTATCTACAATATTAATAGGTTAGATACATATACATGCTAATGAATATGGGATTTCACATACTTAGAGTAAAATCATCCGCCTTGAAATGTTCACTGCAAACACACATAAATTTGGTAATCGGTTTACTGATTTTCAGTTTGATTTTCCATTCCTTTGCTAAATTTGTGTCTTGTGGAAAGCTATGCATGGATACATTTTCTGATACATAATTTTTACACTCCCTCACTGAACAATACCTGTGGGAGTTACTAATCATAATGTAGATCTAATTTTTACATCTGCGTCATTACAATAAATAAATGAAACTATATTATTAAGAATATATGTGACTATAGACTAGTGAAATTGGATATATAAAACGTATTTATATTTATATCGACTAGAGAGAAAAACAGGTAAATAAAAACATAAACAAATCTAGACATCTGTCATAAATTCTGTGAACCGGATCACAGAACACCCTATCTATACAGAAGCGCAACTTGAACGGCGGCACTTTGATCTTTTGGGGTCAATTTTTCGTTACCTTGATTTAAAGCTTGGCTTGTATATTGTCATTTCTAGGCGGTAAATTCAAACTGTCGGTTGATATACATTTCAAGTGATACACCTTTGTGAACTTTCTAATCTTAGCATTTCTGCTTCTGAAGTGAAATTTGGACAGTTTCAATTTAATTTGAAGATACAGCCCTAGGAAGGTCTAAATATTCCAGAACATAAAGTTTTTTTACCAAATTGGTCTTGGGGCTTCTTTGTTGATTAGCAGTCTACATTCATTATTCTTTAGTAAATAAACTCTTTTTGCACGTTTATTAACAGTACGTGAAGTAGATATGAACAACAATCACCTCTTATTTTGGTATGAGTGGAAAATACCACTGAAGTGATGTAGGCCTACCTATTTTAATGGTCAGATTTTTTATCAACTTATTTTTGCAGGAACGAACGTTTTCAACTACTCTGTTCATACTTTATCTGATATTAATGAAATTTATCAGCACAAAAACACCAGAACCTCAAAAAACAACTTTATTGTACCAAATATATATATATATATATATATATATATATATATATATATATATATATATATATATATATATATATATATATTCTCAAACGACCGCAACAATTTTGTTATTTTATTCAGCAAACATATTGTAGAGCAACACAACAGAAATTGTTCAAAAAGAAAATGTTTGAAATAGATATTTTATCAGTTCTTATAATAATACATGCATGCATTTTTACATAAGTTTAACACTATATTGATCACAGATGATTTAATATAACAAATTTTCTGTTTTTTTTCATTTTTGAGCCAATAGGGATTCTTTTCCCGAATTCCCTATTCGCATATTTAAGGAAATAGAATATCCTCATCCTAATAAACAAGGTAATTATATATTTCTTTGGAAAATTTGGGCACTCGTGCTGAAAATCAACATTTTTCATTTTATCATAGTAAATATGGGATATTCTATTCCCCTTACAAACTTCATCAAACATGTTGACAAAAATCTTTTCCAAATTATATATATACTCAATGAATTTTTCATTCGGTCTTCTTAGACCTCCTCTTCCACCTCGGTAGCTAGCCATCCTTAGTTGTTGATAGTTGAGTGTATTATTGTTACTGTTCTAAGACCTAACCTCACTTACACAAATGACTAATGTGAGGTTGACAATATACAAGCCAAGCTTGCGATTTAGCGGAAACGCTTCAGATGCGCTTCTGTATAGATAGGGTGTTCTGTGACCGGATCAGTGTTGCCAACAGAAAAATGTTTCGTACATTCAATCAGGGTTCATATATATCCGGCCTTGTCTTATCTTTATTGACGTGTGTCAATACCATAAGCAAATTATGGCAATCTGTACAAATCCATTTAAACATTACCTACTCTTGAACATTTGCGTACATTTTGGACTGGATCAAATAATATTGATGAACTGGATTCGAAAAATGCTTTGTAACGTGACACCTTGGTCGCTTCCAATGACTACCTACCGGGATTCTACATACTTTCTGCATACTTTCAATAATCTCTTTTCTTTTTTTAGTTATTGTTTATAAAGTTTTGTTGCTTTTCCCGTTACCAGTGCTTTTATTACACTGTGCTATATTTATCAACTGTTTCATTGGCAATCGAGGTGATTGCCTATGCAGTCTGAAGAACTGGATTACTTGCGAGCCGTCATTCGGTGACTCTTCTCGCCAACGCCGAAACCTTTTACCACCCCCTTATAGCTTGTCTGACGCTCGTTAGTTTATTCAGAAGAGCAGTTATGATTTATCAAAAGATTTTAATAATAAAAGGATAGTAAAAAAGAAAAGGATATTTGATTATGAAGGCAACCTTTACAGTCTGCTAAAAGCCGGTATGAAACAAAATTTTTCAATACCATGATTGATTCTGTGATAAGTAATATGGCTGCAAAATTTATATCAACACTTTGGAAAATTTTTGTTCTCTCTATGACAAACAAGTTGAAAATATTCCAAAAGAGCAAATACTGAAAAACTGTCAAGATTTACACACAGTCCTGCAAGTAGGTGAGAGCAGTGGCTTCCATCCCTACGAGTTATATGAAGACATATACGTACATGTCTGCTCCTATATACTATAGAGAATGAATTAAAATAAATTTACCCAATTCACCAGTACAGTAAGTACTGCTTCCGCTGGAAAGAGCTTTTCAAAATTAAAAACAATAAAAAATCATTTAAGAAATCCAATGGTAAAGAAAGACTTTCAGCTTATAGCATCAAAGATAAATTACGAACCATTAATTAAGAAGTTCAGTAAACATTTATTTTTAATTTTTAACTCCCGTCGCAAAAAATTTCTATTAAAAGTTTGACTTGTGTATATGTATTATGTGTGTGTGTGTCTGGCACTGTAACTCCTATTCTAGTAGACCGATTTTGATGTGTTTTATTATTCAATAGCTAATTGATGTCGGGATGGTACTTAGATATGTTTCATGAAAATCTCGAAATGTATCTTACCTACATTATATATGTGGGCAAGATAAATGAATGTAAGAACAATCGAGTTCATACATTCAATCATCATCATTCTTGAAGAAAAAATTAAATGAGTACAAAATAGTTATCTCGTTCAATTATTTTATTTTAAAGCTGAAGATGGCATAGACAATGTCGAAACGTCGTTAAATAAAAGAGCCACCGGTACAGCTGTTTCAGCTTGTTGGGCATCGTCAGAACCGGGCACGCGGTCGTAGATTGAAGACAAAATATGGTGGAAAGTCATCTTGGTTTTGATCAGGTTGGACTCCCTCACCCTTTCAACTGGTGTTTGTCAGAAGGACAAATGGGTCATAACTGATGGTGGCATGGCGATATGAATGTCCTCAGACATCATGCCGCCTTTCACGGTGTACTCCTACCTGGCTGGGGTGACATGGATGAAATAATTGTTCATCTGTTAACGGGGGACATGAGGCCCTCACTTGAGGCCTTCTATATCGGGTGGGGTCGTCTACAGCATAATCTGTAGCTTCTCTAACTAACGGATTATTGTGAGTTTCTGCGCAATAAAAAAACTCGCTGATTCCTCGACTGAATGGACTGTCGAATGGAAGGTAGCTGGAAATCTCTGCGGATGGCTTCATGCCGCACGAACCACGGAGCATTCACAATCATCCGTATTAACTTGTTTTGCAATCTCTCCAGAATGGAGAGATACTAGACGGATCCGCTTGTCCCCAGACGCCTGAAGCATACACGATGACAGGCGTGAACATCGTGTTGTGGATGGTAATTTTGTTTTTGAGGGTCATTTTTTATTTTTTGTTGATCAGAGGGTACAGACTAGCTATCCGGTCCTCGATCCTTGTTTTAACGGATATAATGTGCGGATTCCAGGTGAGCCTACGGTCTGTTAGAAGGCCGATGTACTTTACCCGCGCTTGCCAGTTGATCTCCCTTTCAGAGACCCTCACTTTTCTAGCCGGAGAAGATATCGTTCATCCCATGGTTATCGCCTGAGTTTTTTCTGGGTTCACTCGGATCGAAAAAATATGAATAATCAAAAAAGAACGAGACATAAGTGGAACCACCTATTGGTGTGACACCCAAGTCAACTTGCCAAGTTTTTTGGAAAGCCATCGAAAAACGAATTTACATGTTTCTTAAAATGATATGAAATAGAGAAAGGTTAATACAGTCAGTCAGTGCTGGAAAATAAGTCCATGAAAATCAAATCGATGACGTGGATTCACTGATATTTTACCATACTTTTTTGCATATGATTGTTTTGACATATCAACTGAAAAACAAACCCAACTTTCAATTCATAATACCTACTCCACTCAAATGAGAGTTTAGATCTAAACCAATTTTTGCGGAAAACCGAAGATAAGTACTATTGATTTGTTGAATTTTATGTTGGAGTATCATTTTTATAGCCTTCTCTAATTGGTTTATCGAGGAAAATTAATCTATTCAGCATATGGTTTTGAAGAAGAACATTTATAAAAAAAATTTGTATTTTTTATGCCTTGATCAATGGCATACAAACTAGTCTGGAAGGTCCGACTTTGCAATTAGTTAACACGAATCGAAAGAAAAAAAAATTAGGAACAGTACCTACAGTCAAATGACATAGCTAAAAGCTGAAGCTAATGGAAGAATTGAAAAGATGGTTCGTATGAATCTGAATTAGACCGTCATTGTTCCCGGTAGATACAAACTGATATATCGATACTTACCTTAGACATGATTGACAGTAACCCAAATAAGTTTGTATTGTTGTCAAGTCATCTGTCATCATTTCAGTCAGTGAACATCGCGTAAAAATGGATTATTCATTTGAAGAATATACATATATGCATTTCGTTTATGGTGAAACAGGGGGAAATGCCAGAGCCGCTGCTGAATTATATCAAAATAGATATCCAAACAGACGTCATCCACATTTCACTACTTTTATTACGGTGCATCGACGACTGAAGGACACGGGGTCCTTTAAGCATCATTATGGTACAAATAGAAGAGATAATGTTACGGAAGAACAAATTCTTGAACAATTAGCAGCAGATTATTTTAAGAACACTTGGGCTATTTCGTATAGTTTACAAGTGTCACAATCAACAGTAAAAGTCGGGTAGCACGTGAATAAATAGTAGAAGCAGAAGCAAACGACTTTCCCAGATATGTTTTATTCACGGATGAGGCAAGTTTCACAAAAGAAGGGTATTTCAATAGTAGGAATAGACATTTATGGGATGAACAAAATCAGCATATGGAATATTTCGAAAAGGCTACTATAAAAGATTTTATATTTTGTTTATTTGTTGCTTTCAAATCTATATAATTCATGTATCATTCAGTATACTTTTTGCTCCATTCAGTTAGCTGTGAATGAGATATGTTTTATAAAAAAGTTGTTGTTGTTGTTGATTGTCACAAAAGATCAATATACGTCAAAAAGTAAAATTTAGTTTTTCTTGAAAAATAAAGTATTAAAGGAAATTACATGGTCTTTTGAGCCAGATTAGATATCAAAATATTGCATATACAGTCCACAAATACGCACTGAAAAGGAAACACGTCTGAATATCGAAGAAGATCTCAGGGAAAAAATGCTGGCAAGACCAATAATTTTCATGATTATGTTCGATGGCCGCTGGCATTAGAGAATAATATTCAAAGTATTCATGACACTGTTCAGTCAGAATCGAATATCTTCATGTCTTCGCATCAGCAAGAAGACGCAACTCAGGTGCTGGAAGTTGTCCAAACAGCTCCCATAGAAGAACCGAAAGGTTCCGGATTTCATGTAAAATCTAATAAAACTGGCAATAGGGATGGAACAGATCCAGGATCAATCAGGTATCCATCAAAAGTATCAGATTCTACTAGAAAATTGACAAGGAAAACAAATGAATCCATGGTATCTTCAAAGAGGGTAGAAATTGAAAGGAAGCGTTTGGCGTTGGAGGCTGAAGTCGCGAGGGCTGAGCTAATGAGGGAAATGAAAAAGCAGGAATTCGAAAATCAAATGAAGATTCTAGATCTTCAGAAAGAGTTAGCTGAAACTAGAATTGAAGAGGAAGAGTTATGCTCTACAAGATATATCAGTTTGAGAAAATCGCTTGCAGAGAGCACAGATAAAGAAAGCATGTTCAGAGGAGTACAAGAATGTGTCGATAAGTGTGAAGTGCATTCTGTTACTTTTTCACCAGAAAAAACCGAAACGAACGCATCCTACAACGCCATCAGTAGTCAGTGGCTTGCTACATACCTACACCAGATGGTGACACTGATTTCAATAATTTCAAATTGTGTAATGTGCGAAGACCTACGAATGCATCAGATGCAGTCAACAAAGAGTATATGGATGAAATTGAAAAAACCTCACTACTTCCATTAGAAGAAATTTGACCAACTTTGATTGAATTCAGGAAAAAAGTACCCAATGATATGCAACAACACACTCATCAAGAATGACGTTAATAAGATAGATATTGAATTCGATAAAAAATAAAAACACTTAACGCCGACATTTTCCAAATGACTCAACTTACTACGGAACAGTTCCAAAAGTTGCATGAAAAATTCATCCATCAATATGAAATCGATATCGATCGTATCGGCAACGATCTATCAAAGAGATTGAAAGAACTCACCAATTTAGTTCACGAAAAGAAAACCAAATTTTGCAATCTATTCAGCAAACTGATATTTTGACCGAGAAAATGGGTAGAGAATTGAAAGAGTTTCGATCTAACGTCGAATCGCAAATATCTACTTTAGGTCTAAATGGTAAAAATTTGGAGCTCGTCATCAATAAAAAGAAAGAAAGAGAGAAAGAAAAAAATTGGCGAAACCTTCCTCTAATGTAATAAAATGAATTATTTCACAACATTATGCACAGTTATGGCCTCCATAGACAAGAATCAACTTGTCCGTGAACTGCATAGAGCAATATTAAAAAAAAATCCTCGACGTTGTATCATTATCAAGAGATTGGATGATTTATGGCAGATGGACTTGGCTGAGATGAGATCGTACGCTCACTAAAATCGAAATTTGAAACTCATTCTAGTCGTCATCGATTATTTTTCGAAATTCGTGTGGACTTGATTGCTAAAATCGAAAACGGGAGAAGAAATTACCAAGATGTTTACATATATTTTGGAATTTAACAACAATAAATTTCAAACTTTGCTGAAATAACACGGAATAAATCACTACAATACGAACAGCATCAGTAAGGCCTATATGGCTGTACGTACCATTAAGACGTTGAAAGAAAGACTTTTCAAATATTCCAGTTTGAATGGCACCTACAAATGGTTGAATGTCTTGCCTGAAATCACAAAATCCTACAATGATACGTGATACTCGAAAATCAACAAAACCAACGAAAAACAAATTCTCAAATCAATTTACTCCCACGTGAAAAGAATTGCACCGAGAAAATTCAAAGTCGGCGATGTTGTGCGAATCAGTAAGGCAAAACACGTTTTCGACAAAGGTTATACGCCCAATTGGACTACGGAATTATTCAAAATTATCAAAGTCAACATTACAAACCCCGCCACCTCTATGTTAGAAGATATGCAGGGTGTACGTATTAGGGGCGCTTTCTATGTGGAAGAATTACAAAAAACTGCAAATCCCGATATAGGTAAAAAAATTACGTTAAATGATTGGGTTTGGATAACAAACATAATAGTTGGATTGAAAACGTCGATTTTGTATAGAATCTAATGGAAAACAAGCACACCGACATTGTATTGAGAGAAGCCTTTTGTGAAAAAATATTTGAGTGTACAACAAACGTATGGATATTCAGTTTGAAGAAAGTATCTCTCGATAGTGTTCATGAAAGTGAAGTTGAAGTAATGTGTGATAGTGATTGCGAAGAGATCACAACGGAACTCTGAGTGCAAGCGATAGAGCGTTGGGGCAGTACTTAATAGCTGCTCGAAACAAACACCAATTGCTATTGATGACATTCTCCAGTACTCTGTTTCATTATGGAGAGTTGGCATTAATTTAATTTTGTCAATTTAGAATTTGGTGGAGCGCGGTGCTCGGGGCAAAAGTCCCGCAGAGTACTCCAAATCAACCTATGAAATATATCCTTCTGGATTATCATCGGGAATTTGAGACACCTCAATTCGTATCGACCCATTCGAAGTCTCCATATGGCAAATGTTATGACATTATCCACCCATATATGTTACGGTATCAAAATCACTACTTCAATTTTTAGTAAACCCCCAGTAGATTTTATAATGAAGAAAGGGAATGTCTATAAAATTTCACATAGTTTATAGTTTACATAAGATATCACAAAAACATTTCATTTCGTATTACGATTTATTATGACCCTGTATATGCCAGGAATATGAAACGAGTGTTCCTATCTTTGCTGGAATCGACATATTCACAAAGCTTATTTCGTATTTTTTTCCAATAATTCATCTGTCTTTCATGACAGTTCTAGTCATTCGATATTTCAAGACTTCAGAAAAAAAAGGTCTCTTCCTTCTTTTTTTGGTTTTGGACCAGACACAGGAAGAAAATCGCGATTTTGCGGATTTGAAAAAATGTTTCAAAATATTCCTTAATCGAAAATTGATTTATCTCAAAGAAGATAATCAATTATCTACTGTCGTAGGATTTATGTTGGAAATACTCGAAACTTGCTAATTGAAGTTTACCTTGTCGAAGAACTTGGACATCTCAACGGCCACACTCCATCCCAGGTATGAACAAACATTTTGTGTTTCATTGATATGACCTACTTGCTTGCTCTAAGAAATTATGTTCAGACATGTATGCATTTTTAGGCCTTCATTTTCCATTTGACCCTTCGTTGCTAACTGATAACGCCCTTAAAATCTCCCCAACTTTGAGAATAGTGGTTGGCGAATCTCCACTTCTGGACTCCTAGATGATTCACTACTGTTGGTAGCGACATAAGAGCGGATGATCATAAACCTCATATCTCAAAGAAGGTAATATTGTTCCTTTTTATCGTTCATTTGGGTCTGAACGGAACATATTGGCATCACAGGAGTAACACTATCAAAAGTGTCAGCGCTACTGTATAACCCATTTCACTTAGCTATAGAGTACTTTAACTTAGTTTTGATTATATTAGTTAAGTGTGTTGTATTGACATTTCAAAACTTTTTCTTAGCTACATTTGAACAATTGTAAACCGATGGTATGCAGACTAGAGGGTAGATAATTCATCAATTGAAATAGACAACGAGGAAATCATTGTGACCAAATCCTTCATTTTAATATCATTCATTTTTTCCTGTGAATACATCAAATTTTGTAGATTCGTCACGGAAGTTAGAACTGACAATCTTCGTTACAATTTTTCTTTGTTGAAAAAAAACTGCCATTCTTTATATTTTATCCTCTTTCCCACAACTTTCATCAATAAAAGATTCGCAAATTAATTTACTCCTTTCTTCATGCCCGTCTTCACTGTTGAAAAGCTGGTAGAGCATTTGAGGAGGTGATACATTTTGAAAACTTTTTACGAAAAACGAGATATTGCGTATTTCGAACTGAGAGAAAATGAAATTTTTCGTTTGCACAAACACTTAATTTTGAACAAAAATTTTGCAAAGTTTTTGAAATAATTACAAGTACGTACAAACATCTTGGAATACGAAATATTTTGACTTTGAAATGCAAAATGAAATTTTTTGTTCACACAAACACTGAGCTGTACAATTTTGTACAAAATTTTGAAAGCTTTTCAATTAAAATCAGTTCACTGAGTTAGCAAACAAAATACATGATTAGTCATTGTTTTGAAAAGAAATTTCATACTTACATCTGATTATTGAAGATAGTGCGCGAACACACACACGCAAAAGAAGCACAATTACTACTGCTAATGATATTTCCTCCCCTATATCATATTTCATCCCCGACTCGAAACATGAAATAAAACGAAAATTTGTGAATATTCAACTATTTACTATTCGAACCAAATTGTTTGAAGGTGATTGACAATGTTTCATGATGAATTTCACTAGTCCGGACTTCCATTGTCTATATATGTCTTCTTCATAAAATACTTTGACTGAACCACATGGCCTGAATCCAAAAAATGTATTTTTTGGCTATAAGCCTATTTTGTTTTATATAATTTTAAATATTACAATGTACAATTCACTTATCATGATACTTCCTGTTGCCTGACAAGTGAGCACTGATGATGACAAAAGTCGAAAGCGCTTTGCAAGAATTTTAATATATTATACACTTTAATACAAAACCTCTTCGATTCATTAATATATATAAAATGATTTGAAATCCCTGAAACAACTAAAAAAGAAGAATTGAAAATGAATAGCTGAAAATAACAATTATATTAACCAAAATAAACCTGAAATGAAATAATAGTGAAATAAAATACAAGTAAAAATAGAATAATTGCCTAAATAAAAATAAAGAAATGGAAAAAGAAAATAAAAATAAAAAGTGGAGAGATTCCAAGTCACGTTAGTTCACGACGTTTCGATTGTTAGTATCTACAATCGTCTTTGTGTGATGACTGGACTGATTCCTCCGAGAGATGACTATTTATAGGTCGTTCGAGTTCGTTCACTTATCCCCACTTTCCATTTTTTCCGCTTCACTGGTTCAATGAGAGATGACCGTTTGGCGGGAGTTGGCCATTTTTCGTTTGATGATGGGTTTCCATACGTTGCGTATCTCTACGCTAGCTTGGCTGAATACGTTGTTGGACAGCATGTATGCGGCTTCCTTGAATTTTCTCCTAAACCAATGTTCCTCTCTGTGTATGATCTCAGCTTGGGACCACTCGATATTGTGTTGATGGGTCCAAACATGGTCTGCTATTCCTGATTTGCTGGTTTCCCTTCGCTGGGTGTGTCTCTTGTGCTCGGCAATGCGTATATTTAATGGCCTCTTAGTTTCACCAATATAGGATTTTCCGCTCTCACAGGGTATTCGATAAATGCAATTCTTGGAATCGCAATCCGCGTTTGGTGGCCTGGTTTCGTGAGGCTGCTACGGATAGTGTTACCAGATCTGAAGCAGGTTCTGATGTTGTACTTGGAACCGATTCTTCTTATCATCTCCGATAATCTGATGTAGGGAAGTGCAAGCACTGGTTGTGACGGCATTTCTTCCTTGCGAGGCTCCTGCTGTCTTTTAGCCAAAGTCTTTTCTACCATCGCTTTGGAGTAGCCATTCCGTTGAAGATCATTTTTGATGATGTCTAGTTCCTTCTAGAGACCTTCCTTCGTATTACAGAGCCCGAAAGCACTGTCTAATAGAGTCTTGATGATTCCTCTTTTTGTTGATTGAGGTGGTTGGATTCGTGGTTTAGATACTGTCCCGTGTGAGTGGGTTTTCGGTATACAGATGTTTTCCACTTAGTGTCGGTCCTCTTCACCAAAACGTCTAAGAATGGCAATTCGTTGTGGATTTCCTTCTCCATTGTGAAAGTGATGGAAGGTCTCATGCTGTTGATGTGTTTCAGGAAGGCATCTAGTTCAGTTTTTTCATGGTTCCATATTATGAAGGTGTCGTCAACATATCTCAACCAGACCCGAGGTTTCTTGTGGGCTTCTTCAATGGCCAGAGTTTCAAACCACTCCATATATATGTTGGCTATGACTGGTGAAAGTGGCGATCCCATTGGCAGTCCCCCATCTTGTGTAAAGAATTCGTCATTCAGTTGGAAATAACAGTTTCGTACACAGCATCCTAGTAATTCCATCATTACTTCTATAGGTAGATTCGTTCTCTCTTTCAGGTTCCCGTCTTCGGATAGCTTTCTCTGTATGATGTAGAGTGCTTCTTCGACCGGAACGTTGGTGTAAAGGCTTTCCACGTCGAAACTAATTTCCATCGTGTTCTATTGCATTCATAATCGAAATTATATGGCTTTACACATTATGCCATTAATTTACCTCCCTTTGGTACGTTTACATACAAAACATATTATTGCAGTTAAAAGCACAACATTTAATTTCAGCATTGGCGGTACCATAATCTAAGGGTGTGAGGTTGAATTCTTCGCAGCGGATATCTCGTTTGGGGCACTTTTCGATCGAGCACTCTGTCTTGAATATCTAAGTTATCCAAACGATTCAAAACAATATTTTTTTCTTCTTCAATGGCCAGAGATTCAAACCACTCCATATATATGTTGGCTATGACTGGTGAAAGTGGCGATCCCATTGGCAGTCCCCCATCTTGTGTAAAGAATTCGTCCTTCAGTTGGAAATAACAGTTTCGTACACAGCATCCTAGTAATTCCATCATTACCTCTATAGGTAGATTCGTTCTCTCTTTCAGGTTCCCGTCTTCGGATAGCTTTCTCTGTATGATGTAGAGTGCTTCTTCGACCGGAACGTTGGTGTAAAGGCTTTCCACGTCGAAACTAATTAGTCGATCTTCCTGTGTGGCCTCAATTGACCCTAGTAGTTCGACACAAAAGACGATGTTTTTCCTTGTAATGGTTGTATTGAGGGAAGTAAAAGTCTAGACAAGTTTTGAGTAACCGAATCTCTGGAGCTGATGATCGGTCTAAGCGGAACGTCCTTCTTGTGGATTTTGGGTAGTCCATACAAGTGAGGGGGCTTACTGTGGTGCGGTGTTAGCGATGATCTTTCCTTGTCCGAAAAATAGACTTGGTGTTTTTTTCAAAATCTGGTACAACATCCTTTCGATTGATGCAGTAGGGTCCCGTACGATCTTTGTGTGTCGTCTCTTCTGAAGAACCTCTTCGATCTTCTGTTCGTAGTGAACGGTATCCATTACCACAGTAGCGTTTCCTTTATCTGCAGGTAGGATCTTGATGGTGTTGTCTCTACGTACGCCGTTCAGAGCTCCACGTTCTTCATTGCTGATGTTAGATGTTGTAACTGGTTCTCGATCCAGCTGTTCTCTAATTTTCCATCTGAACTTTTCTGCCTCGGTCTGGTCAATAAGGAAACTGGTGGATTCCACTGCAGTAATTATCTTCAAAGTGGGCACAGATGTTGGCGTAATGGCGAAATTTAGGCCTTTTCTCAACAAGGATTCCTCTATTCCCGTGAGCGGGCGGGAACTCATGTTGATGACGTTGGCGGCTTCATAGTTGTCCTGTTTTCGGTCTGTATTTGGGCATTGTTTCCTCACTTACTTCCCCAACTTTCTGTTGTGGGTATTCTCCATGTCTTGGCGTCAAGACATGGATAATACCAAATCATCTGTATACCGAAAACCCACTCATACGGGACAGTATCTGAACCACGAATCCAACCACCATCAATCGACTAAAAGAGGAATCATCAAGACTCTATTAGACCGTGCTTTTGGGCTCTGTAATACGAAGGAAGGTCTCGAGAAGGAACTAGACATCATCAAAAATGATCTTCAACGGAATGGCTACTCCAAAACGATGATAGAAAAGACTTTGGCTAGAAGACAGCAGGAGCCTCGCAAGGAAGAGAAGCCGTCACAACCAGTGCTTGCACTTCCCTACATCAGAGGATTATTGGAGAGGATAAGAAGAATCGGTTCCAAGTACAACATCAGAACCTGCTTCATATCCGGTAACACTATCTGTAGCAGCCTCACGAATCCAGGCCACCAAACGCGGACTGCGATTCCAAGAATTGCATTTACCGGATACCCTGTGAGTGCGGAAAATCCTATATTGGTGAAACTAAGAGGCCATTGAATGTTCGCATTGCCAAGCACAAGAAACACACACAGCGAGGGAAAACCAGCAAATCAGGAATAGCAGACCATGTTTGGACCCATCAACACAACATCGAGTGGTCCCAAGCTGAGATCTTGCACAGAGAGGAACATTGGTTTAGGAGAAAATTCAAGGAAGCCGCATACATGTTGTCCAACAACGTATTCAGCCAAGTCAGCGTAGAAATACGCAACATATGGAAACCCATCATCAAGCGAACCAACGGTCATCTCCCACGGAACCAGTGAAGCGGAAAATGGAAAGCGGGGACAAGTGAAAGTACTCGAACGACCTATAAATAGTCATCTCTCGGAGGAATCAGTCCAGTCATCACCCGAAGACGATTGTAGATACTAACAATCGAAACGTCGTGAACTAACGTGACTTGAAATCTCTCCACTTTTTATTTTTATTTTCTTTTTTCATTTCTTTATTTTTATTCATGCAATTATTCTATTTTTACTTGTATTTTATTTCACTATTATTTCATTTTAGGTTTATTTTAGTTAATAAAATTGTTATTTTCAGCTATTCATTTTCAATCCTTTTCTTTTTTAGTTGTTTCAGGGATTTCAAATCATTTTAAATATAGACAATGGAAGTCCGAACTAGTGAAATTCATATTATACATCTTTCATTCAATTTCATAATTATTTTTTGAACACCCCTAATCAAAATACATGCTAATATCGTAGATACTATAATGAGCATTTTATGAAGGTCAAATTCCATTTGTGACTGCTAGCCTTGCGTGTTCTGGAACAAATTCAACAGTTTTTGTATCTACTTCTCGAAGATCTTGGAATATCAGCCTCAGGTTATATTTGAAGGGGGTATTCTTTAAAATTTGCTTGCAAAAACTGCCAGCAATTGGTCGTCATTGACAAATGTTGAACTCATTAATTTCCTTCGTGTTCTATTGCATTCATAATCGAAATTATATGGCTTTACACATTATGCCATTAATTTACCTCCCTTTGGTACGTTTACATACAAAACATATTATTGCAGTTAAAAGCACAACATTCAATTTCAGCATTGGCGGTACCATAATCTAAGGGTGTGAGGTTGAATTCTTCGCAGCGGATATCTCGTTTGGGGCACTTTTCGATCGAGCACTCTGTCTTGAATATCTAAGTTATCCAACCGATTCAAAACAATATTTTTTTCTTCGAGAAATTGAATGTCTTTCTATAATTCTTGAACATGTTCTGGCTGCAAGAGTTCTGGCTCATTCCTTATGGAAAAACATGTGCAAATTTGAGTAGGTCCATTCTTGACTTTTTTGGACCTCAGGCCCAGTTCACACGGAAGGGACAAAGGTCCGCGCCTTGTCTCTGCCAAACGTCTATGCTGTGTGAATTGGGCCTTAGATTTTCAGAGCCAACTCCTCCATTTTAGCCGTCATCCAATCAGAAGCTATAGCGCGTTCAGCGGAAATTTAAATTCAGTAGATGAGCAAACTTACTTCCAGCTCAAAATCCCATGTATTTTCTTATTGAGCTAAACTTTTTACAAATATCAGGACAAACGAGAGTGGGGGAGAGAAAGAGAAACGTGTCAATATGTCAGAAGGGCACCAAATCAAATCTTCGTTAATGATAGTCGCATCGTCATGAGCAGTATGTCAAATGAAAGCAGGGTTTTGAGGACTTTGGGCTTTTTTAATTCTCTGTGGAAGTTTTGGAAGGATTTTGAGAGTTTATGGGGATTCCAAACGAGGTATTTCAAATATTGATATACTCTGTCTGTAAGCGATTATATTTCGTCGAATTTTCAATACAATTTTTTACCACAATCTAACAATATTACCAACATGTGTGGGCGATTATTTCTCCAAACTGAAACTCACCTTCTAAATGTAATGACACGAAGTGATAAACTGATAAATCAACCACAAACGTGTTATGATCTCAATATATTTTGGGGTAATGATGTTTAATATCGAATGAATTGTCACACTGAAAATTATTTGCACTGTATTCCGAAAGCGTTGGAACTGTTTCTGAAGGGTAATCAATGAACACCGAATGTATTTCCCAATACCTGTTGATGATATTGACCTCCCCCAATATTTATAAACGTTCATATGTTGAAGTTGTAACTTTTCCCCGATCACCGTACTACGACAAAATGCTTGATGTGCATTCATGCAACTTCATTTGAAGATTGTTTTATATTTCTATATATTGTAATCGTATCAATTTTGATAACTATGAACTTGTGATATTGAAAGATGGAATTGTGAATACTGAGTGTTTCTGTTTCAGAATATTGAACTTGAGGTTAAAACATTTTTCAATTCATGTAAACACTTGAATGAATTTGAATTATTTTATGACGAGTTTTCATATTTGTCTATATCGTTACTCTGTTATATTTTTATGTCCAAGAATTCATCTCATTCTCTGGACTCGTCTAATGGACTCGTCACCACAACTAACGACTTATTTGTCGTACAAATGAAACTCAGGTTATCTACATATAATGGACTCGTCCGGTATCTATATCGAAGGATACTATTTGGACTGGGAATTTCGAAAAAACTATAACACGAAATGAATTTCCAAATATCGTTATTGGAATTAAATGTCCAATATCAATCATCTATAATAACTTCCAAAATGAAATTCAAGACATAAAATACAGCTTTTGTTAAAACGACCCAACGAATGAGAATTCAAATTGACAGTCCTATTTATGTGAGTTGTTTTTTGCCAACCTTGTATCATTCAACATGATATTCATTATAAAGCATCGTATATATGTTATCGTTATTGCATATTTTCGATAACTTTCCCTGTATAAGATTTCATTTTCAAAGAAAGATGTGTGTGACATTCATTTTATTCATTTTGGTAGTGTATTATAAAGCCATTCATATAAAATATCAACGTTATTGAGACTGCAGCTGAACGAATTTCCTTTGGAATGATCCATACAGAACGGCGTGTTTTTCTCCAATTTTGGAACACACAACCATGAATCTTCAAAGTTTTCCAAATTCAATACGGTTGTGTATACAGGGTGTTCCTTAAACACATGCTAATATTTAAGGAGGTAATTTTTAGACCCATTTTAAGGAAAAAACGTCCTATGGATGTATGTCCTAAACGCCTTAACTTTTGAGATACAGGGTGGCAAAGTTTTCAAAAATAATCAGTATTTCAATAATAACTGAGATAATTTTGTAGACATCTTTAGCATATCTGGTACATATGTTCCATGCCTCAAGGCGCATTTTCTGATGTACAATTTTCTTAATTTTCTCTGCCAGTGGCGTACGTACGAGTTTTGAAATGTATATTTTTGGCGAAAAAAATACTACGCCACTGCTTTATCTTGAATTGAAAATTATTTTTAAAATCTCCATACATTTTTAAGCACATTTGATTTGCTGGGTTTTCTTTGTCCGACGTATGGTTTTCGCTCAAAAAATTAAAAATCGCTTTACTTAAGGATAAATTCCTTAAAAATCTAATGCGGTATCGTGCATCGACTGAAAGCAAACTAAGAGATCAGATTTATTGCAAAATAATTGAGGATTCAACAGGTATTTGTTTGTTGTCGGAAGCACTGTTCTCAATTAAAATTACGTCATAACGCAGCACCGCTTAATAATTTTTGAAAACATAAATTTAGTTATCCTGGAATAAATGACGTGTAGCAGAATTTATTTACTGCATCTCTTTGAAATATGGAGTTTGTCGATATGTCATTTCTTTTAAAGATTGAAAGCAGAAAAAACAGCGTACTCACCATAGCAATAAAAAATGAATTATCTGTATGTACAAACGTCAGCAGCTAATATTGATGTTGGTTTAAAGTAAGGTGTTGGTGTTAAAAACATTCACAGCGCATTTTGATTGATTTAGAAGTGTTATTGAAGTTATTTTGGTAGTCCGCTGTTCTTCTGAATATCAGTAAATATGGTAAATTATACGAATGCGGAAATGGCGCAAATGCATTTCGTATATGGCCTTGCCGATGGTAATGCAACAGAAGCCAGGCGCATTTATCAGGAAAGATATCCTAATCGTGCCTTACCAGATAGCCGAACCTTTTCAAATATTCATCGTCGACTTGGGGAAACTGGTAGTTTCAAGAAAGGGACTCCGGAAGGTAGACCTCGTGTAGTAAGAACTCCTGAAATTGAGGAAGCGGTGCTGCAAGAAATTGAGGAACATCCTGAGACGAGTACGAGGAAGATCGCTAGAACTCTGGATATTTGTCATCAAATTGTTTGGCGTTTTTTGGTTGATTTTTTGTTATACCCATACCATATTTCAAGAGTGCAGGCATTACTCCCCAGAGATTTTCCACAGCGTGTGAACTTCAGTCAGTGGTATCTACAAAGTATTGCACTAAATCCGCAGTTTGAGACACAAATTTTGTTCACAGACGAAGCAAATTTTTCTCGGAATGCCATTCAAAATTTCCATAACAATCATGTGTGGAATGAAGAAAATCCCCATGCAATAACCGAAACCCATTTCCAACAACAATTTTCGGTTAATGTATGGGCAGGAATTATAGGTGATCATCTAATAGGCCCATTTTTTCTACCAGGACGCCTTGATGGTCGTTCTTATTTACACTTTCTCGAAGAAGACTTACCTGGGTTATTGGAAGATGTGCCACTTGCGTTAAGGAATCGAATATGGTACATGCACGATGACGCCCCTGCTCATTTCAGTGTAATTGTCCGAAACCATTTAAATACAGTTTATCCTAATCGATGGATAGGTCGCGGAGGACCTCAGCAATGGCCAGCAAGATCACCCGATCTCAACAGTTTAGATTTTTTTATGGGGTCACCTTAAAACTCTTGTGTATGAAACTCCCGTTAATACTTTAGAAGATTTAAGAGAGCAAATAGTTGCCTCGTGTGAAACTATACGAAATACGCCGGGAATATTTGAACGGGTGCGTAATTCCATGCGTAGAAGGGCGGAAGCATGCATACTAAGTGCAGGTGGTCACTTCCAACAATTTTTATAATCAGTTTTGGTATTATTACTAATTAACAAATTTGTGCTATTCGTTTAGACTTACTGTCACACAATAAAATAAAACTCGTTTTTGTGAAAAATTTATTTTTTTGCAGATTATGTTTTCAAATATTATTAGGGAATTGGTAATGCGTTATGAAGCAATTTTCAGATTCTCATTCATTTTAGAATTGATCTAATTTCTTAATTTGCTTTCTGTCGATTTTTATTTTTTTGAGTGAAAATCATGCGTCGGACAAAGAAATACCAGGAGATCAAATTTTCTCAAAAATAAATGAGGATTTTAAAAATGATTTTATTTTGAAAAGAAAGCATTGGCGTAGTACTTTTTCCCCAAAAATATTCAATGCGAAACCCGTAGGGATGCCACTGTTTGAAAAAATACAAATTTGTGTACATCAGAAAATGCGCCTTGAGACATGGAACATATGTACCAAATATGCCAAAGATGTCTACAAAATTATCTCAGTTATTATTAAAAAACTGATTATTTTTGAAAACTTTGCCACCCTGTATCTCAAAAGTTAAGGCGTTTAGGACATACGTCCATAGGAAGTTTTTTTCTTATAATGGGTCTAAGAATTACCTCTTCGAATATTAGCATGTGTTTAAGGAACACCCTGTATATTGCATAGGTGCAATCTGTCATCTAGAAAAGCTTTTTCCTGATGACCACACACATACATGATATCAACATCATGTAGATATTCCTTGAGGACGCTATCCAGTAGATGATATTCCACAAAGCCTGAAGAATAGTTCAAACCATGAAAGTTTCTCTCTACAACGACTTTTCTATCGCCTTTGCTCAAGGAGAAGAATGCTTTCGACGGTAGAAGCATAAAAGTGTTACATTGATCACAGATCTTGATGTCAATCTCCTTGGTGTAGACTTGGTTGAGATGACTCTGAACTGATACTGCACACGTTAATGTATTGTGGAAGCTGCTGAGATTTGAAGCTCGTTTTGTGGAGACTATTGAGATGTAGTGTAAAATCGATTTCCAATACAAACATACACTAAAGAAAAATAATATTCAGGAATGGAGGTATTGTCTTTCACGAAGTTATTGCTAAATTTATGATTAAAATAAAAAATCAACTGTCATTCACAACAGGGAATTTACTACTGAACACAGAAAAAGTATTGTATGAAAACACTACTTTATGTGGATCATATCTATGAATAAAAAAAATTTGAGTCGGACAAAAATATTGTATAACCACAAACTCTCTACATATTGAACGGAGAGAAAATTGGAAACAATAATAACCTTAATTTCATACAAATTCAAATGAAACAACACAACACAACAGCGTACTTTCCTGATGAAAATTCTTCTAAATGGGGGCGATACTCCTCCGTCACTTGGTGCAGCAAAAATTGCACTTCCCCAAATCTTTCCCTCGCCAAATCTGCCTCTCACGATGATGGCTGTCAATATCCTCTTCGGCTCCCCTACAGGTAAATCTACTATTTTGATAATTTACTTCCTCTTCACGACCGAACTTGTATTCAATTTCTGTAAATCCATCTACGAAAAACCAAAAATAAAAAAAATTGTTTTGAATTACAAATTTACAAACACTTTTTCAAACAAATGATGATATGAAAAACATTTTACTGAAATCATCCGATATATATTAAGAACATTTTTGGAAATTAAATGATAATTCATCAACTATCACCAACTTTTAATTGATTTACATTTGTAATTGAAAAAAATTGCTTTCAAATAGAATATCGGTGCACTTGTCACTGGTATTATTTTCAACTGATACTAGTAACTTATTTCGCCACGCAGGACGTATTTATAGTAAAATAAGTGATGCCATAATTTGAAATGAAACAAAGAAAATAAAAGTCATTGTTTCATCGCTTTGAGAACTGCGTATCTACGGACGTTGGTTGATTCAGCATTGACATGGATCCATGTCACTTTGGGCATGAATAGACAAGGTCGACAAACACATGCATTCAGCTTTTTTTCCTTTCATTTGATGTGCTACATGTGATGATGCGACTATTATCAGGGAAAAAAGAACTCAGTGCCCTCTTGGCATCGTCTTCGATTTTTTCGTTGTCGATGAATTCTGCATTTCTTTTCCTTTCATTTGAGATTCAACTATAATTACCGAAGATGTGGCTTAGTGCCCTACTGACATGTTGCACCATCTTTGTGTTTTCTCTGTCGATACATTCTGCGTTCGTTTCCCCTTTTATTTTGACGTGATGTACGTGTCGATCCGACAATTATTAACAAAGATGCTGGTTAGTGTACTTCTGACATATTGTGCCATCTTTGTTTTTTCTTTGTCGATAGGTTTTGCATTCGTTTCTCTTTCATTTAACGTGCTATACATGACGATGCGAATATTATTAACGAAGACGCTTGTTAGTGTATCTCTGACATGTTACGCCATCTTTGTTTTTTCTTTGTCGACTATTATTAACGAAGATACGGTTTAGTGCCCTTCAGGCTGTCTCTTTGTTTTTCTTTGTTAATAAATTAAACATCTCTCTTTTCATTTGACATGCTGCACGTTACGATGCGACTATTATTAACGTAGATGTGACTTGGTGCCCTTCTGACAAATTGCATGCCATCTTTGTTTTTTCTTTCTCAATTAATTCTGCATTCCTTTCCCTTTCATTCGATGTGATGCACATGAGGATGCGACTATTATTAGCGAAGATACGGCTCAGTGCCCTCTTGGCATCATCTTTGTTTGTTTTTCTGTCGATCAATTCTGCATTCATTTCCATTTCATTTGATGTGCTGCACGTTGAGAACAAACTATTATTAAGGAAAATACGGCTTGGTGCCCTTCTAACATGTTTCGCCATCTCTGTTTTTTCTCTGTCGATGAATTCTGCATTCGCTTCTCTTCCATTTGATGTGCTGCACGTTGAGATTCAACTATCGTTTACGAAATTGTGGCTTAGTGCCATTCTGATGAATTCTGCATTTCTCTTTCTTCTATTTGACGTGCTATACGTCGTCATGATCCGATGATTATTAGCCAATATACAACTCAGTACCCTTCTGACAGTTGGGCCATTTTTTGTGTAATAACTAATTCATTTCAACAAATCGTCACACATTTTCTATCACGCCACCACTTGCCACGCTGACTACGTCAAAGTCAAAGTTTTGATGTTTTATCACTATTATTATTATTATTCAACCCTCATTCTCTAATTCAATTTCATCTAACACAATCAAATAATCCATATTTGAATCTTCCATTCTGATTGACTGACCGACAGGAGCCCTAAAATTCAAAAAATGAACCTATATACGACAAAGCATGGACTTTAGTCATCTTCTGATGATGCCTACTTGGTTAGCGAAACGTGTTAAGTGATAGATGACTGTCATATTGAAACACGAAAACGGTTACGACAATGATGACGAAATGATAACGAATAAATGCACGCAAAACGGTCTAACGCACGCAAAACGGTCGAATCGCACGTAAACGTTCGAAACGTACGTAAAACAGTCAAAACGCACGAAAAACAACGTATTTTGAAATGCTGCTGTCGAATACTCTGCTTTTTCCATTTTCGAACGTTACCTCCACAATACTTAACGCCTCGACATCTTTGGAGCCATCTTCTCCTTCTTCTGATGATGCTCCTAACTTGGTTAACAAAGATACAATCTAATGTTGTTCTGATAGATTGGAACGCTAGACTTCCGTTAAACCGACATGTTTTTTTAAATGATGTATTCTGAAACGCTCTGTATATACATTGATATCATGTGTTTTCCTCAAATGTTGTATTTTGCCAAACCTTGTACACATTGAGGGATCGCACGTTGACGTGTTAAACTGTCATATTTTATCTCAAGTCTGATTCATCATTCATCATTATTAATATATCACTTTCGCGCTTCCATTATACAATTTTGATCAAATCGTATTCCTTACCCTTCATGCTCAATTTTGAAACCGGCAACGCAACATTGCTTCATAAACAACGATTTATTTTACAACCGGCAACGCCGAAACTGCGCTAGCGACGTATAACTTGGATACCATCTCCATTTCTCTTTGCATCGATTACGTCACATGTGTCTTTCTTACACACACCTTTATATGAAATATCAATTCTTCCCCAATGACGTCACAATATTCCTAACATTCTACGGAAATAAAAAAAATGCGGTCAAGTATAGAGAATGAGTCAATTTCGGTCCCGACAAAACAACCGCTATAAATAACAGTAATTCACAATTACTTTCAATATTTCACGTTGGGGTCGAGGCTTAGGACAAAGCCTACCACGCCGACGTCCTGGGTTTTAATTTCGTACCCATAAACTTTTTTTAATCAGGACCACGTGACTGGTACGTGACAAGGGGGCCTGAGGGTTGGGGCCGAGTTCCAAAGGAGCCCGAGTCCCTAGGGACCCCATGTCTTTTCTTCAATCCGATTTTTCATTCATGATTTTTATTATGCCATTATTTATACAATTCAACCGCATTTTTATCTCTCAACGGAATCTCTCCGATACTCATTCTATCTTTCTATACATCGGTTACGTCTCACACGTCTCTTCTCCATTCATTAACGTAATGACGTCTCCTAGGGAATACGCCCCAAAAGTCCCATATCTGATCTGCATGTGTTCAACTCCTCCTGATGATGCTAACTTGGTTAACAAAGATGCGACTCAGTGTCCTTGTTGTTGTTGTTGTTGGATCGCGCGTTAGGCCCTCCCAGTCATCGTCGTCGTCATTTCAGTCGTGCCGTATTACCAACCCTTTATATTGTGCACGCCATCTATGTTTTTTCCTTCGTCATCTCTTACTGCTATATTCAGTAATAGTGACATAAAAAATGAAACAGATCATATGGATACTCACCAACTTTTATATTACATGTATATTCAAATTTTCTCTTAACGAGTTTCAATATGATTTTCGTTAATATTATACAATCCATTGCAAAAACAATATTTTACTATTCATATTCTCCTCGAGGTTGCTTATATCGAACATGATCGTTTCTCATATATACATCTATTATGTTCAATAATAATCCCAGGTTGAAAACGTCTTAACGGATATGTTGTTACTGTGGGTAGTTGTCTCAAGATGTACTTCAAAACATTGGCTGTTTGCTGTTGATTTATATCTTCACAAACCAATATTTCATGGTTCCACGATAGACAAATGTTATCTAAATTTTTCCTAACCTCAGGTTTATTCTCAAATAGCTAATTGAACGTATATCATACTTCATGAATATTACCGAGACACGCCTTTTTACCTAAAACCTAACCCTCAATACTATGTTCATATAAAGGGCCTTATAATATTTTACCAAAATGAAGAAAATGCATGCTACATAACTATGGTTTTTATTATCATGTTCTCCAGTGAAAATTGTGAGGTCACAGTACCCGCATCCACTCCTATCTTCACTAATAACAAAGTTAGCCTCCTATGCCTTTAACACTCCTGAAAATGCTAGCAGTTCTGAGCCATTTCTTAAGGAAAAACACGTGGGGCAGGTTCATTCTGGCGGTTTTTGGACCTCAGGCCCAGTTCACACGGAATAGACAAAGGTTCGCGCCTCGTCTCTGCCTCGTCTCGTCCATTCTGTGTGAATTGGGCCTAAGACTTTCAGAGCCCACTCCTTCACTTATGCCGTTATTGAGTTAACCAACCGCGCGTACAGCGGGAAATTCAAACCACCATGCTTTGTCGTATTAAGGTTCATTTTGCGAATTTTCAGACTCCTGAACGGAACCTTGTGAAACACTCAGCCTTACTTCTGATACAGAGTGGTGTCGGTCAGCCAATCAGAATGGGGGAATCAAATATCGGTCGGTTGATTGTGTAACATAAACTGGAGAATGAGGGTCACATAATAATAATAATTGTGATAAAACATTAAAACTTTGAAAGTGACGTAGTCAGCGTAGGAGGTGGTGGCGTGGTAGAAAATGTATGATGATTTGTTTGAATGAATGAGTTATTAGAAAAAAACGGCGTAACTGTCAGAATGGCACTAAGTTGAATATTCGCTAATAATGATCGGATCATAACGTGCAGCACATCAAATGAAAGAGAAACGAATGCAGATTGTATCAACAGGGAATACGAAGATGGTGCAACATGTCAGGAAGGCACTAAGCCACATCTTCGTTAATGATAGTTTAATCTCAACGTGCAGCATATCAAATGAAAGGGAAATGAATTCAAAATTCATCGACAGAGAAGAAACGAAGATGGCGTAACATGTCAGAAGGGCACTAAGTCACATCTTCGTTAATGATAGTTGAATTTTGCAGCACATCAAATGGAAGGAAAAGAAATGCAGAATTCGTCGAAAAAGAAGAAACAAAGATGATGCCAAAAGGGCTCCAAGTTGTAGCTTCGTTAATAATAGTCATATTATCGCATATAGCACATTAAATGGAAGGGAGAGGAATGAAGGGAAAACGAATGCAGAATGTATCGGGAAATCAAAAATAAAGATGGCCGCAACACGTCAGAAGGGCATTAAGTTGTATATTCGCTAATAATGATCAGATCGTCATGCACAACACGTCAAATGAAAAGTAAATTTATGCATAATTCATTGACAGTGAGCCGCATCTTCGTTAATAATGTTTGAATATCAACATGCAACACATCAAATGAAAAGAGACGGGGTATAGAATTCATGAAGAGAACTCAAAGATAACGTAATGTCGAAAGGGCACTAGTTCACATCTTCGCAAACAGATAATGATGTAAAGCACATGAGGGGTATCGATGTTGGAATTAATAAAGAAACGACATGGCGACATGTCAAATAGGCATAAGGTGCGATAAAATAATTTCGAAATACGTATGAGAAGCATATGTAAAGTCGTAGAGATGTTGAGGAAAGAAATGGAAATTTGATTATCCAACTTTGACATATCTTTGTTTCATGCAAAAATATCAAGCGCTTGACGTGAAATAACATAAAAATAATCGCAAAGAAAATCATTGAACAAATTTGAAATTCAACGTTATTAGTTTACGAACAACTTCAAGTGAAATTCAGTAGCAGTAGTTTGAATCATAATCAAACCAAAAGGGACCTTGATGTTTTGGAGGTGAGGGATTCTGAAATTCACAAGACACGTTTTCATTATCACACTGTCACCACTAAACTGGCTAGGTTGGCGTGAAGTTGTGTGTAGTTGATGATGGGGTGAAAATCAAAAGTAAATAATAAACTATTTCGAGTCTTGAGTGAATGGGCGAAATGTCCGATAAAATACACCACTGCGATCGATCTATCATTGATTATCTGACACGTTCAAAAATACTCAGAGTATTTCTTATGACATTACAATTGTCATTTATTTGATATCTAGTACAGGAGTTTTATATACAAGAGACGATTCCATGGATAAAAATCTGGAAGATGTATATCAGAACTGCGAGCTGGCTAATTTGAAGTCCTACACGTCCAGTCCAGAGATTAGGGTGGGTGATGTCAAAATAATAAAAAAAGGAAAGTGGCCTATTATATGATGAAGCGATAATTTCTGTCATGAAAAGTCGCATAAAAAATTTCGCAAAAATATAAAGCGCTGAAACGTCACTTTGGTCACTTCAACCGCAGCGAAATACATGCATTTTTCAAGCCTCATTTCTTCCAAAAACTCATATGATTTGCAATGTAACGTGTCACGAATATTTGTGTAAAAATAAGCGCATCTCCATCTCATTACATGTCAGTTTGAAGAAACAATCGTCCACGGGTGTTGAACAATTCATTCAGTAGAAAAATTGAAATTGAATTAATCATAAAACCTTTTCAGTGGAGCACAGACAGTTTTCACTTAGGATATTGGAAAATCAGTCTACTTTGGTTGAATCATAATAATTCGTAACGCCACCACGGAAAGGAGCAATATTTAACTTTTCAAATAGATAAAAATTCCTCATAGACTGTAATTAGCATCATGTTAGTTATGAGGAAGGGTTAGTTGAATCGGAAAAGGGGATGGGTTTCTAACGTATGAAGCTGAACTGCTCAGCTGAACTGCAGTCAAATACATATATACTTATCATCCCTCAAGCATGCTATGAATGCTATGGATATAGCATTTGATGTTTGAGGGATAGAATAGTGACCACAAGGAAGCGTATTGTGTGAATCTGGAATTATATAACGCTTATCATCTTCAGGACTGAGGGCAATCTTGTATTGGGCGATGGAATGTACTTGATGTTTATCGGATCGAATTAAATTTTGGGTGACACTCATATTCTCCCAATTATCTAAGCAATTCACATAATCATCGAAAGTAATTTTATTCTTCACCACAGAGGATTTGACCCCCTTTGCCTTCTTGGTAACCCTCAAGCATTATATGATTTGATTAATTTCATCCTCAAAATAGCCATCATTTACCAACTGCTGACGTTTCTTATTGATACCATCCTCCGTCACCAACACCCTAGTTGTAGTTGTATTTCGATCTAAGGCCTACGTAATCAGTCATCGGAATTGCGTTATTCTCATCTTTCATCATCCCGAGAACCTTTTTATTTACCGAAAGAACATTAAACTGATTATTGGACGGGTAATCCGAAGTATCGAAGAATTTGTGACAATCTTGACGTTTGATTTCATAAGGATCCTGATTGCATATTTTATAAATCGGGCTATATGTATCGGTGTAGACAATTAAACAATTATCTCAGAATCCATGGCGCATATAGCCATAATGATCGGTTTATTTAGATAAACTTGCAGTTTCCTCAGTTCGACTGCCACAAAATTCTCATTGAGTATCATGCAATTTTTGAACTCTGGCTTGGAAATATAGGCCATTAGCTTAAAGAGGTTTTTTTCAAACTGATTCGTAGCCCTTTCCCGCAATACAGTATTCAAATCAATATAGGACTTCAACCATGGTGATTGGTTGAATTGAAGTACTCGATGAATTTTCGTGATAACAAGACCATTGACAACGGCCTGTTTGAGGGCGCGATAATGAATCACATATTTTGCTCTGTGATGGAGGGTAGCCATCAATTTGGTTAGCTCTTTTATATATTTAGGTGGCTTTTTCGCTCTTGGATATATATTTTCAGGGCAGTATGGCAAGTCTTCATGTGAATCATGTAGTTGTTTAGGATACTCCAGATCAACTTCAAGCATATATCCCACGTCGCTCTCATCGGTTATTGATGAAACGTCAATATTGGTATCGCACCACTCAAACCCATTATATGGTAAATAATGATACATCATCCACCCATACTGGTTGTTTACGTCGAAATACATGAGGTATGTATCAGGATTTGAAGGGTCATAATTGTTCAAATATTTATTGTTCGCATGAGCTCTTCTCTTTGAAGAAACTTGGCTAAGTCCACTTCGAATCCCTCGTTCAACAAATAAAAACATGTCAGGATCGGTGGGTAGTTCTAATTCAACTTTGATATATTTGAGTATCGCATCCCACGTAAGGCCTGGTAGCGTAAAGTAGTGGGCAGGGTCCAGATTATGAGTCCTGAGGCAGCTTGCACGAAATTGTTCGAATACGTCAGCGAGAAGGAGACTATCTGTTTTCATATATAAATCCATATATTGTCCCAAAGTCTGACAACTGAAACTCTTCCACTCATCATGGGCTCGTTGATAATAGTCTGCGGGGGCAGGGCTTATCTTCTAATTTGTTGTAGAAGGCATCAATAGGGGGCAAGCAAGTTTCATCAAATCTATCGAAAGAATCAATATGATCATAAGGCATAACCCCCTTCTTAGTAAGTACTTTAACTAAGTCTTCAGGTAACTCAGATAACTGAAACTTAACATTAAAAAACTGTGCCAAATATGATGCCAAAATATCCAGAGATTAATTTATAAAGCGGAATAAATCGATGAATCGAAACCGAACTGGAGTATCATCCACATGTTTCGTGAAGGAGATGTACTTTTATTTAGTGATGGATAGCAAGTCAATCGTACCCCTCGTTCTAGATGCAATATCTGTGATGATAAAATGTGCATCATAGTCACTCAAATTGTGGAAGACTACGGGAACTACATGACTATCTGTTTATATTACAACCTTCGTGCGCGGGGCCACGATAGTTATTACATGGTATGAGATAGTTATGGTCGCGAACTTTCATGTCTTCGGGAGTGGAGGACTCTTCGCAGATGTGGCAGTATGTAGCTCTTCGAAACTCAACTCCTTACTCTGTAGTCATATCGACACCAAAACACTGTAGTCATATCTTCAGCTAGTTGACCCATCTCATCAGCGAACCGTTGCATACAATCTTCTCTACGATATGCCCTATAGAAGGATAGAGTGTAATTGTATGAGCACTTCAAGTAGTAACTCACAGCTGCCAGAATATGAAGTTGAAGTTTTTTAGGATCATCAGTAGGCTTTATAATGGATTCCGAGTCGGCGTATACGACGAATAGAGCCCTTTTTATTTTTATAGTTTTTAAACTTGAGAATGTTTTTACCCTCCTCAGGCATCTTGATGGCTGTTACATTAATTCTCTGGCAATCCTCAGTATGTTTCTCTTATGTTTATAGTAAATGATGGCTATGATAAGGATGAAATTAATCAAATCATCTCATGCTTGGTGGTCACCAAGAAGGCAAATGGGGTCAAATCTCCTGTGATGGAGAATAAAATTACTTTCGATAATTGTGTGAATTGCTTAGATAATTGGGAGAATATGAGTGTCACCCAAAATTTGATTCGATCAGCCCTGAAGATGATAAGTATTATATAGTTCCAGATCCACACAATACGCTTCCTTGGGGTTACTATTCTATCCCTCAAACATCAAATGCTATGGATATAGCATTTGATGCTTGAGGGATGATTAGTATATATGTATTTGACTGCAGTTCAGCTGAGCAGTTCAGCTTCATACGTTAGAAACCCATCCCCTTTTCCGATTCAACGAACCCTTACTCATAACTAACATGATTCTAATTACAGTTTACGAGCAATTTTTATCTATTCGAAAAGTTAAATATTGCTCCTTCACGTGGTGGCGCCGTTACGAATCATTATGATTCAACCAAAGTACACTGATTTCTCCAATATCCTGAGTGAAAACTGTCTGTGCTTCACAGAATAGGTTTTTTGATCAATTCAATTTCAATTGTTCTTCTGAATAAAATGTCCAATATCTGTGGATGATTATTTCTACAAACTGGCACGTAATGGGATGAAGATGTGCTTTTATTTTTACACAAATTTTCGTGACAAGTTATATTGCAAATCATATGGGTTTTGGAAGAAATGAGACTTGGAAAATGCATGAATTTCGCTGCGGTTAAAGTGACCAAAGTGACGTTTCGGCGCGTTATATTTTTGCCAATTTTTTTATGCGTTTTTTCATGATGAAAATGACCGCTTCACCATTTAATAAGCCACCTTTCTTTTTATTATTTTGACTTCACCTACAGCAATCTCTGGACTGGACGTGTAGAACTTCAAAATTAGCCAGCTCTCAGTCCTGATGTGAATATTCTAGATTTTTGCTCATAGGGTCGTGTCTTGTATATAAAACTACTGTACTGAATATGAATGATTTTAGGACTCAAATAAATGACATTTGTAATGTTATAAGAAATACTTCGGATATTTTTGAACGTGTCAAATATTCAATGACAGATCGATCGCACTCGTGTATTTTATCGGGCATAATAAAGTCGAATTTCAAATTTGTTCAATGATTTTCTTTGAATATGCGATTGCTTTTATGTTATTCCACATTAGACGCTTGATAATATATTTCTTATAGTCTGAAAATGAAATCATTTGAAATTAGTAGTAACATCGACCTCTTGCATCTTATATGACGGAAATAGATAATGAGGTCCTTTTGGTTTCAGAAAATTATTAATTATAGTTTTTGACATCTAAATAAATCTATTGATGTCAAAATCATTGAAATCGGACGATAGGAAGTGAAAACCAGAAGTGACCTTTCTTAATGGATTCCAAACCTTCACATCATGAAAAATCCAAATATATCAAATGTTTTAGTATAGGATGATTTTTTCATTACCGGATGTGTTTATTTTTGCACGAAACATAAAGATAAATATAGAACATAAAGAACAAATGCTTCTCATACGTATTTAGAAATTATTTCATCACACCTTATGCCTATTTGACATGTCGCTATGTCGTTTCTTCAATAATTTCAACATCGATACTCCTCATGTGCTTTACATCATAATATGTCTGCGAAGATGTGAACTAGTACTTGGTAAGCGAAATGCGTTAAGTGATAGATGACTGTCCTATTGAAACACGAAAACAGCTACGACAATAACGATGAAACGATAACGAATAAACGCACGCAAAACGGTCGAAACGCATTTAAAACGGTCTAATACTCCGCCGTCCCCATTTTCAAACGGTAACTCCACAAACGTAACTCGTCGAAATCTTTGGTGCCATCTTCTCCTTCTCCTGATGATGCTAATTTGGTTAACAAAGATAAGACTTATTGTCCTTCTGACATGTTGGAATGCTAGAATTCTGTTAATCCGACATGTTTCTTTTCAAATGATGTATTCTGAAACGCTCTGTATATACATTGATATCATGTTTTTTTTCTTAAATGATGTATTTTGCCACATCTTGTACACATTGAGGGACCGCACGTTGAAGTGTAAAATTGTCATATTTTTGTCTAAATCTGATTCATTATTCATCATTATTAATATATCAGTTTCGCGATTTCTAACCCTTCATGCCTAATTTTGAAGCCGGCAACACACTCTTACACACACATACACCTTTATATCAAAACATCAATTCTTCCCCAAATCTAAGTATATTTTCCTATCTTCTACAAGGAAATGACGTAACATTTTACATAAATGAAAAAAAATCCATCAAGTATATAAAATTAGTCCGCTATGAATATCAACAATTCGCAATCATTTCCAACATCTTACGTTGGTCTCGAGGCTAAGGACAATGTCTACCACGCCGACGTCCTAGGTTCAAATCTCAACGCGATAAGTTTTTTAAATTTAATTTGACTCAGCTGTCGATGATCACAAGGACCACGTGACTAGTGCCTAAGAAGGCCCGAAGGGTGGGGCGGAGTCCCAAGGGGGCCGAGCAATGAGTCGGAATCCCAAAAGGGGTCTGAGCGATGAGGCGGAGTCCCAAGGGGGCCTACTCTCTCTGAATCTCTTCGATACTCACTCCATCCTGCATCGATTACGTCACACGTTTCTTTCCCCCACTCCCATTTGATCATAAAATTGCAAAAAGTTTAGCTCCACGAAATACATTCAAACCAGGGCCGTACCTGCCTTGGTTTGAATGAACTTCTAGCAGAGACGTGGCGCGGACCTTTGTCCATTCCGTGTGAACTGGGCCTGAGGTCCAAAAAACGCCTGAATGAACATGCTCAAATTTGCTCGTGTCTTTCCATAAAAAATGGCTTAGAACTCCTATAGCTATATTACTATGCTTAATATGTTTCTTGACATCGAAACGAATCCATTAATGCCGAAATTATAGAAATCGGACGACCGGAAGTGAAAACCAGAAATGACCATTTCATTGTAGATTTGAACTCTCCTTAATATGAGTAATCCGAATTCGTCATTAGTTTTCTTCTATCTCAATGTTTATGAACCTGAAGTGTTTATTTTTCGAGGAATCTTAAAGATCCGAAACTTCGGTAAATGGTGGTGATATATCCCCTCGTCGATGATTGTGGCACACTTCATTAAATGAGAACCGAAAAAATTCATACTTTTTTTATGAAAATAACCTAACATACGTGCGATCAAGTTTTATGAGAGAGAGAGAGAGGACATTGGCAGATCAAGATCTACAGACGATGTGGTGCTGCAGATTTTTCCGGATTTTCCTGCAGCTGAAAAAGCAAATGCTCCACTGGAATCAATGAAGTCGCCCCGGAGCGCCAATTAATTTTTATTGTTATTTTTATTTTTATCGTTGTTTTATAATTTCACAGTTTTTTCTTAAACAATGTATTTTGAGACACCCTGTACATACTGAGGGAGGCCTCTCATATTTTTTCTCAAATGATATTTTTGTCACACCTTGTACACATTGATGTCATGTTTTTTTTTTCTTGATGTATTTTGAAGCACCCTATGCACATTGAGGGATCGCATGTTGGAATGTTAGGACTCCGATACGAAAACAGAAAACGGTCGAAACACAACACTTTGAATATAAATACGTTTGCTACACTCCCCTCAAACTAACATGTTCACACGTTTCTCATTTGGATTGCTCGTTGAAACGCTACACCTTTTTCAAACTGCCATCTTTTTTCTTTTGAGACACTCTGTATTATTGTGGAATCACATGGTAAAATTTTAGCGACCCGTTGAACTGTCATGGTTTTTCTCAAATGATAATGTCAACTTGATTAACGTAACACCTTCATCGCCGTCGATGTCATTTTGTTTTTTTTTTTCTACCCCTTAATTTTAAGTTTACACGCCAAATTGGTTAACGAAGATACATCTCTTACTGCCCTTCTGACATGTTGGATCGTACGTTGAAACGTTAGGCCCACTATTGCCGTCGTCGTCATTTTGTTTCTATCCACGCCTAAATTTAAGTTTATACGCGAACTTGGTTAACAAAGATACAGCTCTTACTGCCCTTCTGGACATGTTGGATCGCACGTTAATATGTTAAGTGCTCCATCGCCGTCGACGTCATTTTTTCCTACCCACGTTTAATTTAAAAACCAGAACGCCTCATAAGTCACATCTTCCCATAAGTCACATCGCTCCATAAGTCACATCGCCCCCATAAACAATCCTTTATTTTACAATCGACAACAACGAATTGTTTGCATTACCGAACGTTTGTTATCGTTAAAACGGATCAGATCGATACAATCTCCATCTCTCTTACACTCATATGACAAAACGACTCCTCTCCATTTTACACACACAATCTTATGAAAACCCATCCTCTCGCTCTTACATACACACTCTTATGCAAAAAAAAATTTGAGGTTATATGCAAAATGTGAGGCAGCCCCTGCCTTTTATTTCTACCTTTCTTATATTCAGATTTGAAATTTTTATAGATATTCCAGTGATGATTATCTCGCCTAATATTACAGATGGATTTTATCTCTGACAATTTCTTTCTCATTCCTTTGAGAGCATTGTTATACCACAATACCAGTGGTTTTTCTTTTTCCGAAGTAGTGTCTCTACAACTACTGTGTTTTAATGATAAGAATTCTATCTATCTGCATATAAACTCGTTGAAAACAGTATAGGTATATTGCCTATGCAAGATTGATTCTAGATTATGCATTAACTGTATGATCTCCTTATTATTCTGTGCATGTAAATAAAATAGAATCGGTCTAGAATCGATGTTTATGTATCTGTGTGTTATTTTTACACATATTTTGGCAAGTGATTTCAACTGATCGGATCTGTTATCAAATTTGTTATTTAGAATTCCGGCGAAAGTAACTCAGAACCTTACTTTGTTTGAAATACCAAACCATTACCTGATGCAGCTCGCATAGGAATAAGCTCTGCTCGAATGAAAAAATCACTTTCTCTAAATTTTTCACGCCTATTATTTACCTACATTGAATTATTAGGTTAGTCTGAATTTGTATGAATTATATATTTTTTTAGACGGGAAATAAAACAAACGTCTGAATAAATGATTGAATAGATAAATATAGACTACTGGATAACGGAAACCACAGAAAAGAGCAAGGCCGTTTAGTCATATGATTTTTACAATCTACTATCATCAATCAAATCTATTTGTTTGTAGAAAAATTTGGGTGTGAATATTTGTTCAAATTGAGTAATGATCAAAACGAATATACATTAATATACGAAGTATACCTATCTAGTACTATAAAGAACAAATGAATTTATCAACAAATTTTGTGCTTTTATAGTCGTACCTCTTTCTTTTATTTAAGTGTCTGCCGCTATTTACAGGGCTTCATCAACTTATGAAAATACAAGGGTTTATTCACTTTTGAAAGAGAAAAACATCACTAGTGACGCCATTTATGACAATTACTGACATAACAATCAATATTTAAAGTAATGCTGGAAAAGAAACAGGTATTTGAACATCATGGAGATAAAGGGAATCATATATATCTTCAATAAATAATCCTATAAGAGTCCAAGGAATTTCCGAACGCTCATCGACCATATGTTTGTGACCGTCATGAAAAACACGTGCCTGTCACTAAAGAAACCACTTTCACAGAAAATTTCTCATTGGTCTCAAATTTGCATTTTCTCAGGATGATCTGAAAATTCATAAAGTAAGAGATTCATCTCCTGATGGTACTAACTTGTTTAGCAAAACGCGCGTCGAGTGACAGCATTTTTACTCTGACGAGGTAGATCCATTTCATGCAAAAGGTTTCAAATTCCAACTATCAAATCACTGTATCTGTTATCGTGAACAATACAATAATATTGTGAAAATAAAAAAGCTCACCCGAGTTACAATATTTGGTAAACAGTTAAAAAGTTGACGTGATGCTGACATTAAATGTTCCGAAAACAATTACAATATTCAAATGCTTGCTCGATGAACTTCCAATAGATAATGATATTTTGGTGTTTTCATCTACGAATAGAATGAAATTTCATAAACATGCAGACAATTTAAAAGTAACATTTTCTATAGATATCATGTAGTACGAGCATGTTGTAGAGCAAGCAATCCAGTTCTTCCAAGGTGACGTCTTTGATGTATTTTAGATCTGTCCTCAGTATGTGCATTGTCTTCACTGAAGTTTCACGTATACATCTCTTTCCAAAAGTATGACAAAAAAAAAAAGTTTGAAAAGTTATCAGTTTCAAAGTCGAAAAGATTCTACATCAAACTCTGATCACTTCGATTACTTTACATTTAAAATTGTAAAGGAAAACTGAAAATTGAACCTCTTCCACTTTGAGTAGTATATGTCAAATTGAAATTGATCGGTGGTATGAAGTTTCACTTAGCATAAAACACTCTTTCATGTAAGTTGTCCCGCCTTTTCTGATGTTATTTTGGCTGTCAGTCAGCAGTTATGACATCGAAAAGTACTAAAAATAATGGAATTTCATGGTCACTTCATTCAAAGATGACTTAAGAATAAATACAAAAACAATTAGGCTGAAAGGAAGTGGTCAAGGATCTTGAACACCACACTGATGAGTGATGTCCACTATTATTCAATTTTGAATTCGTTGGTTCTACTAATCTGAATTATAATCAAGTTATATAGTGGTGTTTGATATTGACTGAATTTGATGGTTCATTAACAGATTAATCATATTTATCAATCTGAGGAATGTGAATCATTTACTTTGAGCCATAGTTAAGGAAATTATTTTGTAACCTCACAAACTTCCTCTCGTTCATTGGTGTTAATTCAGGATACATTTGGTTGAATTTTTTACACGTTCTGACAATGATTTGATCACTTTGTTCATGTGTATAATACATAATTTCATAAGAACTTCGTTTGAATAATCGATATTTGCATTCATTTTGGAAGATGATTCGAAACACCGAAACTCTTTGTGAATTACTTATAAAAGTAACCGAACTGCTATAAGCTTGAAAATTCCACTGCTACCTAAATCCAAATTCTAAAAAAAAAATAATGTTTCTAGAAGAAGCGACTTTATTGAGAAAACTTGACGATTTAGGTATAGGGACATGATATATCATCTTGAAGCATTTTTCATCATCTTTCAATTTACCGAGTAATATATAGGGGGTTTTATTTGAAAAAATGAACTTTTGACTACTTTTATGCACAATGGAAATAATAGTAATTTCAGCACGCCCTGTATGATATGGAGTCGATTTCTTGGTGTTATTTGAATATTTGAAGTTTGTCCAAACTATCATCAAAATATCAACTTTTCATGAATTGAGAGTACTGATGTACTCAATTTCAATTAAGGCTATGTTTTGGACCATATTTAGCACAATTTATTTTTCATCTCGAAAACAGATAGAAATAGGTATAGGACATTATCGACAAAAAAGTATTAAAATACCAGAGCGATTTCAAAAATGTATTAATATACGGGGTGTTCTATTTAAAAAAATAAAGTTGATAGGACTTTTTGGTGGAAGTGGCAACGCCGCAATGCTGAAAATATTTTAGATCGATAGAACAGGTAAGGAAATGTGAGAGGTGAAATTTTCAGAAAAATCATGCTTTGCGTTTTCCAGAAACGTGTAACCTACCATCGACCGTGAGTCACGCTGTATAGAAATGTTCCATTTCAAGAAGACGGAGGCCATTCTTATTTCATATCTCTTCTGCTCTCACTCATGTTCATGTTAATATCTCTTCCGCTCTCATTCATGTTTATTTCTTTAGATGAATGGAACTTTTTATTGTCTTTGTTATAGTTGATTTTTGTTTTCCATTCGTAACAGAACTTATGGGCACCACAATAACGTCGTGGTCAGATTTTTTTATCATTGCGTGAGTTCTATGGTCATACGGAATCTGTCGACTGATTTCGTCGACGAAATCAGTCGAAAGATTCCGTTTAACAACGGCTCATTCTCGTTGGACTCTCTGATCTTTCTCCATAATCGTGAGCAGTCGCATGGTCACCAATATTGTTTCGTGAACTCGAATAATTATCTTTGTCCAATAAACCACCTATTGCCATGTTATGACAGTGGCCGATACTTGAAGAAAATCCATAACGTATTCAAATAACATCTTGAGCAAATTTATTGAAAACAATAAAGACAGAACTTCAGAGTGTCGGATAGATCAAGAGTGTATGAGTTGATTGAAGGTGATTGACAATGTTTCGTGATGAATTTCACGGGACCATCAACACAACATTGAGTGGTCCCAAGCTGAGATCTTGCACAGAAAGGAACATTGGTTTAGGAGGAAATTTAAGGAAGCCGCATACATGTTGTCCAACAACGTATTTAGCCAGGCCAGCATAGAAATACGAAACATATGGAAACCCATCATCAAACGAAAAATGGCCATCTCCCGCCAAAAGGGTCATCTCTCACGCAATCAGTGAAGCGGAAAATGGAAAGCAGAGAAAGTGAAAGTATTTCAACGACCTATAAATAATCATCTCTCGGAGGAATCAGTCCAGTCATCACCCGAAGACGATTGTAGATACCAACAATCGAAACGTCGTGAACTAACGTGACTTGGAATCTCTACACTTTTTTATTATTTTCTTTTTTCATTCCTTTAATTTGTATTTATTCAATTATTATATTTTTACTAGTAGGTTATTTCACTATCATTTCATTTCAGGTTTATTGTTGCTTAATATAATTGTTATCTTCAGCTATTCTTTTTTAATTATTCTTTTTTACTTGTTTTAGGGATTTCAAATCATTTTATATAGTAGACAATGAAAGTCCGAACTAGTGAAATTCATGTATGAGTTGACTTGTGATTCTTGCCTGAAACTATACCGAAGAATAAAATAACATAGGAGTAGTTTCCTGAATCTAAAGACCAATTTAATATTGGCAAACCATTTTTTGACAAAAGGGCATGAGGTATTACATTTTGAAGATTTTGAAGATTCAAGAATTCTGAAAGTTTACTGAATTACCAAATACAATTGAATTCTTTACCATGAGGATCTTGGTTTCGAAATAGCCCACGAATAGGTTGGAGACTGGTTATAGGTTGGTTTATAGACATATAGCTGTAATATGTGTTTTTCAAGCAGTGGTCTGAGAGTTCAATAATGTGAGCTGGTAAAAAGGCCTTGATTATGGCTTTCTGGTCTAGTGCTTGATTTATTGGTATGAGGGCTGCAAACATATTATGTTCACGCCACAGATACAGCCTACGGCAACATATAAATGGACGAGCATTGACCAGAATGATTTCAGTTTCAAGTTTAGCTACCAATCAGAACAGGTATATAGCAAGTGGGATCTTGCCGAAACGTCGTGATAATGTCAACGACGAACGGATGTACACTCGTGATGACACTTCAGCATGTGATGGTTTTCGTGACGGACTACTCCAGAAGAGATACATACACACTTTCTGAATTCTGATTAACCTAAAGTTACGTTGCACCGGCAGCTGTTTGTTTCAGTGATTTCATTCATAGGACGCTACATAATGTGATTCATGAAAAAATATCAATATCAAATGTTACTTACATGAAAGACTATCATCTTCAATGGTGTACTTCAAAGTACGAGATAAGACACTTGTCTTATCGCCTCTTCAGTACCGTTTTGGATAAAATTGTGAGACGAAACACTAATTTTTTTCATAACACTTCATGTCACTAGAAGAGACAAATCTGCTCTTATCCCGATTACAATACGTTTATCAATTCATAGAATCAGTATTCCCAGCCATAGGAATTTCTATTGAAATGAAAAGGAAATATTTTCAGGAGAGATGAGTTTTTTGGGATAATCTTTCGGGTTCCCTACTCTTTTCCAAAATCTGATGAATGTATACAAGTACTGTCATCGTGATAATAGTGGATTTGTCTCTTCCAAGTTGTAATGTTATGATAGAAGTGAGTGTTTCAGTGTTTCGACTTGTAATGTTACCCAAAACGATGCTGCTAATATGATGAGACATGTTTCGTACCGATACTTTGAAGTACATTGATAATCGAAGTGTTCTATGTAAGTTACATTCTACATCACATTGCCTAGCATTTCTGTGAATGAATACTGTTTCAGTTTAATAATGATTGTTTGCAGTATAAATTGAATGGGAGAAAGTGATTTTCATGTAATTAATGTTCATATGAAAGTCGTTGTTTTCTTTCAATTTGTATGTGAAAGAACATTTGGTGTATGCACTACATATCATTATAAAGAACTCTTATTATAGTTTCATTTCCCTTTTTTTGGGAGTTTTTTACACTTCAGTTTTTGTTCAATATGATGAAGAAGTAGAAAGAAAAAAAATCCTCGAAAAACTATTCTGTCCTGACAATATTCCTTTTTCAATACAAATCAATCAGTTTTTTTGTTATACCCAACTATTTCACTGCTTATACAGGGTGTAACATGAGTACGTTAAAATATTCAAGTGACGTATTCTGAGACAATTCTAAGAAAAAAGTCTATATGAACTTGTGTCCGAAAATGCTTCGTTTCGGAGATACGGGGTGATGAAATTTAATTTTTCTGTCCGCTTTCTGAAAATAACTTTTGCAAAAAATAAGTTATTTGCACGAGATTCGGTACCCGGGTTTTTTTTGACGTGGGAAATCATAATTTCGTATTAATTTTCATCATAACATCTGGAGGGCGCTGCGTACGCTGTCATTATTTTTTTCAAATTGCCCTAACTTTTTTGACAGTAAACTTTTGGTACTTTTCATGAAAAAACCTAATTCCCACACCTTTTCCAAGTAAAAAATGTACATCTCCTCAGCAACGCTGGAGGTTTTCGAGATATTCACAATTTTCTATATCGATGCCATATTACTTTATAGCCAAATTTGATTTCAATAATTTTTGTCACACTCCGCTTTCAAATTAAGTTAATTAAATCGAATAGGCTATGAAAGTTTGTTTATAAAAATAGAAGTTCGTTGTCACATTTTTAACTATTAATTGACAAATTCACAATTCGAAGTTTATAAAGTGATTTTTTGGTACCATGCCCGACTTTACGAATGCTGAAATGGCTGATATGGTTTTTGCATACGGCTTCGCTGACGGAAATTCAAGCGAGGCCAGACGCATCTATCAGGAAAGGTATCCCCAACGCGTGACTCCTTGTGCAGCGACATTTGCGAATCTTTTCCGGCGACTTTCCGAATCTGGAAGCTTTGAAACAAATTCTGCAGTAGGACGGCCACGGATTACAAGAACTGTAGAATTGGTGGAGGCGGTTCTCGAAGAAATTAGTGAACATCCAGAGACAAGTTCAAAAAAAATTAGTCAAACTTCAAATGTGAGTCACATGACAGTTTACAGAATTTTAAAGGAACAGCAATTATATCCTTATCATATTCAGCGTGTCCAGGCACTTACGCTACGTGATTTCCAACCACGTATCGAATTTACTCAATGGCTTCAAAGAAAAGTCGAACAACATCCGCAAATTTTATCGAAAATCCTCTTCACAGATGAGGCTCATTTTTCAAGAAATGGTAACATGAACTTCAATAACAACCACATCTGGGCGGAAGATAACCCACATGCGATAACGCAAACTTATTTCTAAGGCCGATTCTGTTTTAATGTATGGGTAGGCATAATTAGGGATTATTTAATTGAGCCCTATTTTCCCCCCTTACGATTGAATGGAGATGCTTACCTACATTTTTTTGAACACGAGCTTCCCCAACTTATGGAAGATGTTCCCATTGGTCTCCGAAATCACTCTTGGTTTATGCACGATGGAGCTCCTGCTCATTTTAGTGTGATAGCAAGAACTTTTTTAGACATAGCATATCCCCAACGATGAATATAGAAGAGGAGGCACTGAGCTTTGGCCCTCGAGGGCCAAAACACTCCGGGCATTTTTCAACGGGTGCGGAATTCTTTCATGAGGAGAGCAGAAGCTTGTATTATTGTTGGGGGTCGTCACTTTCAACAGTTGTAATAGTTGTTTCGTTAAATTTTTATATGTTTATTTTCCTGATAATTAACATAGTACTTCTCCGAATTGTTTTTTTTACAAACTCCGAAATGTAGCACTTTCTAATTGAATAATTAAACCTGACAATTTTTTTAAATTTGGATTGAATAAGCAGTTCGATAATGCTCAGTTTAGAAGAAGTCTGTGCGGGTATACTGCGTATAAAATTTGACGAAAATAACTGAAATTGCAAAAAACTCATGACAAAAACCTACCATGTATCTTTTTTACTTGGAATAGATGTGGAAATTAGGTTTTTTCATGAAAAGTACCAAAAGTTTACTGTCAAAAAAGTTTGATAGTAATTTGAAATAAATAATGACAGCGAACGCAGCGCCCTCTAGATGTTACATGAAAATTAATACAAAATTATGATTTCCGACGTCAAAAAAACCCCGGGTACCGAATTTCGTGCAAATAACTTATTTTGTGCAAGAGTTATTTTCTAAAAGCGAACAAAAAAATTCAATTTTAACATCCCGTATCTTCGAAACGAAGCATTTTCTGACACGAGTTCATATAGATTTTTTTTCTTAAAACACTCTCAGCAATACGTCACTTGAATATTTTAACGTACTTATGTTACACCCTGTATATTTCAGATTTCTCTTGAGCTATTGTAATGACATAAATTTTTGAAAGTTGGAGAATTTAGAAAAAACAACACTGATTTTCATTTCAAATTCTTCTTCGAAATGAAAATCAATGTTATATTCATCGAACATAAGAATAGAAGAACCCGAAGTGAAAATCGTTTAAGTGAAAATCGTTTAGCTTTTCCTTATATTGGTGACTTTGCCGGCCAATGTATTTTCAAAAATGAGCTATCTTGAGACTCTGCTCAACAATTATATTCTCCCTATGTATGGCCTCAAAGAATTCCAAGAAAAGATAATTCATTTGAAAGTATAGCTATTATGTAGGTAGGCGAATTACAAGTTGCCATTTCATTGCCACCAATTTTGTCGCCCACCAATGAGGTTGTTTTTACAAAGCATTAGCGAAAGGTGAAATAGAATAATAATTATCAAACTTTCGAATGATTCATGGCGTATATTGTACATAAGGTCGTGAACTAGTGAATATCCAAAATTTGAAACACCTCCACCTCCAAAACCTCAATGGCTTTCAATAAATGTTTCAATCAATATTATAATTGATTTGGAACATGTTTTCTAAAGATACTGTCTCACTTAATTATATTAATAACTAATGTGATACTTTCGAAAACTTTAAAAAAAATCTGATTATTATGTGAAAGTGTTGAAAAAAGCACCAAATGGTTAAAAAGAAAAATGAGAGATAGTAATAGGAAATAGAGTTGGAACTAAAAAAAGAGTTGATAAAAATGTGTATCAACTCGAAGAAAATATCTACCTAAAGTTGACATAAGTACACAGGAAGTTAGACACTACATCCTTTCAAAAACAAGAGACATGAAAAGCAAAAAAAGGTAGTTGGGAAGCAAAACCAAGCAGGAGACATTTTGTAAGATTCACCTGAAACCGACCCACAACAAAGATAAAGAAAGCAAAAAAATGTTTGAGGTTGGAATAACGATTCCCTCACAAAATTGCCAGAGTAAGATAGAATCTGATTCATTAATAATTTTTCTCATATAGCCTTATCGTATAACACACAGTTACTAGTTGAAAAATCAGAAAGGTTATCAGAAGAATAGAAATAGAAGTTCGAATCCGTGGTACATTGGACCTTGCTGAAAATTTCGAAATTACTCCCGCTGAAATATGCACGATTTCTGTTAATCTAATAGTTTGAGAATAAATGCAATAGTGACATAATGAAGGAATAAGCACAAAATTTAGATGGTTTGGCCAACTTTGTACAATGTTTTCGCAAAGTCTGTATATATGGCATCCACTTGCCCTCTCTCCATGTATTGATTTGGTAGAATAGAATAGAATAGAATAGAACTATTCAACAAAAGTCATTTTTTGTGGAGGAAAAAATCAGTTTTTTTATCGACCTTTTTGAAAAAATATAAAATTATAATGGAGAACTTTATACAAGTGTAGAAGGGCAAACTTTTTAGTTTACCCCGATAAGTTACTGCGTAAAAATCAAAGTATTTTTCACAAAGAAAAATCTTCTATTTATCAGTAACTTGTCGTATTTAACAATTTTGCCTATCAAAAAGATTATTAAGAAATGATACTTATCTTTTACGTTTCGGAGGCCAAAATCTGCCTCCGCCTTCAGAAATGGATAAAAATTCGAATAAATTCGCAGTTATTCCTTTTTTTGATGGCTTATTTCTTTACTTCTTCGACAGATGAAATATGAAATTATGTCAATGTTGTTGATTGATAACTGAAACATTCGATGTAATACAAGGTACTCTCCGATATCAGTTTGTTGCCATTTCGCCACTATCCAAAGTTTTTTTCAAGATGGGTAGCCAAGTACGGTCTATTCCTAAGGAGCTATTCGAGATACAATTCTCTCCAGACATGAGAATATACGCTGATTCTTTTAGCTCACGTCTCTTAGAATGAGGCTCATTGGTAATCTTCCTTGTCCTATTCCATTCCATTCGATGTTCACCGTCTGATTTTAAAATGTGTTCTGATAATTTTGATTCTGTCAATTGTCTATTTTTTATATAATATCGATGTTCATTCTCACGCACTTTCAATGGTCTTGAGGTTTCACCAGTGTAACTTCTACCACAAGAACAAGGTATTTTATAAATACAATTTTTTGTTTTTTCTTCAGTGTTGTTGGGTTTTGTATGTGTGAGTATAGATCTCAGTGTATTTTTTGTTTTGAAAGTAGTTCTAACATCATATCTATTTCCAATTCGTCTTATTTTTTCAGAAAGTCTTGGAATGTAAGGTATAACGTTAGTTGTAAAAGGTGTCGGTGGATGTTGAGTCGGTAATTGTTTAGTTGGATGTTGTTGAATTTGTGAAGCTGTTTGTATGTTCGTTTGGTTTTCAATTGACTCTTTATTTTCTATTGCATTTATCGTTGAATTTATGAAAGAATCTGGATAAGCGTTATCTTTCAAAACAGATTTAATTAATGATATTTCTTTATTAAGATTTTCAGTTGAATTGCATATCATTTTAGCTCTTTTGTAAAGGCAATTTATTATACCTTTTTTAACACTCGCATGATGATTTGATATATAGTGGAGATATCTATTTGTATGTGTTTCCTTCCGATAAATATTTGTATCAAATTGATCTGATGACTTCTCTAACATTACATCAAGGAAAGGGAGTCGACCATATTGTTCAATCTCTATTGTGAATTTTATTGTCGGCTCTCGCTCGTTGATATAACTCAAAGAAGGTCATCATTGTTTCTATTCCAAACAGCAAAAATATCGTCAACGTATCTCCACCAAACTTTGGGACCATTCTGATGAGTTTCAATAAAAGATTCTTCAAAATACTCCATATATATGTTACTTGAGATGGGAGATAAAGGGGAACCCATAGCTATGCCAAATTCTTGTTGATAGAAATCATCTCTATATTGAAAATAGGTTTTGTCTATACATAATTTTAAAAGTTTTAATATAGAATTGACATCCAACTTCGTTCGATGTTTTAAAGTTGAGTCATTTTCCAACCTGGATTTGACAATTTGAAGAGTTTTATCAACAGGAACATTCGTGAAAAGACTTTCAACATCAAAGCTCATCAGAACGTCACCATCACTGAGTATTATGTCTAAGTTTATCTATGAAATGGGTTGTATTTTTTAGGAAACTATTACTGTTTCCTGAAATTGGTTTCAAAATTTCCAAAAGGTATCTTGCTAATTTCTGACAGGGAGATGCAATGGAACTTACAATTGGTCTTAAAGGAACATTAGGTTTATGTATTTTTGTTAAACCATAGAAATGAGGAGGTTTACTAAAATGAGAAATCAGTTGAGAGCGTTCTGTTTTGGTTAGTATGTCTTTATATTTAGCCAATTTTCTATAAATTTTTTGTTCAATTGATTTTGTTGGATCATCCTTTAGTTTTTTGTAAACGTTTTTTGTTATATTATGTGTTCGGTATGTTGTGTTCGAAATCAACTGAGATAATTTATTTTCATAATCGAGAGTATCCATTATCACTGTGGCATTACCTTAATCAGCTGGAAGTATTTTGATATTGGTATCTGAACAACGGATGTTATTGTAATTCTCTCATACTTATTCAAGTTACTTCTAATATGATGGGGTCGTGACAAAATGTTTTTACATTCAGATCTGTAATCACCAGATATTTCAGGTGATAAATTCAGGGCTGTTTCTTCTATAGCAGTAACTAGTTCAAATGTTGGTACTATTTTTGGAGTTACTGAGAAATTCAGTCCTTTGCTCCTTTGCGATTTTTCATGAGTATTGAGAATTTTGGATGACAAGTTAACTACAGTTTTTTCTGTAAATTGTTGGTTATTTTCTCTATTACTGAAAAAACCTCTTTGTTTTTCTTCCAGTAGTTTTTTAAATTTATTTATGTGAGTTCTATTTCTATTCTGATTGAATGAGTTGAAAGATTGTTGAATGCAATAATATAAATAGTCAAAATCATTGTGAATCAGATGTGTTCTTATGTATTGCTCCAAATCACATATATTCATTTCAAATGTTACCTTGTTCCGTCGGTGAAACTGAATTCTTTCTCTTACCATAGCATGACCAGCTCTAGCAATTATTCTTCCACATTGTGGACTTACATACGGCAACTTCAATCTGAGACCTTTAGGGATGATTTTGTTGTCCCTACATTTACAAACGAATGTTAAACTGCTGTGGGAACCTGATAGTTTTTTGTATAAGTTCTCCAATGTCTTGAAATCATTAACGCACTGCGGCCCATACCGTTCTCTTAAATATTTAACGAAAGTCATTTTTTGTGGAGGAAAAAATAATAAAATAAAAAAAACATAATTTCATATACGACAAGTTACTGATAAATGGAAGATTTTCCTTTGTGAAAAATACTTTGATTTTTACGCAGTAACTTATCGGGGTAAACTAAAAAGTTTGCCCTTCTACACTTGTATAAAGTTCTCCATTATAATTTTATATTTTTTCAGATTGTGGAAGGTAACAATTACCCAAAAAAGGTCGATAAAAAAAGAATAGAACTGTTTTGACAACAGATAATGTAGAATCTGTCGATCTTTTACCACAACATCAATTTTGTGAATCAGAAATTTTCCACATGTCAATAGATTTTTTAATACAAAATAAAGTCTAACAACTTTTCGATGATAATTAGGATCTTTTTGGGTCTATATTTAGAATTTTTTTTTCATTTTTTGATTGTGTATCAATTTGTGTACTTCGAATAGTTCGAATGACTTTCGAAAGAATATTACTAGAGTTCTATCTCAACACCAAACTTTTTTCAACTTTTCAATCACCAAGTGATCATCTTCAAGAGGGGAAATAAAGTAAGTCAACATACAATATTGCCCTTGTTTATAACAAAGATACCTCTGATAGGTCTTAAATGTATTAAAATTAATTTCACAATATTGTTTCATCTACTAATCTGGTAAATCTGAAATATAAAAATATTATTTTTACAAGCTAACTATTAGGTTTGTTTGAAGTTGATTGACAATGTTTCATGATGCATTTCATTAGTTCGGACTTCCGTTGATTGATAATATGAAATGATTTGAAATCCCTGAAAGAATTAATAAGAAAAAAATTAAAAATGAGCTGCTGAAAATAACAATTATATTACGCAAAAAAGCTGAAATGAAATAATAGTAATAAATACAAGTGAAAATAAAACAATTGAACAAAAATAAAAGAAAAAGTTAAGAAATTCCAAGCCAAGTTACTTCACGACGTTTCGATCTTTAGTATCCACACTCGTCTTCGGGTGATGACTGGACTAATTTCTCCAAGAGATGGAGCACATCACTATGGAAAGCACAAACGTGCTGGGTTGAAAAAACAGACAGTAACGGTTTTTCGAGAGGTATTTTAGATGATATAATGAGGAAAAAAAAATTAGGTTGAGAATAAACGAAATTTCGACTTATCAAAACGACGAGAACCAAGATAAATATAACTCAGTTCCATACCACCAATACACGAAGAACTTTGTTAAGATTTTCAAGGAACTAGATATGAAGGTGGTATTTGGAACAAGTCATACGTTACAGAGTTCCTTAGGAAATCAGAAGGACAGAGTTGAGAATTCGGAAAAGTCTGGAATTTACGAAATTAAATGTAAGGACTGAGATGCAAACTATTATGGATGGACTGAAAGATCTATTAAAATAAGATATAAGGAACATTTAACACACCTTAAATATGGAAGACCAGAAAAATTAGCAGTCGCCCATCATGTTTTGCAACAAATCCATTCCATAGATTGTAGTTAATTAAGATTAGTTAGACAAGTTAACAACAACAGGCATCTAGATGCCTATGAGAGCTTAGTATTAAATCAACATAATGATATTATGAATAACGATGGTAGACTAATGCCTGCTAGTTCCTAATGTACAATTCAACCAGGATATTGTATATGTAAATGTGGGAAGTTTAGTAGCTCATAAGACTGATATTATTCTAAATATTATAAGTTATAATCCAGCACTGATAGTTTTAAGTGAAGCGAGAACAACTCCAGATGTTAGCAATGCTGAAATATATATAGATACTTATAATGTAATTCGATGTGATAGTAGCAGCAGGCATACAGGAGGGGTTGTCATATATACATGCTGATTCACGGTGGATGGCATATTAGACGTTTCTGGTGAACCAGGCAACGGATCAGTTTGAAAATTTAATGGAGGGCATATTCGGACATTCTCTAGCCAACTAAAATATTTTCGACAATGCGGTGTTGCCGCTTCTATTAGAAAGCAGTAGCAACTTTGATTTTTCAAATGGAACACTCTGTATATAATATTATTTTTGGAATCTCCAACAATTGCCCGACAACTTTTTTTGATATTTCCCTATACCTATCTGTTACCGTTTTCGAAATAAAAATTAATTTCAATTTTTTTCTTCGAAAATCATGACTTCTAAAAATGCCGATATCTTTTAGTTAAGAAGTACTGTGATATCGAAATTTGGTTTGGAGTTAGGTGATACTTGGACACTTCCCACACGTCAGCCTAATCTCCGTTACTTCAATACAGGGTAAAAAAATACAGTTTTTTCGTTTGCTTGAAATTTGATTATTTTAAATGGAACACCCCGTATATTATTGAACATTCGGAAAGCTGCTGAAATTTGCTTTCTTTCTATGTATATCATACCTATACCTAACTAGTCAAGTTTCGGACTTATGAACATTTATTTGTGAAAATGTCCCTTCAGAATGGTATTTCCATTCGGTATTTGGTAAGCAGGCCATGATTACTATTCGACAGTAGCGTTGTGACATTCTCCTAATAATATCGACATTTTCGTCACTTCAGAAGTTGCAAATACCTTCAAAACGATGGAACAAAACTATTCAAACGAAGTTCTTATGAATTTGTTTATAACGTATTCCAAAAACACTTTATTGTGAGATTTTCACTAAATTGTTTTACAAAAACGCAACACGTGTTTCGCCATACAATGGCTTCATCTGGCGTGTCTTTCAACTTTTCAAGAGTTTCAAAAGCACCAAGAAACTTGCCTCGACCCGTAACTTTCGAAGACAACCAGATTAATGTCTTAGCATATTTTCACGCATTTCCCGAGTCATCGATAAGAAGTGCTGAAGAAGATTTGGGTATAAAATATTCATCGGTTCAAAGAATCTTGCGAAGACATAAAATGCATGATTATAAATTCACCAAAATTCAAGCAATGAAGCCCCAAGATCCTCAACAGAGAGTAGAATTTTGTGAAATGTTGTTGACACGCATTCAAGAAGATCCACTTTTTTTAAATAAAATTATTTGGACTGATGAATCGAAATTTTCGAGAGAAGGGATTTTCAATAGAAAAAATCGTCATTATTGGTCCAGTGAAAATCCTCACGTCACAAAAGAAGCCGGATTTCAAGAAAAATTTAGTTTTAATGTCTTCTGCATGTTGATGGACAACAAATTGAGGTACGTGATATACGAGGAGTCATTAACATCCAGAAGCTACCTGAATATTTTGGAGAATACTGTAGACAGTTTCGTGGATAATCTGCCACTCGAAGATTATCGAAACTGTTGGTACCAACTAGACGCAGCTCCTGCACATTGCACAAGAGAAGTGAGCGCAGAACTGGATAGACTATTTGACGATCGGTGGATGAGGCACTTGGGACCATGGAATTGGCCAGCGAGATCACCCGATCTTAATCCATTAGATTTTTATTTGTGGGGAATGTTTAAAGAAAAAGTTTACAAAATACCCGTGCGTTCGAGAGATGAATTGTTAGAAAGGATTGCCCAAACATTTGAAGATTTGGATCCCAATGAAATCAGATCTGCCACCACGAAAGCAGTCAACACCCGCATTTTAAAGTGCTTGGAAGTGAACGGCCAGCGATTCGAACATATTTTGAAATATTCCACATGATTGTTTTACTTTTTTATAATTATTCATATCAATATTTCCAATTTCAAGTTTCTTTTGCTTGGTGTTTTTTTAAAGTTTATCCAAACATATTGAAATTGTTCTGAATTCGTATAAATTTCTTGAGGTTCATTGGCGGTAGATTCGGATACATTTCATTGAACTTTCTACATGTTCTGCTGATAATTTTGTCACACTGTCCAAAAATAATAAACAAATTCATAAGAACTTCGTTTGAATAGTTTTGTTCCATCGTTTTGAAGGTATTTGCAACTTCTGAAGTGACGAAAATGTCGATATTATTAGGAGAATGTCACAACGCTTCTGTCAAATAGTAATCATGGCCTGCCTATCAAATACCGAATGGAAATACCATTCTGAAGGGACATTTTCACAAATAAATGTTCATAAGTCCGAAACTTGACTAGTTAGGTATAGGTATGATATACATAGAAAGAAAGCAAATTTCAGCAGCTTTCCGAATGTTCAATAATATACGGGGTGTTCCATTTAAAATAATCAAATTTCAAGCAAACGAAAAAACTGTATTTTTTTACCCTGTATTGAAGTAACGGAGATTAGGCTGACGTGTGAGAAGTGTCCAAGTATCACCTAACTCCAAACCAAATTTCGATATCACAGTACTTCTTAACTAAAAGATATCGGCATTTTTAGAAGTCATGATTTTCGAAGAAAAAAATTGAAATTAATTTTTATTTCGAAAACGGTAACAGATAGGTATAGGGAAATATCAAGAAAAGTTGTCGGGCAATTGTTGGAGATTCCAAAAATAATATTATATACAGAGTGTTCCATTTGAAAAATCAAAGTTGCTACTGCTTTCTAATAGAAGCGGCAACACCGCATTGTCGAAAATATTTTAGTTGGCTAGAGAATGTCCGAATATGTCCTCCATTAAATTTTCAAAGTGATCCGTTGTCTGGTTCACCAGAAACGTCTAATGTGCCATCCACCGAGAATCAGCCTGTATAAGAGATAACATAGAATACAAGGTAAAAAAATCTTTGGTCAGTGAACCTAACTACTGGATTCAGTTTGTTGAAATTAAAATCAATGAAAAGAAATGGTTAATAGGAGATATTTATCATTCGCCTAATGAAAGCCATTCTGGATTTTTGGACAGTCAGGAAAATATTCTTGAAAATTATTTTTATAATAAAAAGTGTACTCTGATTTGAGATTTCAATATTGATTTAAAAAAGACAAGTTTTTATAGTAAAAAAATCATAAATATATTCAACTCATTTGGAATTGATCAACTTGATCAACTGATTACAAGTGAGTGACAAATAATAGCAAAACTCTTGTTGATTATGTGATCTCTAATGAATCAAATATACGAACTGTTGTACATGATGTACCAAAAATATCTGATCATTCTATAATATCAGTTGACATTTTTGACTGTAGGAAAGAAATTTCAAACAAATTAATTCGTGTAAGAAATATAAATGAAACTATATATAAAGAAATCAATTTAGAACTTCTCTCTGTTAATTGGAACTTGAATACAACCAATGTGAATGAAATATTCGATGAAATAGAAACAAAAGTTACTGTAATTGTGAACAAAATAACACCTGAAAAGCAAATACAAATTGAGTAAATCAATTACCATTCTACGACAGTGAACTGAAAACATTTTCAAGAGAAAAAGATATAGCTTATAAAAATTTCAAAAAATGTGCAACCGCTGGAAGAGAACAAAAATGGCAACAATATAAATACTCACGAAACACCTATGTTAATACTCTAAAAGAAAAAGAAAAAATATATTTTGAAAATAAAATTGATGAAAATAAAAAAGATCCAAAAATTATGTGGAAATGTCTAAAAAACTAGTCAAACCAGTAGAATCACATAATATAAAGAGAATTATGTTTGAAAATAGTGATGGTAAAATAATATGTGATATTCCAATAGAGATTGCCCATAATTTCAATGAATATTTTGTGAACAGTGTAATTGAGATAGAAAATAGTATATATTGTGATGTGATATGGACACCGAATAACTATGAACCCATAAACAGTAGGTTGAGTCAATTCAAAAAAATAAACATGATAACTTTACGTAAGATAATTTTTCCTCTTGATAAAGTAAATAAAAGTGAAATTATAAATAGTAAATTCTTAAAAGAAACGTTCGATGTGTCTGGGCATATAATATCGAACTTTATAAATACTTCCTTATACACGGGACTGTTTCCAAACCAGTACAAAGTTAGTACAGTGACTCCAATTCCGAAAATAAATAATACAAGTGATGCAATTAATTTTCGTCCAATAAACAGTCTTCCAACGCTTGAAAAAGTACTGGAACTGGCAGTATATGAACAACTAGTTACATAATTTAATGAAAATAATTTATCCTTCGAAAATCAGTCTGGTTTTCGTAATAATCACTTATACAAAACAGCAATATAACTAACAGTCACAGAGTGGAAAAAAGTATTGATAAGAAGGAATATATTGTTGCTATATTTCTAGATTTCAAGCGTGCCTCTGAAACAATTATTAGGAAAACTTTAATCAATAAACTGAAGTATTATGGTGTAACTGGAAAAGCTTTAAACTGGTTGGATAGTTATCTTGAGCAAAGAAGTCAAAGGACTAAAATTTGTGATGTAATGTCAAATCAAATTATAAACGACATAGGTGTACCACAAGGTAGTGTTTTGGTACTACTGCCATTCATTATTCATATAAATGATATCAACTATGTACCTGGTTCACACCATATTTATTTATTATTATTATTTTTGTTGTGGAATTGGCCGCGGTGGTAGTGCGCCCGACTCACGATCGGAACACCTTGTGTTCGATTCCTGCCTCGACCAAATATTTTTCTCGAGATAATTTATCTGGAATGATTCTGCAACCGTATTAGGAATCACGCGTTAAAAGGTGAGACCTCATTAGTCCTTAGCTCGCACAAGTTTCCCAACTTCTGAGAGTTGTTCTGATTAACGGAAAAAAATTTTAAACAGATTTTTTTTAAAACAGATTTGCTGATGATACCCTTGTACATACGGAAAACTGTGATTTAAAAGAAGCTGTACAAAATATCAATATATCTTTAAAAAACATTGAATTATATCTACACAAGTAAATAAACTCAAATTGAATATCAATAAATCTAAGGCAATGATTGTTACAACAAATTCGAATCAAAGAAAGATTGATACTAACAACGTTAATATCAGCATATTCAATTATAGACCATCAATTAAATTTAAATAAGCATGCCGAATATACCATTAGAAAGATAAGCAAGAAAATGTATTTTTTCTCTAGAATTTCAAAATCTTTATCAACCTTTGCTAGACTAACATGTTACAACTGCATAATAAGGCCACACTTTGACTACTGTGCCACACTGATGTATCTATTCAACCAAAATCAAATGGGACATTTGCAGAAACTACAAAATAGAGGTATGAAGATCATCTTGAGATGCAACCAGTATACCCCTATTGAATCTATATTGAATACTCTACAGTGGCAGCCGGTACATACAAGACTGTATTATTTGAGCATGATTTTTATTTTCAAAATTACGAGTGGAATACAACCAGCCTATCTTAGCAGACATTTACTTCGAAATAGTGACATTCATTCATATAACACAAGAACATGTAATACATTTTATAGATCTCGAACAAACTATAAGAGTGGAATGAATTCATTGTTCTTTAAAGGTCTAGATAGTTTCAATAAGTTACCTAATGAAATAAAACATGTAAATTCCTTAAAAGTATTCAAAAAGATATTATTAGAATATATCAAATTGTAAAGCATGACGCACTGTGAAATTATATACGTATATAAATTATTCATATTTGCATAACTATATATTGTATATTAGGATTCCTAAAATAAAGTCTACTACTACTACTATAGATTGTTGAAACACTATTTTTAGTAATCAGATTTACCTGCTAGTAGATGAGGCAACAATGTGAAATTAATTTAAAGACGTTTAAGACGCAGGTATCTAGCAGAGGTATCTTTGTTATAAATAAGGTCAATATTGTATGTAGACTTAGTACAATCTCACTCTTGAAGATGATCACTTGGTGATTGAAACACGTATCGAGGTGTTGAAAATAACGGGTGGGTGTTGGGATAGAACTCCAGTAATATTCATTACTACACCAACGGTTTCAAACAGTGCATCACAAGTACTTTTGAAAGATCAACATAAGCGGGTACATCATGAAATCTTTGGATGCCTTAATAACGTGAGACAGAATAACATCCTAAGGATGATATTTTTGGTATGAAATTTTTGAAAGCATTCTCCATCTCATAAACATATATTTGCGATATTTATTACAATTCTCTCGTCTCAAAATTTTCCGGGAATTAAAAAAAAATCACTTGTGAACAACGCCTCAATTAGAAACTACAGGAACAGCCATATTTGCTTTAACACACATATAAGAAAAGTATTAATTCCCCAAACTTGAACTTTCTGAAGAAAGCCAAGTATGGAAATTTAATTTTTTCCATTGATTATTCAATTTGTAGTCAAATTTCATGAATACATGTCTCAAATCTAGTTGTGAAAACATTTTCATTTATCACAGTTCAACATTGTTTATTATTTGATCGACATATATCTTATATGATTCATACCTGGTTGAATTTTTTCAAATTAACGCTAGTTCATACTGAAGTAATTTCAATGATGTTTCTTAAATATATATTATGATATTTATATAATGTTACAATTCTCACTTTCAATAATGGTTTCGTGTCGGCATCTGGAGTAATATTTCAATTCAAATATATAAAGAATTATCTTCGAAAATTGTATGACTGGTTATTTTAATGATTGAAATCTGGGTTGAGTCAAGTGTTTCCGTCGGTAGGATCATGATATCATCGTAAATATTTCGTTCTTCAAATGACCGTCATTTGCTAATTGGTAGTGACGTAATTCCCAATTAAATTAGGTTTCAGAATAGAATTAAATTACACTAAAATGATTTCAAATCTGTTTCATTAGCAGTTGCGGTTTGACAAGAAAATAAATTAAAGTATCTTATCAACAATATTACCGAGAAATGCATGTGATTGAGTAATTCCTTTGGCTCTGCCATCATCCTGACAGATAACAAAAATTTTTTGATAAATAACTTTGAAAGAAAATTGGATGCTGGATATGGTTTCATGATCAATCATATGTAGGTTTCGTCTGAATGAATGATCTATATTTAATTGAAATATAAATGCATTGAAGAATGTGAACTTTCACGGTCAGATATGACTGTGTCAAAGCTTTTATCTGGGTTTTTCAACCGTGGTCTGTAGGTTTGTATGTCTGACGTTTCTTCTACTACTCCGATAGATATTATCAAAGGCGATTAGGAAACGGTCGATGCAGAAACTACAATTTTGGAATTTGTCTCCGGTTTTATATCATCATTAATGGGCATTACTTTGCCCTGATTCATTTATACATATTTTTGAACTTCATCGAGTATTTGTGTATCTTCAAATGAATTAATCTAAGTGTCTTCATTGAGAGCATGTTTGCCTACAGCCGGTTTGCCCGAGGTGACAATTTCTATTGTCTTTAGAGATACGATTTCCAATGTAGATCGACCCTCAATTTCAAGGGATCTGGTAAATCTCAGGTGTTGCTAAAAGCTCTCTAGGGTCCTTGGTTAACGTTCTGATTATTTTCGTTGACCTACATATTGGTTTCACGTCGTGTTTCTCTGAAATTCTCCCAGTCTAACCAGCCTAACGTTTTCTCTTCTGGGTCGTACAGCCCGCTCTGATTCTGCTTTGCTATATCCAATTCTTTTGAAGGCATTTTTTTGGAATTGAGTCCCTCGGGAATACTCTAAGGTTCACAGATGCGTCGGACTCTATCGACCAACGTTTCAATCACCCCTCTGCTGGAGGTGGTACCCCACAAGAATATCATTGCCAATGTCGAATCAGCTATTAGTACTTTACCTAATCACATTGCTGAGAAAATCCGCATAGAAACTTAATGCGCGCAAAACCACCCAAGGCCAACACAACACGACGGAACTAGATGGGCTGAAAAATCTCAATACTGGTATTGCTTGCTGACGAAGGAAATGCCAGTCGTGATGAACACCAAGGATTTCAATGAAAAAATTGTCGTCTTACACATACTCAGTCAGGAACCGACCTCCGGCATATTGAGAGAAACGAATCTTCCTATCCGTTCAACAAGAGAACAAGATGAAGGTCCTACAAAAATCCGAAGATCTTCCGCCATGTCTGTATGACTTACCAGAAATCCATAAACAGAATGTGCCACTAAGACCTATCGTGAATGTGATAGGTTCAACAACTCGTGAATTGGACAAATATTTGACGATCCTATTACAGCCGCTCGTCGGAAGAACAGAGTCATTCATCAAATACTCGGGACACTTCATCGAAAATATTTTACACGATGATTCCGGTCGAAGACACGATAGGCTTATTGACGAAGTATTCCCAGCGGCCATAACCGCCCTCTTCGCTCATTGTTTATCATCACTCATTTTCAGTGGGATGGCGTTTGGCAGTCTATTGAGTCCGGTGGTGGTGAACTTTTTCATGAAAAATTCCGAACAATGGGTCTCAGAGCAGAGCCTTGAAACGATATTCTTGGCTACGTTATACTAATGACTAGCGACCCGCCCGGCTACGCACGGGTGTAATGCTGATACTGAATATAAATTTACCTACCGGAAATTGGAAGTCATGAAGAAACAGTGATGAAAAGGGGACGCCCCCTTTTCCCCCACCGCCAGATGGAATATTTAAAATATTTTTCTTATTACACATCTACAATATAAAACGAACTTACATACAAAATTTCAGCCTCAGAAAATATACCGGTATGAAGAAACAGTAGTGAAAAAGTAACTTCATTTTGTGAACGGCCCTTTTTCGCCTGCGGCTGGCGCCCCAGTTGATATATTTGAAAAATCTTTCTTTTTGCACAACTATAACATAAAACAAAATTTCAGCCTCCGAAAATATAGCGGAACCGAAAACCATGATGAAAAGGTAATTTTCATATGTAAACGCACTCCTTTTTCCCACATGGGGGCCGCCCCAGTTGGAATATATGAAAACCCTTTCTGAGGAGCACCTTTATACCAAAATCCAACCTTCGAGGACTCACAGGTAAAGAAAAACAGAGATGAATGAGTGTCAGATGACTTTCGCATTTCAAAGTATGAATACGTTTGTGGTATAAAAAGATGTGTAGAGATATAAAATGATTTTTTTATCATATCAAAACGCTCTTAACCTGAAAATTCAATTCACAATGGAACAAGAATCCCACGGAACCATAGCCTTCTTGGATTATCTTGTGAATAGACGTGAAGATGGGACATTGGGCCATATAGTGTATAGGAAATCAACACACACAAACGGGTACTCAAATGAAAACTCTAACCTACAGTCACGATGAAAGGGGGGGGGGTGATTAAAACATTGGTTGAGAGGGCCCCACGCATGAACCTGATTAACTCAATCACCTGAATAAGCTTTTACAGGGAATCGGTACAGCAAATTAGAATTCGAACGGGCTATATGATCCAGGAGAGAGAATGCCAAAGTGTCTAGCACAGTGTCAGGCATCCAGTGATGCCTGCATACATCAGTCTGTTACGATCCGTAACGGCATTCTTAGACCAGTCTCGATAAATATCTCTCTTCGGTTCATCAATCATCAGTTTATCAATGTTCAGAGTGGTCTGAAAAAAATATTGATCCACTCATTTTCTTAAGGCCTCAAATTGATATTCCTCGCGCAATGTAAGTTTGTATATACTTCTGCTTGAAACAGGGAAGTGTATTGTCCAAGAGGGTAGCTGCAATACAATTTTTTCTCTGCACCGTATATTCCAGCTTCCGTTTCATATTCGATTTTTGATCCGGCTGTATGCCAGGTATATTACCTATTTCTTGGGACGACTGTTCATCATCTACTCTTCACAGTTTATGACATTACCCGTAAAGTTTTTATTGAAAATATTGTTACGTTTTTCCCCGTGGGTTGATCAATAATTGACTACACTGAATAATCAAACTTAACTTTATTTCACTTCAAATACAATAAACACTTTAACTAAAACTTCAACTATTATTTGAATGTCTATCGCCTTACTAGATCACTTCGCGTACCGCTCTGTAACGAGTCTCGATAGCTTGCCTTCAAAAATCGTAATCGAATGTTGTCAAAATTTCTCCAAAGTTCTGTCTAAGTCGGTAGCATTATTCTCATTGCTTCTTGATTGGCGGGGAATTATCGTGAACTCGCGCGCGCTCTTAGCTACGTCACGCCTGATTCATGGCTACCAGCGGCGGCCGGCGTTATTTTCTTTCGGGCATGATTTACAACACTACCCCCTTCCCTGAGGTTGTTTGCCCCGAACAACATTCCAAGAGAGGACATCACGACCGAAAAGACTCAGCCTCTCTATGTGGATAACTTTAGGCTTGCTTCTGGGTGACAATTGGATTCTGTACAGCAAATCGTTCATCTTTTTGGTCACCAAGTAAGGTCCTTGCCATGGTCTCTGAAACTTGGGACACAAACCTTGCCGACGTTGAGGTTGATAGAGCCACACTGCATCGCCCTCCTTGAAGCTCACTGGCAGCGACTTTTTGTAGAATCTCATTTTCATCCTGTCGCTGGTGAGCTGTAATTTGGTCCGGGCAAATTCATGTACAATTTCCAGTCTTTTCTTCAGGTCATTCACATACTCTGGAAGAGGTACTTCTTGACTGCCACACAATACATCTATCGGAAACTTCAGTTCCCTACCATTTAACAACATGGATGGTGTGTAACCTGCAGCGGCAGCTCGTCAGAGGAGGCAAGGGAGGCTTAGCATCCCCATAAAATTTGAGGCTATTCATCGCAATAAATTAAAAGATATTGACAAATAATTACGATTAATTTTTTCTAAAAATGCTTGGGTATCATTACTTTACCATTAATTTTTAATATAAATACATAATATGCCCGAAAAAATACTATCACTCACTACGTAGTACGTACCACACTGTATCCTGTATCTACAAAACTCAAACGCACCGCCCATGAACAAATAACGAATAAACTATCAACCCGAAATAATAAATGCGATACGTTGCAAGGGAGCCAAGCCTCCGACCGCTTTAAAAAACACAGGCTCCACGGGACCCATCCAACCAGAGACATACGTCCCGATTTGTAATTTCAGTTGCAGAAATCATAGCGTCAGAGGAGGTTTGCTTCCAGTTGGTCTACGTTAGTGTACGAATGCGTTTGTTTTTTATTTAATTATTCGGACGAAATACCGTGATGGACCGCAACTAAAAAATATTCCGGTAAATCGTTTTAGTGTCTTCATCTGGCGTGTCTTTCAACAGTTGAAAGACACGCCAGATAAAGCCATTGTATGGCGAAACACGTGTTGCGTTTTTGTAAAACAATTTAGTGAAAATCTCACAATAAAGTGTTTTTGGAATACGTTAGTTATGGATTTTCATCAAGTATCGGCCGATTCCATCATATATATGATAAATTTTACATTATTAAAACTCTGGGAAGGCCTTAACCAAATTTGATTTCAATTAAATCGTCATATAATCGACAAAATCGTAAATTTAATATTAGTTGGTACGATAAATGCGATTGGTTAACCGGCTCCATTAAACGAGAAAAACTTTTTTGTTGGCCCTGTGTTTTATTTTCCGTACAATCCGAATACCAAACGTGGTCTAAAATAGGATACTCCGATTTAAAAAAATTTACCTCGTGTTATGGGGCAAATATGATTCACAATTTGGCACTTTTTCAAATGGTAGCGTTTTTTCGGGCACCTCAAAACCCATCCAAAATGAGCTAATTATAGACAGTGTGGCATACATTATTGAGGAAAATATAAGCAAGGAAATTGAAAATGTTTTTTTTTGCATGGGAAATTGATGAAACTACCTGTACATCACAACTTTCAATCGTTTTTAAATATGTCAAAGATGGTAATGTGGTAGAACGTTTTATGAGTTTTCATGATGTTTCATCTGGGCGCACAGCTGGCGATTTGTTTAATTTTTTTATTCGTACGTGTGACACCTATAATTTTAGGCCATTTGAATGGTTTACAAACTAAAATAAAGTCCATAGCTCCTCATGCACTTTTTACGCATTGTCATGCCCATGCCCTAACTTTAGTATTAAGCAAAGCGTGCAACAACATAAAAATGTTCGCGCCTCCGACGGGCTTTTCTGTGTGTATATAGTCTATATGAGTGTTTTCGACCGTTTTGCGTGCGTTTATTCGTTATCGTTTCATCGTTATTGTCGTAACCGTTTTTCGTGTTTCAATATGACAGTCATTTATCACTTAACGCGTTTCGCTAACCAAGTAAGCATCATCAGGAGATGACTTAAGTCCATCCTTTGTAGTATGAAGGTTCGTTTTGCGAATTTTCAGACTCCTGAACGGAACCTTGTGGAACACTCAGCCTAACTTCTGTTACAGAGTGTTGTCGGTCAGCCAATCAGAAAGGAGGAATCAAATATCGCTAGATTGATTGTGTTAGATGAAATTGAACTGGAGAATGTAGGTCGAATAATAATAATAATAATAATAATAATAATAATAATAATGATAAAACATTAAAACCTTGAAAGTGACGTAGTCAGCGTGGGAGGTGGTGGCGTGTGTGAGGATTTATGGAAATTAATGAGTTATAACAAAACATAATAGCGCAACTGTCAGAAGGGCACTAAGTTGTATATTCGCTAATAATGATCGGATCGTCGCGTCAAATGAAAGGATAAGAAATGCATAATTCATAGACAGAGATGAATCAAAGATGACGCAACATATCAGGAAAGAACTAAGCCAAATCTTCGTTGATAATAATTGAATCTCAACGTGCAGCACATCAAATGGAAGGGAAACGAATACAGAGTGTACCGACAGAGAAAAAACAAAGATGACTTAACGAATATTATATTCAACGCCTAATATGGAATAGCATGGGAAGAATTGCAAATTCAATAATAATCATTGAACAAACTTGGAATTAAAAAATGTTGGGTTATGAACAACTATAAATTTATTCCAATTGCAGAAATTTGGTTCAAACCGCAGAATTTGTTGACAAAAAAAATGAAAAAAATCATCGAATACCAAAACATATGGTATTTTTGTATTCTTTAGGGTGAGAAGTTTTCGAATCCGTCAAAAACAGGTCACTTTCGGTCGTCTGATTTCGATGATTTCGACACCAATGGATTCGTTTACAAGCCATGAAACATAATTAATCATTTGTCGAAGTCAAAAGGGCCTTATAACCTATTTTCATTATCATAGCCGCAACAGACCGATGTGGGAACTCATTTCAAATGATTTCATTTGTAGATTATGCAAGGTATAATATACGGCGTCGAATATGAAATAGCATAGGAAAAATTGCACATTCAAAGAAAATCATTGAACAAACTTGAAATTAAAAGTTGTTGGGTTATGAACAACTACGAGTGTAATCCAATTGCAGAAGTTTGATTCAAAACGCAGAATTTGTCGACAAAAAATATGAAAAAAATCATCGTATACTGAAACATATGGTATTTTTGGATTCCTTAGGGTGGGAAGGTTTCGAATCCGTCAAAAACAGGTCACTTCCGGTTTTAACTTCCGGTCGTCCAATTCCGATGATTTTGACAGCAATAGATTCGTTAAGATGTCAAAAAACATAGTAAATCATTGGTTTTGAACCAAACTTCTGCATTTGGTATAAACTTATAGTTGTTCATAACCCAAGCTTTTTCAATTCCAAGTTTGTTCAATGATTATTATTGAATTTGCAATTCTTCTCATGCTATTTCATATTAGGCGTTGGATATAATATTCGTTAAGTCATCTTTGTTTTTTCTCTGTCGGTACACTCTGTATTCGTTTCCCTTCCATTTGATGTGCTGCACGTTGAGATTCAATTATTATCAACGAAGATTTGGCTTAGTTCTTTCCTGATATGTTGCGTCATCTTTGATTCTTCTCTGTCGATGAATTATGCATTTCTAATCCTTTCATTTGACGTGCTGTACGCGACGATCCGATCATTATTGGCGAATATACAACTTAGTGCCCTTCTGACAATTGCGCTATTATGTTTTGTTATAACTCATTAATTTCCATAAATCCTCACACACGCCACCACCTTCCACGCTGACTACGTCACTTTCAATGTTTTATCACTATTATTATTATTCGACCCACATTCTCCAGTTCAATTTCATCTAGCACAATCATTCGAGCGGTATTCGATTTCTTCATTTTGATTAGCTGACCGACACTACTCTGTAACAGAAGTTAGGTTGAGTGTTCCACAAAGTTTCGTTCAAGAGTCTGAAAATTCGCAAAATGAATCTTCATATGACAAAGCATGGACTTTAGTCAATTCCTGATGATGCTCACTTGGTTAGCGGATCGCGTTGAATGATAAATGACTGTCATATTGAAACACGAGTAACCGTTATGACAATAATGAATACACGCACGCAAAACGGTCGAAAAAGCACGGAAAACGGTCGAAAACGCACGCAAACGATCGAAAACGCACGCAAAACGGTCGCTTTCTCATTTTTGAATGTTAACTCCACAATACGTAACTCCTTGACACCTTTGGTGTCATCTCCTTCTTCTCCTGATGATGCTAACTTGGTTAACAAAGATACGAGACTTCCGACATGTTGAAACGCTAGACTTCTGTTAAACCGACATGTTTTTTTCTTAAATGATGTATTTTGAAACGCCCTGTACACTTCGACGCCATGTTTTTTCTTTAATGATGTATTTTGAGAAATCCCGTACACAGCCTAACCCTTCATTTTCAAACCGGCTACATTACTCCATAAACAACGATTTATTGTACAACCGGCAACAACTGCTTGCGCCAGCAACCGGTAAAACCTCGATACCATCTCCATCTCTCTTTGCCTCCATCTCTCTTTGCCTCTCGCTCTTACAAACACATACTTATTTTTACATGAAATATCAATTATTTCTCAAATCTGAGTATATTTTCCTATCTTCAACATCATAATGATGATTACAATCTACGGAAATAAAAAAAAATGCTGTCAAGTATAATGAATGAGTCAATTTTGGTCCTGACAAAACTAACGCTAGAGGCTAAGGACAATGCCCTACCGCGCGGACGATCCAGGTTCGAATCTCATAACTATACATTTTTTTTAATTAAAATCACGTGACAAGGAGGCCTGAGTGGTGATGCGGAGTCCCAAAGGGGCCGAGGGGTGAGCACTAAGGGGGCTGATAGGTGAGGCGGAGTACCAAGGGGGCCGAGTTCCATGCTTGTATCGCTACGATACTCGTTCCATCCTGCGTCGATGACGTCACACGGTTCCTCCACTCCTGTTTGAACCAAAAATACATGAGGTTTTGAGCTCGGAACAAGTTTGTTCATCTACTGATTTGAATTTCCCGTTGTATGCGCGGTATCTGATTGGTCGACTAAATGACGTAAAAGTGGAGAAGTGGAGGAGGTCTGAAGTGGGCTATGAAAGCTAAGGCTTAGTTTACACATAATGGACGTCTGGCAGAGACGAGGCGCTGACCTTTGCCCCTTCCGTGTGAAGTGGGCCTGAGGTCCAAAAAACGCCAGAATGGACCTGCTCTAAATTTGCACGTGTTTTCCCATAAGGAATGAGCCAGAACTCTTGCAGCTATATTACTAAAGGAAATAATAAGAACTGAAAAATTCATCCACAGAGAAAAAACAAATATGGTACAACATGTCATAAGGGCACTGAGCCACATCTTCGTTGATAGTAACTGAGTCTCAACGTGCAGCACATCAAATGGAAGAGAAAAAATAAAGATGGCGCAACATGTCAGAAGGGCACTAAGCCACATCTTCGTTAATGATAGTCGGATCGTCACGTGCAGCACGTCAAATGAAAGAAGAAGAAATGCAAAATTCATCGACAGAGAAAAAACAGAGCTGGTGTAGTATGTCAGAAGGACACTAAGCCACATCTTCTTTAATGATACTTGGATCTCAACGTGCAGCACATCAAATGAAAGGGAAACGAATGCAGAATCCATCGACTCTAATAACAGTCGCATCATCATATGTAGCAATTCAAATAGAAGGAAAAAAAGCAGAATTCATGTGTTTGTTGCGCTATTCATACCCAAGGTGACATGGATCAATGTCAACGCTGAATAGGCATCTAACAATACGCCTCAAAGCGACTAAACAAAGACTCTTTGATTTGCTTCTTGAAATAATCAAAAAACCGTTTCTGTGAAGCACAGAGACTTTTTACTCAGGATATTGGTAAAAATAGGAAATCAGTCTTCTTTGGTTGAATCATAATTCGTAACGGCGCCACCACGTGAAGGTGCAATATTTCATCTTTCGAATAGTTAAAAATTGCTCGTAAACTGTAATTAGCATCATGTTAGTTTTGAGTGAGGGTTAGTTGAACCGGAAAATGGGATGGGTTTGGAAGTTTCTAACATAAGAAGGAATTATTCATAAATTCAAACAATATACTACAACATATTTATTGATATCTAATTATTCTATTGATATATTCACAATTACATTCTACAAGTATCGACACATTTTGCTGCTATTAAATTTTTTTGTTAGTTGATCATTCATTAATAATATATGAATCTTTTCCCAGCTAAACTGCAGTCAAATACATATATACTAATAATCATGGGGTAATCGTCTACATCCATAGCATTTGATGTTTGGGGGATAAAATAGTAACCCCAAGGAAGCGTATTGTGTGGATCTGGAACTATATAACGTTATCACATTCAGGGCTGAGGGCAATCTTGTATTGGGCGATGGAATGTACTTGATGTTTATCGGATCGAATCAAATCTTGGATGACACTCATATTCTTTCAATTATCTATGCAATTCACATAATCATCGAAAGTAATTTTATTCTTCACCACAGAAGATTTGACTCCCTTTGCCTTCTTGGTAACCCCCAAGCATGAGAATATTTGATTGATATCTTCCTCATCATAGCCATCATTTACCAACTGCTGACGCTTCTCATTGATACTATTTTCCGTCACCAATACCCTGTAATCAGTCATCGGAATTGCGTTATTCTCATCTTTCATCATCTCGAGAACCTTTTCATTTACCAAAGGAATGTTAAACTGATTATTGGACCGGTAATCCGAAGTATCGAAGAATTTGTGACAATCTTGATGTATGGTTTCATAAGGATCCTGATTGCATATTCCATAAATCAGGTTATCTGTATCGTTGTAGAGAATTACACAATTATCTCCAAATCGATGGCGCATATAGCCATAATGAAAATCGTATATGGTAGTCATTGTTTAATCTAATTCCTACTCGTATCGGTTTATTTATATAAATTTGCAGTTTCCTCAGTTCGACTGCCACCAAATTCTCATTGAATATCATGCAATTTTTGAACTCTGGCTTAGAAATATAGGTCTCGACTCCGTAGCGACCAGCTCATTTGGTGAGGAGTTTGATGTCGACTCTTTTTCTAATGTCTTCTATCGTTTTCCCGAATAATGCGTTGTTCATCAGCTTGAAGAGGTTTCTTTCAAACTCATTTGTAGCCCTTTTCCGCAACTCAGTATTCAAATCAATATAGGACTTCAACCATGGTGATTGATTGAATGAAAGTACTCGATGACAAGACCATTAGCAATGGCCTGTTTGAGAGCACAATAATGAATTACATATTTTACTTTATGTTGGAGAGTAGCCATCAATTTGGTGAGCTCTTTTATCGATTTGGGGGTCTTTTTTGTTTTTGGATTTATATGTCCAGGGCAGTATGGCAGGACTTAATGTGAATCATGTAGATGCTTAGGATACTCCAGATCACCTTCAAGCATATATCCCACGTCGCTCTCATCGGATATTGATAAAACGTTAATATTGGTATCGCACCATTCAAACCCATCATATGGTGAATACAGAGACATCGCCCACCCATACTGGTTGTTTACGTCGAAATACATGAGGTATGTGTCAGGATTTGAAGGGTCATAATTGTTCAAATATTTATTGTTCGCTTGAGCTCTTTTCTTCGAAGAAACTTGACTAAGTCCACCTCGAATTCCTCGTTCAAGAAATAGAAACATGTCAGGATCTGTGAGTTGTTCCAATTCAACTTTGGTATATTTGAGCATCGCATCCCACGTAAGGCCTGGTAGCGTATAGTAATGAACCTTAACATTGGGAAACTCTGTCAAGTATGATGCTAACATATCCAGAGATGAATTCATAAAGCGGAAAGAATCGATGAATCGAAACTGCACTGAAGTATTCAGTGAAGTATATCATCCACATGTTTCGTGAAGGAGATGCACTTTTCTTTCGTGATGGGGAGCAGGTCAATCGTACCCCTTAGTCTAGATGCAATATCTGTTATGATTAAATGTGCATCACAGCCACTCAAATTGTGGAAGACTACGGGAACTACATGGCTATCTTTGTAGTCTATATTACACCCTTCGTGCGCGGGGCCACGATAGTTATCACATGGTATGAGATGGTTATGATCGCGTACTTTCTTGTCTTCAGGAGTGAAGGGCTCTTCGCAGATGTGGCAGTGTATAGCCCTCCGAAATTCAGCTTCTTGCTTCACAGTCATATCGATGTCGTATGGACACCAAAACACTGTAGTCATATCTTCAGCTAGTTGACCCATCTCATTAGCGAACCATTGCATACAATCCTCTCCACTATATGCCCTATAGAGGGATAGAGTATCATCGTAAGAGCACTTTGAGTAGTAACCCACAGCTGCCGGAATATGATGTTGATGTTTTTTAGGATAATCAATAGGCTTCAGAATAATTATCTTGAATCAGCAGTAAGTTCACATGTCTATCTTTCTTACCCTTTGTGAGGTATGTAGGTAGGGTAATGAACGTTCTACATTGATGGAAATATCATTCAGTTTTTAAAATTTCGGAATCTGCTTGAAAGTCATCGGCCACTGTATGCCCTCCAATTTCAGGACGCTGGAATAATCGGGGTAGGATGATGTTCTATATGGGTGATTTATATAGTCAGCAGGATACCACGCAAAGCAGGCCTCATCGTCGTTCTTGATATTAACGCAAGCTTTTTTTCGTGAAATTTGAGGTGGAAGCTTTATGAATGAAGACCTCAGTTGCGATGTGAATTTATTGATAATCACACCCAAGTTCAAGATCTTCAGCGCCCAGCCGCTATCCCTTTCTTGAAACTCTTCGAGCTCTCTGAGTATTGGTGTTGTAACTTTTTCGTCGAAACAATCGTTGAGGGCAGTGTCTCTATATATGGGAGAGTTCGTAGTGATGGAGTACTCTTTCAGTACTCTGTCTCCCTTCACTATTTCAAATTATCCGCAGAAAGTGGTATTTACATTGAGATAGATTCGTTCTTCCTCAGAGCATTCTGAATTATCCGCTTGAAGAGAGCCTCACAGTCATTCATCAAAGCTGGGGGGTCATTCTGTTTGAGATTGGAAATAACACCAGATTCAATTCTAGAGTTGAAAGCTGACTCGGAATCATCCGAATGAACCCGCTCTGTAGCACCCTCAGGTCGTGATGCCTGTCCCGCCCCCTTCTTTCGTATCACTTTGAACAGACTCCTTAGACTTTTGATATTTGCTGCTTCTCACCCAGTGATGATGCGGTCTTTATCGCCTTCCTTATTCTTCCTGAACCTTCATCACATTCTTTGATACCATTCAGAGCGGTTTTTTCATCAAACTTAGTGGTTATCAACCCCAAAAGAGAGGAGATAAACTACACCAAGTCAAAAAATGGTCGTCACGACCATTTTTTGAAGAGGTACTGTCAAATTGCTAAGGGGGCCAGTATTCGCCATACCTTGGGCAAATATATGCTGGAACTGGCACTTATGAAATATGACATGAGCCACGTTAAACCTTCGCTTCAAGCTGCTACAGCCTGTTGCCTGTCAATAGGAATTCTGAATGGCATTAGCGACTTGTCAAGTCTTTGGAATCCAACCCTCATTTACTATACGGGTTGCGAATATGCCGATTTCGAAGACGTAGTTTGCTTATAAAAACTTTTGATGAATAGTGAGAGTTTACGATTTCACACCATCAGGAGGAAGTATGATGGGTTGGATTGTGAAAAAATAAGTGCAAACTCATTGTTGATGGGATCTCTCGTGAGGAAGCTCTCCGGTTTGACATCTAACTAGTAATGGAGCGGTATTTAATAAGGAATTCTTTTAATAATTATTTCATTTTGACATTTGAATAAATACCTTTGAAACACAAAGTTTTTGCGTTTTTGCTTCTTTGACCATTTTTTGTCTTCAATTCAATATTTTGAGCTGTCGAAATAACAGGAAATGAACTATTACCTATATATGGCAAAATGGGGTGAGTATCTGATGAAAACAAACTCGGCCGATTCAAAATTTTATATTGTTGATGATATCATTATAATATTCAATTTTGTCTTCATGGATATATATCATGTTAAATCATCTGAATGGAATGGAACTTTTGAGCCGTGATGATCGACTATATTGCCAAACATGCGCCAAACTAACTGACTGTTATACGAAAACAAGTATAGCTGAGGTACCAGTCAATCTAATAATAACACTGGTTTTGGCTTGAATCTGGTCATTATTACACGTTGGTCAAAGACGAAACGGACTGGTTTGAGTTTGTCGATAGTCGTGTCACGAAGTGTTCTGGCGATGTCTTGAATTTATTGGAGCCTCTCGAGACAGCCTACATTTTGTTTTATGAGCGAGAACATTGGCAGATCAAGATCTTCAGATGATGTGGTGCTACAGGATTTTCCGGGTTTTCCTGTAGCTGAAATAGCAAATGCGCCACTGGAATCAATGAAGTCGCCTCGGAGCGCCAATTAATTTATGTTGTTTTATAATTTCATGATTTATATTTTGGAAGTGTTAATTTTGTAATTAATAATTTTGTTAATTTTGTGTATCAGCTATGATTGTTCCATTTTGATTGCTAATACACACATTCTAAACATAAATAGGTCAAATTTTCATTACATAGATAATATGCCAAGAGACGTTTTCCATAGTATGCCATATGCCTGTATTCTTATTGAAAATTTTCGTTTTTTGAGTAATATTTTATTCTGGTTTCGTTCAACCTTCACATGAGAATATTACATGAAATTATTTTTCACGAATACCACTACACTTGAAAATGTTCTCAGATAAATGTCCACTTTTTGAACTCAAACTTTTGAATAACAGTGCTGTCATTACGGAGGCAAGGGTTTCATCATTAATTAATTTTGTAAAGGTTATGAAGTACCCAATTGTATCACTTTCTGATCTGTTCGAATCATGACGTCATCCTCTTTTATAAATTTATAATTCAATACTTATGATGCACTGTTTGGAACCTTTGGTGTAGTAATGAATATTACTGGAGTTTTTTCCCCAACACCAAATCGTTATTTTTAACACCTCGACACGTGTTTCGATCACCAAGTGATCATCTTCAAAAAGGAAGATTAAAACAGTTTTAAGAAGATTAAAACAGTTTTAATCTTTCTCTTTGAAGATGATCACAGTTTTAAGAAGATTAAAACAGTTTTAAGAAGATTAAAACAGTTTTAATCTGCTTTGAATTGAAGGGGTTATATTTTCTTTCCCAAAAATTTTAATCTTCCTCTTTGAAGATGATCACTTGGTGATCGAAACACGTGTCGAAGTGTTAAAAATAACGATTTGGTGTTGGAGAAAAACCTCCAGTAATATTTATAATTTAATGGTGACAAAAGAGAGGTAGGTAGAAGTAGAAATTCTGGTATACAAAAAAAATTCATGTGACTTTTCTTCCTAGAAGGAAAATTTGTATCGTAACTACAGGTGAAACATAATATTGAGTCTAGTATATTAGACATACGGTTTTTAATGATATTAAAAATTAATGGAAATGTCAAAACGGGCAAGAAGTGTGTTTCCCCCGATTAGAACGATCGACAGGGATTGTCAGGTGTCGATGTCTGTCCTTCTATGCTTTTGAGTAACCAGAGCAAATCTTTTTTAGTCGGTGCGACGAAAAGTGGAGTTTTTACGACAACAGGTTACGTTTGGGGCAGTGGTGGACACCGATAAACCATACAGGTGCTTCTCAAAAGCGAAAACCCATAAAAAAACATCAGGATATGATGTTGCAGTTCCGGTGTTCAGGAACAGTGCTTATCTTGGATATTCAAGATGGCGGAAACTGACAAACAGCCGTCTGATGTGTTATCTGTTATTAGTGAAGCTAATTTTAAAGAAAAACAATTTAGATGTTGTCAAACAAAAACAAACAAAAAATATAGTGTGCATAGAATGCGGAGAGATATTTCACCTATCTTGTGCAGTGAAAAATAAACTGAAGTGTACTAGAATATGTGATACAAGGATTGTTTGCTGCAAAACACAACATTCAGGAAAAATTGATTCAAATCTTTCATTTGAAAACGAAATGCTGAAAAGGTTACTTAGAGAACAAGAAGAAAAATTCAAATTACTAATGGAAAATAATACACTCTTGAAGAGAAATAATCAATTACTGGAAGAAAAAGTCAATCAATATGCAAGTAAAAAACCCCAGGAAGCCAATAAAAAACGCCACAATGAAGTTCCTAAACAAAAAGAGGTATCATATGTTGACAAGGCCTCAAATAGTTTGAACCACTCCCGAATTGCAGAAGAAATGCAGAAAACAAACTGTTTGGAAGAACTTAAACAAGCTCAAACATCTAAAATGAATGAGTACATATATATAGAAAAAAGTATTGAACCTGAAGATACCGAAGGAATGTGGGAAGAAAAGAAAAGAAGAAGGGGATCATCGAAAAAATTAAGAGGGGAAAGTGACAGCCTAGGAAGATTCAAAAGCGAAGAACCGAAGGTGTGGTTGTTCTTATATAAGGTTAAATCAGATGTGTCGGAAGAAGACATCTCATCATATTTCAGAGAGAAGACAGATGATGAAAATGAACCCTTCATTCTAAAAGAGCTTAAGACTGTACAAGGTGCCCGATCCAAAGAGTTTATGGTAGCAGCTAACTTTAAGTATAGAAATAATTTTTATGATCCTAAATTCTGGCCACAAGGTGTTATGTTTAAGAGATTTGATTTTAAATATTATTATGAAAAATATCAAATTAGAGATGTTCTCAAAGGAGAGGTGGAGGATAGACCTAACTCTTTTTTAGACAGGCGGTAGGACAGGAAAACCAAGTAAAAAAGGTTGTATCAGAACTAACATCAAATAACAGAGAAAACATTGTAAAAACTTTCAATCTCATGCATTTCAATATTCATGGTCTAAATGGTAAAACAAATGAGTTGAAAATATTACTGGATATAAACAAAACTGACATTGTTTGTATCAGTGAACACTGGTTGAAAATGTATGAAATAACATGTCTTTCATTGAGAGGCTACTCCCTAATAAACTCATTTTGTCGGAAAGAATATAATCATGGTGGTGTGTGTATTTTTCTAAAAAATCATCTCAGTCTTGTCGGGAAACCGGTGATGTACAATAACAGCATTGAGAAACACTTTGAAGCAACTATAGTTATGATAGAGAATCAACTTGGAATAGGCAGATTATTTGTAGTGACGGTGTATAGAACACCTGACAGCAATCTCAGTAGTTGTTTACAGCTGATTCTCGGCCTCCCCCCACCACTATGACGTATTAATTGCTTTTTTTATTGGTTGTTGTTTGGTGAAGTTTTTTTGTTGTGCAGTGAAGTCAAGGCGTTGTGACCTTGAAGTGTCTGGTGCATGGATCGTTCAGATTTTTTTTTCATATGAGATTTTGTGTGTTTATGTGTGTGTGTAGGAGAATGCACGGTACAGGGTTTCATCATGTGCTTGTTTGTCTATGTACAAACATACGTCTGCATACTTCGAAGATCCTCCAAGTAATAAATGCTCCATCGGTGTTAGGGCACCAAGTTAGTAGTGGAGTGACGTCACAGCAATAACCGTTCAACGGCTAGAGAGCGACATGTTCACTCCACGACGTGTGGCAGAGTAATGCGTATTCATCGGTCTGCCCTCACCTCTCCCGAAGCGATGAAGGTTCGCTCTAGCCCCGCTATCGATGGTGACACAACGGCAGCCGAGGACCGTCTGCCCAGCGTCTAAACTCTCCGAGACCGCAACGACCACTGCTTGCTCGTATATCGACATCTGTTATCGCATTCAGTTGGGAGGTAATCTTGGCGCATGTAGTTGAGAAGTGGGGTTGGCTATGACGTCTTGACGGGTCCTATCAGAGTGTATTTAAGAAGCGTACGAGTGTTGGCTATGTCAGTTTACATCAAGTGAGTTAGTGAGAACTATTATATAAAATGTATTCCTGTGACTGTGGTAAATCTTTCACTTGTAGTGATAATCTTCGTCGGCATCAGCTCCAGAGTTGCCAAGGAGGGCCTGCAGTGAAACGGGTGAGAGTGGATAATGCAACACCTATGTATACGTGCAATTGTTGTAATGTGACAATTCCTATGACCCAAGTGAATTCTCACCGAAGAACCATGAGTCATAAAAATAATGCATGTGTTCATTTGTCTGACGGTGTTCAAATTATAACGAATGCATTCAATTGCCGCATTGCTACATACAGGGTGGAGAGTTCGATTGTAACCAGTGACTACATGTCATTTTTCAATAAGATTAGGCAGAAGGTCATTGAATTACTGGAATCAGCCATCAGGATCCATAAAAGCATCAAGGTGAATATGGAAGTTTTTGGGAATTATATTCTTCAGACTGATGATTCGAGGGACACGAAGTCATTTAATTCCCAAAATAAAATAGTGGACCAATCTTCAGATTTGAATGCTGTTTTTGATGGATTCCGTGATGTAATTGTGGCTCAAACGACTGAGTTCCAGGATCGTGACTCAGGTATTTATTTTTCAAAAATTTCAATAAGATTGAATAGTAATATTTTTTTTTTTATAATTCAGGTTGGACTTGTGAAAAAATATTGTTTCTCGAGGTCAACATTAATAAATACAGTCCACTGGAAGGACGTTCATATGTGAAGCTGCCTCAATGTATTCAATGGAAGAAAGCTGTTGTGAATGTTCGTAATGAAGATCAATATTGTTTTGCTTGGGCTATAACATCAGCATTATATCCTGCAGATAGTCGAGTGTCCGAACTTACGTCATATCCACATTTTTCCACTGTTTTAGATGTCACAGGTATGGATTTTCCGGTTAAAGTTAATAATAAGAGTATCGAAATATTCGAAGATAGGAATGATATTTCAATTAATGTTTACGGTTTAGAGAGTACATTTGAGAAGGGTAAAATGAAGTATGAAGTGATTGGTCCATTGCGATACTCACAGAGAAGACTCCGGAGACATGTCAATTTGTTGTTTATAACTGATAACTCCGGTAATGGTCACTATTGTTGGATCAAAGATCTTTCAAGATTAGTTTCTAATCAACTATCAGCTCATAGACAGAAAAAATATTTTTGTGACGGATGTTTGATATATTTTTCTGATGAGAGATTGCTTTTACGTCATAATATGTATGATTGTAATCACATTAGTACCACAACACCAACTACTAATTTAAAGATCAATAAATATGGTAGAATGGTTGAGGAAAATAAACTAATGTTTGAAAACTTTGAGAGGCAAATGAGGGTGCCATTTGTAGTGTATGCTGATTTTGAATCAGTGCTTAAACCGATTCATGTGAATGAGCCAAATCCTGGAAGTTCATACACGATTAAAACATTCAAACATGCCCCATATTCATTTGCTTATTTGATAAAGTGTTCATATAATGATGATTTGTCAAAATTTGTTACATATAGGGGTGTAGATGCAGCTCAGAAATTTGTGAGTAGCATTGAAGATGATTTGAAAGAGATACATGAAAATCATCTCAGAAACCCTAAACCAATGGATACACAAACTGTCGAAGAAGAAGAACAGTTTGTTGCAGCCAGAACTTGTGGTATATGTAATAAAGCATTTATTGATGGTGAAGTCAAAGTAAGAGATCATTGTCATGTCACAGGAAAGAAAAGATCACATGCCGCTCACTCGAAATGTAATTTAAATTTCAAAATACCAAACTTCATACCTATCATTTTTCATAATTCAAGTGGTTATGATTGTCATTTATTCATAAAAGAATTGTATAGGAATAAAGAGAAAGTTGATGTTATCCCGCAAACTAAAGAGAAATATATATCTTTCACGAAGCATCTCTTTACACACAGCTATACCGATAAAGATGGTGTGGTTAGGAAGAATTATCTCAAAATGAGATTTATCGATAGTTATAAATTTATGACTAATTCGTTGGAGAAGTTGGGTGCAAACTTGACCTCCGATCAATGTTTGGAGATGCACAAACATTTCCCACAAATTGAGAAATTCAATTTGATGAGACAGAAAGGTGTATTTCCATATAGTTTTGTTGATGACATTGACAAATTGAATTATCCATTACTTCCGACAAAAAATCAGTTTTATGACACACTCAATTGTGAACATATATCGGAAACTGATTATGATAGGGCTAGAAATGTTTGGAATTTATTCGAGTTTCAGAATTTGGGGGAATACTCTGATTTGTATTTGAAGTCGGATGTATTGCTACTATGTGATATTTTTGAAAATTTCCGCACCACAAGTTTAGAGATATATAACTTAGATCCGGCACAATATTACACTGCACCTGGATTATCATGGGATGCCATGTTGAAGTTCACTAATGTTGAATTGGAATTACTAACTGACATTGATATGATTCACTTTTTTCAAAAAGGTATACGAGGTGGAATTAGTCAATGTAGCGAGAGGAAACATATAGCAAATAATAGATTTTTACCCAATTATAATCCCAATGAACCTTCCACATTCATTACATATTCAGATGCGACAAATCTATACGGTCACAGTATGTCACAACCTCTACCAACAAGTGAATTTACATGGTTGACACCAAATGAAATTCTTAATCTTGATGTGATGGATGTGAGTACTGATAGTCCGTATGGGTATGTATTTGAAGTGGACATTCATTATCCACAAGAGTTGCATGATAAACATTCTGACCTTCCATTTTTAGTCGAAAAAATAATACCACCTCGTACACAATCGAAAATTCCCAAATTAATTCCAAATTTGAATGATAAAAGGAAATATATTGTTCATTATAGGAATCTACAGCAAGCTGTCAAAAATGGATTGATTGTAATGAATACACATAGAGTATTGAAATTCAAACAATCATGCTGGATGAAACCCTATATAGATCTTAATACTGAAATGCGTAATAGGTCTAACAACAAATCTGTTAAAGATTTCTATAAACTAATGAATAATGCGGTGTATGGAAAGACAATGGAGAATGTAGATAATCGAATTGATGTTAGACTCGTTACACATTGGGAAAATATAAAGAAAAATATAGGTGCCAGCACTCTCATAGCCAAACCAAATTTCAAAAATTGTTCAATTTTCACTGATAATTTCGTTGCCATTCAATTGGGTAGAGTGAAGGTTCATTACGATAAACCATTATATTTGGGATTTTCCATATTAGAATTATCTAAAACAGTCATGTATGACTTTTTCTATGGATGCATCAAACAACACTTTGATGAAAATGTCTCTTTACTTTACACAGATACCGACTCGCTCATTCTTAAAGTAAACACAGAAAATTTTTATGAATTCATAAAAACTAACATAAGTAGATTTGATACATCCAATTACAGTATAGTTAACCAATTCAATATTCCAGTAACAAGTTCAGTCTTGGGTAACTTCAAAGATGAATTTCCAAATGATCCAATCATGAGTTTTTATGGTACAGGTGCTAAAGCATATTATGTGAAATCTGTTGATGGTGAATTTAAGAAAGCCAAAGGTGTTAAACGATCTGTAATAAAGAATGAATTGACATGCGAAGATTATCAAAAAATCGTCGAACAAGGTGGTATGATATTCAGAAAGATGAATTCATTTAGAAGCGTGTTACATGATATGTATACTGAATTGAAAAATAAAGTTGCATTATCATATCATGACGATAAACGATTTATCATTCCGAATACTACCCACACTCTTCCTTGGGGTCATAATGATATTGAATTTTATGAAAACGATCCAAATGAGAACATTCGTTGGATAAGTAATATTATTCAACAATCACAATCTCAGGAGACTCCATTGGATCAATTGATTAATTTATTATCTGCCGAGATCAATGATTGAAATATCATTCAATATCTTCAAAACCGGAAAATTCAATATTGATATTTATGTAGCCATTTATAATTAATAATATATGACAGAAGTAATGTGATATTAATGTATTATGTATGTATGTATATGTATTACTGTAATGAATATAAAATGATTAAAATTTTATTTGTATTATTTCTATTTCCCTAATCAATTACTGCAATATATAGTATAATGTAAATGACAGAAATATCAGTTTGAAGAGAATCATCGTAGAGTGCACAATGTCTAAAACAATCGATAAGTTTGGTAGAAAAAGAAAATGGGGTGGTAATGTCATTCGAGGTCCTCCTGGGAATGGTTTTAAATTAATAAAAGATGGTCATTATGACATGCAAAGGAAAATATTGAAAAATACAAGTGAACCAATTGACAAGAGTGATTGTGTAACTGTATCATATCTTGAGGGGGAAATTAATGGAGCAAAGGAAGTTATACTTCTAGCCCTACAAGCTGCAATACAATCCACAATAGGCAATATTGCTCGGGACGCCCGGCAAGCATTTGACGATAAAATTGCAGAGGCTCGGATAACTTTCACTCGTAAATTTGACAAACTTACAAGTGATGTAGACATAAAAATGTCTGACATAACAGCGTCTACAAATAAAAAATTTGATGCTATGTCAAACATAACAGGGACTATAATGAAAAAGTATGATGTACTGGAACAGAGAGTTGAAGTATTGGAGAAAAACCATAAAGAAGTTTTGGAGAGAAACTATAAAGTCAAGCCATCATCATCAGGTGGACTGGGATATCCAGGACTGAACATTAATCCAAATCATAGAATAATACAACCAAAACCAAAACCAACTGATGATGTATTAATGGAACCAACATGGTGAATGTATTCCCTCGTTAGGTTAGGTTAATAGTTACGTTAGGTTAGCTGCATAGTTACGTTAGGTTAGGTGTTAGGTTAGTATTCCCTCGTTAGGTTAGGTTAACAGTTACGTTAGGTTAGCTGCATACTTACGTTAGGTTAATAGGCGATCGCGAAGCGATTGCTTCGCGATCATGAAGCGATCGCTCAGCAGGCCGCTTCGCGGCCTGGGGCGCTCAACATCCACCACTTGCATCCGGGGCGCGTTTTTTGCCCCTTCTCGAAGCCCCGCCCCCTTTCCGAAGCCCCGCCCCCCCCTCCCCGAAGCCCCGCCCCCCCCGACTCCCAACATTTGCGCATGTACACCCCTACCCTCAACGCGCATGTGCGCTCCCACCATTTTCCCACCACTCACGCATCGAAGTCGATACCCTCCGGAGAGCACTCCACAACATTCAGTTCGAGAAGTCATCTCATCGAGAGCAGTCCACTTCACTTCAAGGCAGTAGCTTCCGACGACTAACTTGACATTTGAGTAAGTAAATTAAGAATGTTATTTTTTTTTATATCAACTAACTTTGTATTATTTCTTCTTTTTCAGAATGGCAACCAATACACAGGAGGTGAATAATGCTGTGGCGTCTATTCTGCCGGTGTCCGCTGACCAGGAGGAGGCAGCATCTTCGAGAGCGGTGACGGGTGACCAGGCAACCACTTCGCGTTCGCGAGTTAGGTGTAGATCTTCTAGCCCTGACTTATTCGAGGAGGAGGAGGAAGTCAGGGCTGTGAAGAAGGTTTGCCAACGACCTGCAGCAAGGGTTGGTCCTATTCCAAAGTACCGAGCTACTTGCAATAGGACTAATCCTTATGCAGGTAGTTTTTCGACCTCTCGTAAGAGGGCCTCCACACCAGCAGCAGCACCAGCAGCAGTGGAAACTCCGAGGATCCCTTCCCCGGAGTTGGTGATATTGTCCCCGTTGGTGGTGCGACTACCACCGCTGCCAGCGACACCGGCGTATCCTGAGGTGTTGGTGCCACAAGTGCGACAGCCTATCGGAGAGGTGAGTGAAAAGATGAATACTTTTCTACAGAGATGCAAAGAAATAGAACATGCTGCCCGATCTAGTGAGGCCGCGTTGACTAACATGAACCGCCTAAAGGGTGAAAAGGTTAAGCGACGTAGGGAATTAGAGAAAGAAATGGCCGAACTAGATCGTGACATTGCATCTCTGGAGGAAAGGTGTGAAGCGGCAACCTCTTCGATAGAGCTACAGTATAAATATAAGATTAGTTTTAGGTTAGTTAGGAATATTTAATTATGGTAGTTTTAAGTTTATATTTGTTAAGTTTATATTGAATAAAGGAAAAGGAAGTGAAATAAAGGGTGTACACTGTTTTTTGGTTTGGTACACATTGAACAATGCGATGGTTGGAGCATTTTTCTTCACTTCCTCTTATTATTATTATTATTTTTTTATTTCAATTCCAAGTTCTTCTAGACAAATACCTCACATCAATTTTTGTGTTCTCTAATCACTTGTAAATAATTCCATGTGAAGAAAATTTAAAAAATAAAAAAATAGACATGTTTCATAGTGAAATCGACAAGTATATTTCATTTGTATTTTATCCATTCAAGTATCTCTTTCATTGAATATGTCTTATGTCACTTTGCAATTTACCCCTACTCATTGAATATGTCTTATGTCTCACTGCAATTTACCCCTACTCAATGTCCCACTCCTCTCCCACTCCCTCTCGAAAGTATAAAAGTAGAAATCATCTGATGAAACATTCAGTTGATCAGCTAGCATCGAGATGGAACCCGATTCAACCTCCGAACCCTATAGCTGCCCGGATCAGGGGTACAACTTCAATTACTGGAATAACAGCCAGGTACAGGTAGTCTCTTCCACCACGGAACCCCACAGTCCGCCATATGAATACCAGGATCACGACATCAGGATGCAAGTTCAACATGTCACTGGCAGTGACGAAGGACACTTGGACGATTCGGAATATCCAGATCCTGACGGATGGTGGGACCCTGCTTATGATGACATTGTCCCAATGAGCAGCGACGACGACGATGATGACGACGACGACTCTGGCGATGATGCTGATGACGAGCTTGACGTTAGACGTCCTCCACCATCCCCTATCCTCATCGAGGATAGTCCTCCGCCATCCCCAATCCTGATCGATGATGATGTCCTCAATTCCGATGATGACATATAATCATCTACTCGTCCATCATTTCCTTTCCTTTCCTTCCACGGAGTACACACTTTTTGGTTGGTGTACACGAGGCACTGCGAGGCTGGGGCAGTGTCTTCCTCCCTTCCTCTCCCTTCCTCTCCCTCTTATTAGTTTTTTTTCCATAATAATCACTAAGAATTTCTCCTAATAATCGCTCAGAGTTTCATTCTTGATGTTTTCGAATCTCAAACACTGTTCTACATTTCACCCCCTCCATTTCATTTCTTCCAATATAAATATAGCAACAATCCCAGTTCTATATCATTCTTCCACAATGTCGAGTACAGGACCCATCCAAGTACATGAAATAGATTCAACGTCTGATCATTTGAGTACAACCTTCGCTCAATTTCTGCAGCGAATCTATGATCTTCCTGATGATTTCGCAGAACGAGTGGAACAAGGTATTCAGGACGACATAGATGCTGTTGACGATAATAATGCGGATGATGTGATTAGTATATCATCTGATTCAGATGATTATGACGACGACGACATCATGAGTATATCATCTGATTCAGATGACTACTATGAGGATGATATCATTAGTATATCATCTGATTCAGATGACGATACCATAATTATTGTTTCTGATGATGAGGAGCGTTAGTCCATATCATTGCATGGATTAATAAAAAATAACAGCCCTTTTCAGGGCTACAATTAAAGACTGAAACAATAAAAAAATAGCTCTTTTCAGAGCTACCATTATACTTTCAAACAGAAACAGATTCATACCATTGTTAACATTATGTTAACATTATAATCTCAAACGAAATATATGTATGTGAAAGTATTCATCATTATATGCATATGAATGATTGACAAATGCCAACTTCAACTTTCATTTAAAGTAGTACTCATCATATGCATAGATATTCAATGACTATCAAATTCCAAATTTCGACTTTTCAGTCAAAGTAGTAATTTATTTGTCATATAATGTATAGATATTCAAAGACTAACAAATAGTAATTTATTTGTCATATAATGTATAGATATTCAAAGACTAACAAATTTCCAACTTAGACTTTTATTAGTCAAAGTATTCATTTGTCACATAATCTATGAATACTAATACAACTAACTACTGTTTGTGTGAATGATGTAGCCCTGAAAAGGGCTGTTGTTTTTTTTTGACCAGTAGGTCCACGGTTATTGTGCCACAGGTTGGACATTATTACATATAATACATGTAGATACTCGGGTGAAGTTTGTTAGTGGCCTCTCGCAAGCTTCACACCAATTCTGTCCCATTTCCATAATTGAGACAGTGTTGTGGGTGTTGACATGGGCATACCACCCTCCATTATTGTTTCTATGCGAATAAAACCGAAAGCAGCACCAACATAGTTTTTTGTTCTCTCCATCTATTGTGCTGATCAATACGTATGCATCCAATGCACAATACAAATCCAAGGGATCTTCCAGTGTCTCACTGACATTGAGTGTTCGCATACCGATCCTCATAGCACCATCACCTTCAGTTGTGTCAGCTTCTATCCCTTCATCATCTCCTTCTTCATCCATGACCCTCTCAAACTCCATCACGTCATCATCTTCGTCGCTTTGGTTGGCCTCGTTTTCAACTTCGTCTATCTCATCTTCATCGACTCCAACATCTTCTGCTTCAACTATTACTTCCTCTAGCGGAACATTGACATCCTCATCATCTGATTCGTCTATCCAATTGTTTTCATCAACAGCAGCTATTCTATTTAATGCAGCATTTATTTTTGCAGAATTCATCTTGTTGTTGTTTGCTCACAGTTGTAGAGAGTGAATGAATGAACTCTAGGTTTGCAAGTCAACTTATATAGGAGGTGATGCGACTCCCACTTGACTCGTTTAGAGTGGAATAGTAGGAGAAGTTATCCCACTATACTTCCACATGATGTTGATTTGTATAAATAGAGATCGTAGGTATAGGAGAGAGCATTCAGAGTTTCTGTAAGTCATCTCTTAATATTTCTAATCGAATTAGTAAAATGCCGTTTCCAAAAGAGTGGAATGAAAAACCAAAAGTGTGTGTCTACCCAATGATGATTGCAGGGGCTATTGTGTGCTACTTTTGTCAAATAAGTAGACCTAAGGATTCAATCAATCCATGTACTGGTATGTGTAGTGATTGCGTGTTGCGGATTCAACTATCGCCTCCTTCTCATCCACCGAAGCGAACAAAATCGGATTATCGTCAACAACAGTTACAGTGTCTGAAGTGTTCCGAACCTATAATATTTAACAATATAGGTATCTGTAGAAATATTTGTGGTACCTGTGCTGCCGTTCCAACTCCACTGCAACGTTGTTTGCGTTGTGATACATATTCCATGAATTGTTGGAATCATGTATGCAATGCATGTAGATGTACTTGGGATCTGTGTGAGAAGGTTGGTCAACTCTACCCCAATAGGAGAATCCATTTTTTTCAATGTTGGTGTTTGACGCACGAGCAACAACTATTGAGGAATAGAGTCAAAGAACGTTCCACATCCACAGAGACATATTAACATTTTTCATTTTTTATTATCGTTATTGTCCTCTATTATTAATAAATATATATATTTTGAATTTATTTGTATTATTTTCTAACATTTAAAAATACATGCATGCAACACAAAGTTTTCCTCTTAAATGACAAAGATTGTTACATGCGTGAATAGTTTAGTGAGAGAGCGCATGTGCCAGTTGATGAAAGAGCGCATGCGCTAGTTTATTTTCTTCTATAAATGGTGAGGTCTCAGTAACATCATCACCTTTCCTATCCACATTCTATTGCTATCACATATCATTCCTCAGACCTTAATAATCATGAGCTCTATGCCGCTATTGATTGCTGAAGATGGTTCACCACTTGTTGATATCGATCAGACTGATTTTGAAAATATTCCAGTATTACATTTATCGAGTCAAGATTCGATAAATGATTTTGATATTAACGACTTCGTTAACTTTGCAGATGTGCCAGAACCAAATGAGCAAATTATTATTGAAAATCCGATCGTTTCGCAATTATCATCACTCAAACACTCTTCATCTACCCTTCCTCTTGGTGTTGATAAGAAATCTAGAACAATCAAGAGGAAGGTTACTAAGGCATCTTCATCGATTGTCACTGACTTTAAAGAAAAGAAAGAATCCAAAAGTGTTGTGCGACAGAAAAAACCCGCAACGAAAAGTGACAGATCGAAGAGGAAGCCAAAAGGTACTCCTAAAGAAATGAAGAGTGATTTGAAAGCTGAACCGCTATCTTCTTTCAGCCCCCTCCATCGGTTTGGGGAAATGAAAAGGAAAGCAAAATGCCGTCTTGTAAAGGCACAGATGACTATTGCTGAACTTGAAAAGAGTGAGCGAGCTATTAATGCTAATAATGAAACTCTTGAAGCATTAGATGCCAAGATTGCATTAGCGAAGGTTGAATTGGCTAGAATGTCTAAAGATGCTGATGAACTCCGTTCAAAAATTGGTAAAGATAAGCAATTCCATCAACGTTCGAGAATGCAAGCTCAGGCTGAGCTTGAGGAGTCGACTAAGCTTTATGAGACAGCATTATCAGTGAGAGATAATTGGCAAAAAGAGTTGGATACTGCATTTCAAAGTGACGGCGATTAGTTTTGGAAATGATAATGTGTTTTCAATATCGTGAGTTGAAAAATATAAGCGGGAATGGAGTATACAATTAATTTGGTTTGGTATACACAGAACATTGCGAATGGCTGGGGCAATGTTTACCGCTGCAATATTTTTCAGTTCACATACTTATAATTGAAATGAAAACAATAATGAACTTTAATATTACTTTATTCATAAAAGTCACTATTATATACATTTAAACCATATTTGATTCATCAATCCAAGAATTTTGTTCGCTAGGAAGGCCTAACCACTTTACATATACTTTATTTTTTCTTCTCTTCAACACCTTCTCAATCAGATATACGCCAGGATTCTCGGTTCGTAATAACTCTTCTTCGTAAAAACATCCTCTAATCGGCTGTTCATTCATATCTTCAAGATTATAAGTCGTTGGGATGGTTTTATTAATTTTAACAATCTTGAATAGCTCCGTGGTAAAATTCGCAGTGTAAGACTTTTCAAAAATATTTTTGTATTTACTTATACGTACAATATCATTTAATTGGAATTTGGGTTTACTTTGTCTTCCTCCAATTCCATTGATACCCTTGAATTTTAATTTTGTTGTTGAATCAACATTGATGGGTGCCATACCTATTGTACGATAAACTTTATTATTATATCTACTAGTTATAATTGGAAGAATATCAAGCCATTTGTGACTCTCATCGAAAATTCCTTGTAGAGCCATGCCTTTATTGTACGAATCACTCTTTCTGCTATAGCTGCCTTCTTTGTGCTAAATGTTGAATAATGATTGATATTATATTCTCGCATGAGAGATGAGAAGCTTTTATTGAAAAATTCTTTCCCTTGATCGCTTTGTATGTGTTTGGGGGAGTATTTGGCTTCTTTCAGTACATGTTTCATTGCATTAGTTACTGTACTACCTGTTTTATCTTTAACTGCTACAGTCCACAGATATTTGGAGTAACAATCTATCACTACAAGTATATATCGGTATCCTTCATTACTTTTTGCATAAGGTTGCAGTTCAGCTAAATCTATTTGCCATAGATCTGCAAAACCTTTGATGGTGGTTATTCTTCTACGAAAATTACGTCTTGCAGGTTTATGTAATTCATTAACAACTTGTCGTTTGACATCACTTATTTCATTAGTCATTCTATTTCAATATGATTAAAGAGAAAAGGTGATAATGTTACTGCATTGAATGATGATGTGACAGTGATCATTACATGTGAATATGTTAATATATTATACCTTCTTCACGTAATTCTTCAATTATTGAAATTATTTCATTATCATGTCCGGTATGTCCAGCTGACTTTGAAGCTACCAATAGTCGTAGGCGAGCAACTAACTCTTTCGGTGAATTCCAGTACACATAATTCACAGGTTTAGAATTATATATTTTCTCCATTTTCACTCGTTTGAGTGCTCCACCAATTTTACTTCTACTTCTTATTGGATATTGTCGTGAGTCTAATAGAGGTTTGATAACTTCACGAAATTTTTTAGAATTTGTATTTTTAAAACCATTCTTCAGATGATATTGTTTATATGGAGCATTCGTTATTTTCAATATTTTGGAATAAACTTGACGAGTTTCTTCATTATCAACATCTTGTGGATTCTTCAAAAAAATCATATCATACAATTCTGGACTACCTGCGCATTCATATTTTTTCACTTTATTAGCATCCCAAAATGAAATGTTTCCATCTTTGAAATGTACCACTAGACTTCCCATTTTCAGCTTTTGTGTAATTGGATCCATACGTACGCCAAATGTTCCATCATATGCTGGATTTCTAGATTTTATATTATTCAAATGTTTCATCAAAACATCTTCACCACTTTCATTCATAACAGGTGAGATGTCAGGATCCGAGGAATCGATGTGGGACGATGATGGTGTTTCGAATAGAGTTGTTTTCATATCGTCTTGAAGTGTGCTCGTGTCACTATTCACAGATGATACACTACCAAAAGATTGTTTTCTTCCTATTGGAGTACTCATGGGATAATTTGAAGTAGATTGAACAGTTCCATGATTTGGTGATAACACTGGTGATTTAGAAATAGCGTTTGATGATAAAACATTCAATGGTTTTATTATGGGCTCATACAATCTTTCAAGTGTCGTACGATTTTCAATATTATCATTCTTGATAGAGTTGAATTTCTGCCTGCCAGCTTCTGTTGTCTCTACTAGTTGACGTTTCAAATTTATTTCATTGTTTTTATTTTCAGGATCTTTTTTTGTATTCATAATGCCCTTTTTTTTAATTAAAGCTTAATTCGTTGGTGAAGTGACCTCTACAATATTCAGTGATCGAATAAGTTCCAAAAACAAGATCATGGGTATATAAAACTATCGAATCCTTTGCGATATCTACCTTCATCTATTTTTCTATCCTTATCAATGACTAGAAATCCATATTGGTCCTCCCAGCATTTAACACACATCAATTGGAATTGTTTGAATGTTACATCGGGTGAAACATGATCTGAATAAATGTGTTGTAAATTCGTCTCATCTTGTTTGAACATTATAATGAAATTGGTATTGTCACGCACTAACTGTTTGGGTACCCGTGAATATGTCTGTGCTAGATAAAAACAATCAACATCCTTATGACGTCCCATACAGAAATATGATCTAATAATATCTTGCTTTTCACATATCACATCATCGAAAATGAAAACAGAATTAGGCTTAGCGTCGGAGGGTTCCACTATTTCTGCATTATTGCTGAATGTATAAAAACCTAATCCTTTTATAGGTTCCAAAACACTTCGCAAGTACTGATATTTAGGTTGATTGAGTGATTTCGAATAGAGATACACATTTCTAAATCTCAGTCCTTGTGGATGTGTTAATAGTGATATCATTGCATTCGTCTTTCCACAATTTGAAGGTCCTATAATGAGTCCTCGAACTGATGATGGAAGTAGTGGACCATGTCTGAATACCCTTTGTCCATTCAATCCACACCCAAATTTCTCATCTAGATTATCTACAGCAAACTTTTCTTTCTGTTTTACAATGCGCATCGTGCCGTGGTTGGAGACTATATAAATGTTATTAGCTTATTCATTTCAATGTGTACCATCAAACGATACGGACGTATTGAAAGTGATCGTAAAATTAAAAGAGGTTGTGGTTTTGTTAATGATTTAATAAACAAACTTCCTTTCGAATTACATCTACCCGGAGGTTATCAATACTGTGGACCGGGTACAAAATTGAAACAACGTTTAGCTCGTAACGACCCTGGAATCAATAAATTAGATATTGAATGCAAAAAACACGATATTCAATATTCTAAGCATCCATCCGATCTTGCAGCAAGACATTTAGCCGACAAAGAACTTGAATACAGCGCTTGGGATAGGGTTAAATCGAAGGACGCGAGTATTGGGGAAAGAGCAGCTGCATTACTTGTCACCAACATTATGAAAGCGAAAAGACATATGGGCATGGGTTGTAGTACCAATAAGAAAAAATGTAAGAGGAAACAAACGAAGAAAAATAAAATTAAAAAAGTTGCATTTGGTGCTGGGATAGTCCATAAAGTGCGAAATGTATTGAAGAAAGCTGGTGGGAATCAATTTGTGACGAATAATAGCAAAAAAGCTATCACTGTGGCATTGCAGGCGGCACGTAAATACCTTAAAGCTGCCGGTGGAAAGAAGAAAATCCGCACACCACGCATAATTCCTGTTCCCAAGATCGGTGGACTTTTACCATTGATACCAATTTTTGCTGGACTATCCGCACTAGGAAGTTTGGCGGGAGCCGCTGCTGGTATTACCAAGGCCGTGAATTCGGCAAAAGCCAGCAGAGCGGCTTTAATGGAAGCCAATCGTCACAATAAAATCATGGAGGCTGTAGCATTAGGCAAACGCGGAAGTGGAATATATCTCAAACCATACCGTAAAGGTTTAGGACTATATTTAAAACCATACAAAGCCACAAACAAAACAAAAAACTAATTGAACCCCTACCTCAGAGGCCTCTTACTGATCTCGATCTCAGTTATTATGCACAAAAAATGAAAATTCCACATTTTCGTGGTGTTTTTATGCGTGATAGATTACCATCTTCAGGTCCAAAACAAAACGAGACAGCTATTGTTAATTTAGATGGAATAAGTGGACCAGGAACACATTGGGTGGCATATAAAAAATGTGGGAAAGAAGTCACATATTTCGATAGTTTTGGAGATCTACCCCCACCATTGGAATTGACTCGATTCTTTCGAAAATGTTCGAATGTAAATGTAAATGAGAAAAGAATGTGGGATTCTTCACCATTTATATATGAAACAGATATTATATTGCAATCTAAGCGGATAAGTCTCACAGTTGTAATGTTTATTGGTAATGATGATTCATGTATCTGATTTGGTGGAAATATTTCATGAGCGAACCCCATCATTTCTGCTATTGAATTTGGATGTGTCAGATCAATTTCATATTTGGATCGCATTTCACATTTGAATGTATTATTATTGGCGTGTAAATAGAAAATATCATCTGCAACGACATCATTTGGTTTTTTATCATGAAACAATCTGAACATGATATGTTTCTGTATGACGGCATTGATCTCTTCTATTTCATAAGCACCACATGGAATTTCAATTGTCAACTTTTGCGGTATCGATGAGTTGTCATTACTGATTCTAAAACTAACTAAGTTATTAGCTTCAGTTATATTATTGATTGTATTGCACCCATAGAATCCCAAAAGTCCTAATCCATAACGACTGTTCCTATCCAATTCAATTGGTGGAAAAAAATCCGCACTCAAGACACTTGTCCCGACAGCTTGTAGCTCGAACTTTCGTGACATGACTGATGAATATTTTGAAACACATTTCAATTTATTATTGTACACAGCAACAGCACATTTGAGACAATTTACACTTTTTGGAAGGTGTTGTATTGTAATAAGTATCATTTTTATTGATACCAATATTCACATCCTCTATATTACAAATACAACACATAGATTTCCGAGGTATAGGACCGTCATTAACATCCGATTCTGAATTTTGATCGTGGTGGTGGTGCTCATAACAATATCTATGTTTCATTATATCGATGTCATCTTGCAGATGCTTAGGCAACTTTTCCCAAACATATGCAATCTCATGTGCAACACATGCAAGTATCACTTCCTTAGGCATATTTGCAAGCATCACTTTATCCATTTTTTTCAAGGTACCATATTTTGAAAACATTCTAAGTGAAAACCCCATTCCCTTGATAGCCTCCCGATCCAGTTTTGGTGTTGAATCCATTTTTATTTGGAAAATTATTTAGAGAGAAACTGCAAGCACAAGTGACCACAGAGAACTGTATTAAATTTCTGTTGTCGATCATAGTTATATTTGATTTTTACATTCGAACATTTTCGAAAGAATCGAGTCAATTCCAATGGTGGGGGTAGATCTCCAAAACTATCGAAATATGTGACTTCTTTCCCACATTTTTTATATGCCACCCAATGTGTTCCTGGTCCACTTATTCCATCTAAATTAACAATAGCTGTCTCGTTTTGTTTTGGACCTGAAGATGGTAATCTATCACGCATAAAAACACCACGAAAATGTGGAATTTTCATTTTTTGTGCATAATAACTGAGATCGAGATCAGTAAGAGGCCTCTGAGGTAGGGGTTCAATTAGTTTTTTGTTTTGTTTGTGGCTTTGTATGGTTTTAAATATAGTCCTAAACCTTTACGGTATGGTTTGAGATATATTCCACTTCCGCGTTTGCCTAATGCTACAGCCTCCATGATTTTATTGTGACGATTGGCTTCCATTAAAGCCGCTCTGCTGGCTTTTGCCGAATTCACGGCCTTGGTAATACCAGCAGCGGCTCCCGCCAAACTTCCTAGTGCGGATAGTCCAGCAAAAATTGGTATCAATGGTAAAAGTCCACCGATCTTGGGAACAGGAATTATGCGTGGTGTGCGGATTTTCTTCTTTCCACCGGCAGCTTTAAGGTATTTACGTGCCGTCTGCAATGCCACAGTGATAGCTTTTTTGCTATTATTCGTCACAAATTGATTCCCACCAGCTTTCTTCAATACATTTCGCACTTTATGGACTATCCCAGCACCAAATGCAACTTTTTTAATTTTATTTTTCTTCGTTTGTTTCCTCTTACATTTTTTCTTATTGGTACTACAACCCATGCCCATATGTCTTTTCGCTTTCATAATGTTGGTGACAAGTAATGCAGCTGCTCTTTCCCCAATACTCGCGTCCTTCGATTTAACCCTATCCCAAGCGCTGTATTCAAGTTCTTTGTCGGCTAAATGTCTTGCTGCAAGATCGGATGGATGCTTAGAATATTGAATATCATGTTCAGATTATTTCATGATAAAAAACCAAATGATGTCGTTGCAGATGATATTTTCTATTTACACGCCAATAATAATACATTCAAATGTGAAATGCGATCCAAATATGAAATTGATCTGACACATCCAAATTCAATAGCAGAAATGATGGGGTTCGCTCATGAAATATTTCCACCAAATCAGATACATGAATCATCATTACCAATAAACATTACAACTGTGAGACTTATCCGCTTAGATTGCAATATAATATCTGGTTCATATATAAATGGTGAAGAATCCCACATTCTTTTCTCATTCGATATTGATGTTGAACCTGGCTACAATTTCACTAAAGAACCACACAGTATTATATATATGCCTGTCAGTCCAGAAGGTCGTCAATTGATTCACGTCAGACATTTTTATGTCTACATCACTTGTAAGTTTGTCAAATTTACGAGTGAAAGTTATCCGAGCCTCTGCAATTTTATCGTCAAATGCTTGCCGGGCGTCCCGAGCAATATTGCCTATTGTGGATTGTATTGCAGCTTGTAGGGCTAGAAGTATAACTTCCTTTGCTCCATTAATTTCCCCCTCAAGATATGATACAGTTACACAATCACTCTTGTCAATTGGTTCACTTGTATTTTTCAATATTTTCCTTTGCATGTCATAATGACCATCTTTTGTTAATTTAAAACCATTCCCAGGAGGACCTCGAATGACATTACCACCCCATTTTCTTTTTCTACCAAACTTATCGATTGTTTTAGACATTGTGCACTCTACGATGATTCTCTTCAAACTGATATTTCTGTCATTTACATTATACTATATATTGCAGTAATTGATTAGGGAAATAGAAATAATACAAATAAAATTTTAATCATTTTATATTCATTACAGTAATACATATACATACATACATAATACATTAATATCACATTACTTCTGTCATATATTATTAATTATAAATGGCTACATAAATATCAATATTGAATTTTTCGGTTTTGAAGATATTGAATGATATTTCAATCATTGATCTCGGCAGATAATAAATTAATCAATTGATCCAATGGAGTCTCCTGAGATTGTGATTGTTGAATAATATTACTTATCCAACGAATGTTCTCATTTGGATCGTTTTCATAAAATTCAATATCATTATGACCCCAAGGAAGAGTGTGGGTAGTATTCGGAATGATAAATCGTTTATCGTCATGATATGATAATGCAACTTTATTTTTCAATTCAGTATACATATCATGTAACACGCTTCTAAATGAATACATCTTTCTGAATATCATACCACCTTGTTCGACGATTTTTTGATAATCTTCGCATGTCAATTCATTCTTTATTACAGATCGTTTAACCCCTTTGGCTTTCTTAAATTCACCATCAACAGATTTCACATAATATGCTTTAGCACCTGTACCATAAAAACTCATGATTGGATCATTTGGAAATTCATCTTTGAAGTTACCCAAGACTGAACTTGTTACTGGAATATTGAATTGGTTAACTATACTGTAATTGGATGTATCAAATCTACTTATGTTAGTTTTTATGAATTCATAAAAATTTTCTGTGTTTACTTTAAGAATGAGCGAGTCGGTATCTGTGTAAAGTAAAGAGACATTTTCATCAAAGTGTTGTTTGATGCATCCATAGAAAAAGTCATACATGACTGTTTTAGATAATTCTAATATGGAAAATCCCAAATATAATGGTTTATCGTAATGAACCTTCACTCTACCCAATTGAATGGCAACGAAATTATCAGTGAAAATTGAACAATTTTTGAAATTTGGTTTGGCTATGAGAGTGCTGGCACCTATATTTTTCTTTATATTTTCCCAATGTGTAACGAGTCTAACATCAATTGGATTATCTACATTCTCCATTGTCTTTCCATACACCGCATTATTCATTAGTTTATAGAAATCTTTAACAGATTTGTTGTTAGACCTATTACGCATTTCAGTATTAAGATCTATATAGGGTTTCATCCAGCATGATTGTTTGAATTTCAATACTCTATGTGTATTCATTACAATCAATCCATTTTTGACAGCTTGCTGTAGATTCCTATAATGAACAATATATTTCCTTTTATCATTCAAATTTGGAATTAATTTGGGAATTTTCGATTGTGTACGAGGTGGTATTATTTTTTCGACTAAAAATGGAAGGTCAGAATGTTTATCATGCAACTCTTGTGGATAATGAATGTCCACTTCAAATACATACCCATACGGACTATCAGTACTCACATCCATCACATCAAGATTAAGAATTTCATTTGGTGTCAACCATGTAAATTCACTTGTTGGTAGAGGTTGTGACATACTGTGACCGTATAGATTTGTTGCATCTAAATATGTAATGAATGTGGAAGGTTCATTGGGATTATAATTGGGTAAAAATCTATTATTTGCTATATGTTTCCTCTCGCTACATTGACTAATTCCACCTCGTATACCTTTTTGAAAAAAGTGAATCATATCAATGTCAGTTAGTAATTCCAATTCAACATTAGTGAACTTCAACATGGCATCCCATGATAATCCAGGTGCAGTGTAATATTGTGCCGGATCTAAGTTATATATCTCTAAACTTGTGGTGCGGAAATTTTCAAAAATATCACATAGTAGCAATACATCCGACTTCAAATACAAATCAGAGTATTCCCCCAAATTCTGACACTCGAATAAATTCCAAACATTTCTAGCCCTATCATAATCAGTTTCCGATATATGTTCACAATTGAGTGTGTCATAAAACTGATTTTTTGTCGGAAGTAATGGATAATTCAATTTGTCAATGTCATCAACAAAACTATATGGAAATACACCTTTCTGTCTCATCAAATTGAATTTCTCAATTTGTGGGAAATGTTTGTGCATCTCCAAACATTGATCGGAGGTCAAGTTTGCACCCAACTTCTCCAACGAATTAGTCATAAATTTATAACTATCGATAAATCTCATTTTGAGATAATTCTTCCTAACCACACCATCTTTATCGGTATAGCTGTGTGTAAAGAGATGCTTCGTGAAAGATATATATTTCTCTTTAGTTTGCGGGATAACATCAACTTTCTCTTTATTCCTATACAATTCTTTTATGAATAAATGACAATCATAACCACTTAAATTATGAAAAATGATAGGTATGAAGTTTGGTATTTTGAAATTTAAATTACATTTCGAGTGAGCGGCATGTGATCTTTTCTTTCCTGTGACATGACAATGATCTCTTACTTTGACGTCACCATCAGTAAATGCTTTATTACATATACCACAAGTTCTGGCTGCAACAAACTGTTCTTCTTCTTCGACAGTTTGTGTATCCATTGGTTTAGGGTTTCTGAGATGATTTTCATGTATCTCTTTCAAATCATCTTCAATGCTACTCACAAATTTCTGAGCTGCATCTACACCCCTATATGTAACAAATTTTGTCAAATCATCATTATATGAACACTTTATCAAATAAGCAAATGAATATGGGGCATGTTTGAATGTTTTAATCGTGTATGAACTTCCAGGATTTGGCTCATTCACATGAATCGGTTTAAGCACTGATTCAAAATCAGCATACACTACAAATGGCACCCTCATTTGCCTCTCAAAGTTTTCAAACATTAGTTTATTTTCCGCAACCATTCTACCATATTTATTGATCTTTAAATTAGTAGTTGGTGTTGTGGTACTAATGTGATTACAATCATACATATTATGACGTAAAAGCAATCTCTCATCAGAAAAATATATCAAACATCCGTCACAAAAATATTTTTTCTGTCTATGAGCTGATAGTTGATTAGAAACTAATCTTGAAAGATCTTTGATCCAACAATAGTGACCATTACCGGAGTCATCAGTTATAAACAACAAATTGACATGTCTCCGGAGTCTTCTCTGTGAGTATCGCAATGGACCAATCACTTCATACTTCATTTTACCCTTCTCAAATGTACTCTCTAAACCGTAAACATTAATTGAAATATCATTCCTATCTTCGAATATTTCGATACTCTTATTATTAACTTTAACCGGAAAATCCATACCTGTGACATCTAAAACAGTGGAAAAATGTGGATATGACGTAAGTTCGGACACTCGACTATCTGCAGGATATAATGCTGATGTTATAGCCCAAGCAAAACAATATTGATCTTCATTACGAACATTCACAACAGCTTTCTTCCATTGAATACATTGAGGCAGCTTCACATATGAACGTCCTTCCAGTGGACTGTATTTATTAATGTTGACCTCGAGAAACAATATTTTTTCACAAGTCCAACCTGAATTATAAAAAAAAATATTACTATTCAATCTTATTGAAATTTTTAAAAAATAAATACCTGAGTCACGATCCTGGAACTCAGTTGTTTGAGCCACAATTACATCACGGAATCCATCAAAAACAGCATTCAAATCTGAAGATTGGTCCACTATTTTATTTTGGGAATTAAATGACTTCGTGTCACTCGAATCATCAGTCTGAAGAATATAATTCCCAAAAACTTCCATATTCACCTTGATGCTTTTATGAATCCTGATGGCTGATTCCAGTAATTCAATGACCTTCTGCCTAATCTTATTGAAAAATGACATGTAGTCACTGGTTACAATCGAACTCTCCACCCTGTATGTAGCAATGTGGCAATTGAATGCATTCGTTATAATTTGAACACCGTCAGACAATTGAACACATGCATTATTTTTATGACTCATGGTTCTTCGGTGAGAATTCACTTGGCTCATAGGAATTGTCACATTACAACAATTGCACGTATACATAGGTGTTGCATTATCCACTCTCACCCGTTTCACTGCAGGCCCTCCTTGGCAACTCTGGAGCTGATGCCGACGAAGATTATCACTACGAGTGAAAGATTTACCACAGTCACAGGAATACATTTTATACAATAGTTCTCGCTAACTCACTTGATGTAAACTGACATAGCCAACACTCGTACGCTTCTTAAATACACTCTGATAGGACCCGTCAAGACGTCATAGCCAACCCCACTTCTCAACTACATGCGCCAAGATTACCTCCCAACTGAATGCGATAACAGATGTCGATATACGAGCAAGCAGTGGTCGTTGCGGTCTCGGAGAGGGTAGACGCTAGGCAAACGGTCCTCGGCTGCCGTTGTGTCACCATCGATAGCGGGGCTAGAGCGAACCTTCATCGCTTCGGGAGAGGTGAGGGCAGACCGATGAATACGCATTACTCTGCCAGCTTCGGGAGAGGTGAGGGCAGACCGATGAATACGCATTACTCTGCCACACGTCGTGGAGTGAACATGTCGCTCTCTAGCCGTTGAACGGTTATTGCTGTGACGTCACTCCACTACTAACTTGGTGCCCTAACACCGATGGAGCATTTATTACTTGGAGGATCTTCGAAGTATGCAGACGTATGTTTGTACATAGACAAACAAGCACATGATGAAACCCTGTACCGTGCATTCTCCTACACACACACATAAACACACAAAATCTCATATGAAAAAAAATCTGAACGATCCATGCACCAGACACTTCAAGGTCACAACGCCTTGACTTCACTGCACAACAAAAAAACTTCACCAAACAACAACCAATAAAAAAAGCAATTAATACGTCATAGTGGTGGGGGGAGGCCGAGAATCAGCTGTAAACAATTACTAATCTCGATATATTTATAGAAATCATGTATGGTCTGATGAACCTTATCTTTGATAAAACAAATCCTTACGTTGTATGTGGTGACATCAATGTAAATTTATTAACTGAAAATAAAGACACTCACAAAGTAATTAATTTATTCAAGGAATTTGACATGATAAACCACATTGACGAACCAACTCGCATTTCTACTACTGTTTCAACTGGTATAGATGTAATATTCTCTAATCTATCCATTATGTCAACCAATATCGAACACTCATACTTATCAGACCATACATTTCAGATTTGTACATTTCCATGTTTATTAAATGATTGTGAGTCAGATGAAATTATATTTAAACGGGACTTTTCAGAATCTAACTTAACAACTTTCAGAAACTTAGTATTGAATGAAAAATGGACTGAGGTATTCAATTCAAAAACTGTAGATGAGGCATACAATTGTTTTCACTCCACTTTCGAATATTACTTCAATATTGCTTTCACGTTAAAAAAGAAAAAAATCAAGAATAACAAAAAGCCATGGTTCAAATGATGAATCTTCATCAAATGTTATGTGAAATGTCGAAAATAGTCAAACATACACAAAATGATTGCATTAAAGAACATTATAAATGTCTAAAGGTTCAGTATAGAGATAAACTCAAGAAGGCTAAATTAGAATATGATAATAATAGAATAAACAACGCCAATAACATATCAAGGGAAAGTTTGAAGATAATCAATGAAGCAAAAAATAAATCAACAAATCCATTACCATCAAAACTGACAATGAATAATATTCAGGAAAAAGATAAAACTAAGATTTGTAATCACTTCAATGAATTCTTTACGAACGTGGGAGCTACTAAACCGAACTTGGAGAACATGAAACGTAAACTTTTCGATAATACTATATTTTTAGGACCATCCACACCACAGGAGATCTATGAAATCATAAAAAAACGAAAAAAACCTCTGCAGGTGTAGATGATATATGCGGAAAAGTTAATGATTTAATATGTTATCCACTATCACACATAATAAACATGTCGTTTGTTGACGGACATTATCCAAAGGTTTTAAAGATATCAAAATCAGTCCCAATTTATAAAGGGAAAGGATCCAGAGAAGATGTGGGCAATTACAGAAATGTATGCCTAAAATCCCAATTTGCCAAGGTAATTGACAGCACCTTCAATATACGACCCACTTCTTTTTTGGAAGAAAACAATCTCATTTCAAATTGTCAACACGGGTTTAGACATGGAAAATCTATTGAAACTGCCACTAAAGTATTATGCACACAAATCTATCAATATCTGAATGATAAAAAAATTCCTATTGCTCTATTTTTTGATCTGAGTCGCGCTTTTGACACAGTTGATCATATACTATTATTAGATAAGCTCTATAATCTGGGCGTCCGGGGTGTGGGTAATAAGTGGATTGCATCTTACTTAGAAAACAGGACACAGATAGTAATTATTGAATCTGTTGAGTCAAAGCCTGCAGATGTAACTGTTGGTGTACCACAGGGATCGGTTCTGGGTCCTTTACTCTTTATTGTTTTTATTAGTGATATAACATATTCATGCAGATCCGAAAATAAAATCATCATTTATGCTGATGATACTAATCAGTTAATTGCGGAGAGTAATCTAGCAGAATCGGTGAAAATATCAAATATTGCAGCAAATATGTTTTATGAATGATGTGTCGATAACAGACTATCAGTTAATATAAAAAAGACATTTTTCATGTTATTCCAGCCAAAGAATATTCGTTATGATTATAGTCCATTAATAAGGATGAATCATAAGTCTATAGAACAAGTTGGTCACATTAAATTTCTTGGAATTTATGTGGATCATAAGCTTACAAGGGAAATTCATATAAACAATTTAGTATCCAAATTGAGCAGTATTTGCTTTGTTATTCGACAACTGCAAGGCAATGTCTCTTTGGATATTCTTAAACTAACATACCATGGACTTGCTAATTCCTTATTAAGCTATGGCCTGATATTCTGGGGTAACTCTGCTTACGTACATAAAGTATTCATTATACAGAAAAAAATTATAAGATGTATGGTCAAAGCTCATTATCAGGCGAGCTGTAGACCAATATTTAAAAGACTGTCCATTCCGACCTTGTCTTGTATGTATATATATTTAATAACCAGCAATATCAAAAAAGAAAAACATAGTCATGTGAGAGGAAATACTCTACATGAGTATACCACTCGCAATGCAAGTGAAATACGTCCACCGTTTTCCCGTCTAGGCCTAGCACAAAATTCTTTCACGTATCAAGTGTTATAATCAATGCGTAAAATCAATTGGTGAAATAAAAAAATTTGGAGTATTCAAAGCAACATTCCATGACTTTTTAATTAATCATGCGTTTTATTCTGTAGATGAGTTTTTAAATTTTCCTATCGATAATCCTGATATGTTAATCTATTAACCATGCATTTATGTTATGTGTTTGTTCATGTTATATGTAATTGACTAGTCTGATAAGTTTTAATACTGTACTGCACTGTGTAAGGCTTCATGAATGAATAAAAATTATCTATCTATCTATCTAATATTAATGTAAGGCTTAAAACGGTACAGCAATTAACCAACAATTTATACGTCATTCATATTTCACACCTCCGGTAGAAATGATCGGGTTTAGTACAACAGTACACTCCAAGTCCATTGGCTAATTCGAAAAACTTACTGTACTTCAATCTCATCGCAGTCAAATACGGAGAAAATGATAACGGTGCAAGATCCATGATTCTGAATGCCATATGACAAAAATCTGCAAAACAGATATTTGTGGTAGTAACCAATTGGAATGTCCACATTGACGAAATATTTAAACTTTTTCTTGCAATTGCCGAAGTCACACAATGAGCTGCAGCGGCCTGTAGTGACGGTTTCTCGTGACTCAACCTGAAATCCAGAATAGCCACCTCTAGAATGAATTCTGAGAGGGACTCATGCTCACTTCGGAGTCCTCCAATCGTGTTATAGATTTTCAGAAAATCCAAAGGCAAGGGTTGTCCCAATCCAAAATTCAAAGTAGTCAACATTTCCCGTTCTATTCGAAAAATTTCTCCGTGACTGTAACGAATTACAGCATTTTCAAGAAACTTGTGCAACTCCGGGTGTTTCCTTTTCTCGTACTTCCAGCCAATTAGTAGAGCCGACGTTGCTATAAGGAAATGATCTTCATTCTTCATATATTTTTTCCCACTGAAAAATCTGTCTAAAATGGAAACGCTGAGGTGGAGCGTTTCGATGTTGAAACAGTGACACAACTGTACTGTCATCATCCAGTTGATTATTATCATCCTCTTGAATACCGTTCTCTCTTCAACAATAGTGACATTTATCTTCATATCAGTCTCCAAGAGTTTCAAGTAGGTTATATTCTCCAGAAAATACTCCTTTTCTTCTGGAGATAAATCGGAGGTATTGGAATCTGTCATCGACGCTTTTATCGGGCATCCAATAGATGGAATAGTTTTTTCGAAAAAAGCACCCACACTTACTTTTCCAAATTGTTTTCTTTCCTTTTCACCGTGTGCATTATCCATTCTGAAACAAACACTACTAGGATTACTTTAAGAATAAATAAGACGAATCAACTTAAGAAATGCACATAGTGAACAAATATTCAACTACATAAATTACGCATCCATTCAACAAACACATACACTATTCGAAAACTTTATATCTAAGAATTATATCAAATGAATAATTTTCCCTACGAAAGACGCATGTACTTTCATTCTTTATAAAATAAAGTACATAATCAACTTACCTGAAAATGATCCAACCAATTATAATCGATATGAACTTGTTATCTTGCAAAATTTCTCAACTACTGAACTGCTACAAGAGCTGACGTATAATGAGTTGTTCGTATATATATCTCTATTTATTAGGTAATATTAGGTAATATGGATCAATCAAATGATATTAATGACTCTGAGAAAAACAGGTACTAGGTTAATTGTGCACCGATCCCTGTTAGACAAGTTTTATTTACCTGGATATGCGATTGGTTACCTCGTTCACAGGCAGACGGGGCGATGACAAACCAGTTGTTTGTTGTTCGCTTCAGTCTGGTTCGAGGAATGATACACTGAAAGAACTCAATTTTCAATTATCGGAAACTGTCGACTTTATATTGATGATAGGCATCACCTTGCACTGACGAGTAGACAAACAGCCCGAAACCAGTCTGCAAGTGTGTTCCAATAATTGAAAATCTATTGCGGCAGTTGTATCGCCAACAGCATATGCAGGAATAACTTCAGTGGAAAACCCTACACTGACACCTGTCAGATATAATCCAACGCCCTTTGTGGTATTAGCCAGAGAAGTAGTTGTTTTCTGATAACTGTCAGTCCATTAACCTACAGTGTAGGTAATTTGAGACTGGCCTGAATGGCTTTGTTTCTGAACAAAAATATTATCCAACTGTTTGACAGGCACACCTCTTCCTCAGCAAAAAATTCAGAAATCCACAGCCCTTCGGCTGACTTACACTATCAAGGAAATGATTTCTCTTAGAGACCGTGCTTTCAAGAAATTCAAGCGAACTCATTCTCCCACTGCTTGGAATAGTTATAAAGATCTCAGGAATTACACAACCGGAGCAATTCGTCGTGAGAAAAAAGCATACCTCGATTTTATTCTTGCGAAGAAAAATTCTGAAGCAAGTTGGAACACATAGAGATCACTAGAAATTTTGAGAAAAAGTAACAATACAGAAATCCCGAATAACTTGAATGACGCAAACCTCATTAACATAAACTTCAGTTCAATTCCCCAACCTGAGCGTTCAAACAATCAATTTTCATTATAAGAACGATACCGTTCTCCTTCAGTAATTCATAAACCTCTTCATTTCAATGCGGTCTCGTCTGCAGTTTTACAGAATTGCCTCAATCGTCTCAAAAATAACGCAGTCGGCTCAGACAATATCTCACTCCTAATAATCCATCTCTTAGATAGACATTTATTGGATCCGTTAACCTTTTTTGCTAATGCCATTTCAACTAAGGGTGTTTTCCCAAGTTGTTGGAAGAACGGTGTGATTATTCCTTTACCTAAGTGAAACTCCCCTTCGGATTTCTCTGACCTGAGGCCTATCACCATCCTACCTTGTCTTTGAAAATTTGTTGAGATGATCATGAAGGACCAAATTTGCAGCTTCATAAATGATCACCAAATCACCACACCCGTGCAGTCCGGTTTCAGCCCTCAACACAGCACAACCACAGCTTTACTTTCCATCACCGACGACCTCATCAAAGCTGTCAATGAAAGTAAATTAACTTGTTTATTACTTCTGGACTACAGTAAAGCTTTCTACATTCTTGACTTTGACATCCTGTGCAATAAACTCAGCTTCTTCGGTTTTTCTGTGAGTGCGCTGTGAAATTACTTACCGAACCAAACTCAAAGAGTTATGGTGGACGGTATCAGCTTAGAGATTCTGCTCATAACTAAAAGTGTTCCTCAAGGATCCATTCTAGGTCCTTTACTATTCAGCTCATATATTTGTGACTTCCATCAGTCGGTAGAAAAATGCAACATTCATCATTACATAGATGATACTCAACTGTACTTCTCTTTTCAGTTTTCTGACATTTATTCTGCTCAAAACCTCATTAATCGTGATCTACTGACCATCTTTGATATTTCATCAGCTCATAAATTGAAGTTGAACTTCAAAAAGGCGGCAGTAATGATCTTTGGACCGGAAGGATTGCGAGATATTCATATAAATGATGACATTCTGCCTTTTGTAACTGAAGCAAAGAACTTATGCCTGTGGTTTGATTCTGAACTGCGCTTTACAAAACACGTTAGCCATTTGATTCAATTGTCTTTCGACATCTCAAGGTAACTGTTTCCAAATCGGAACTTACTCACTAAACAACTCAAACTAAAATTGTGTGAGGCTCTAATCATTTCAAAAGTTTCATATTGCGATAGCATTTATGGCCCTGCATTACTTCAATTTGATTTTCTCCATCTTCAGCGAATCCAAAACAGTTGCCTTCATTTTTCTTTCGGTATTCGAAAATACGATCACATATCACCGGTCATGAAGGAATCATGAAATTATTATACTTCCTTCTGTTAAAAGTCTCACTTTTGATCAAAATTGTTGCTTAGCAAACTATAATTCCTTCGAAGTCAGCATATTCGTAACCCGTACCAATGAATGAGGGCTGAATGTTAAAGACTCGACAAGTCAGTCACTAATGAAATTCAGTATTCCCATCGATAGACAACAGGCTGCAGCAGCTGATGTTTTATGTGACCGTGGCTCGATTTCGGCCGACCCAGGCCGAACTCGAGATTATTGCTACAGAAAAGATATATTTTCAATAATTTGTGTTGAATTCAGAAGTAGGATCGGAAAATATTTTGTCTAGTCGAATTTTTACCTAGAAGAAATACATTAATACATCAATGTACTAGATTTACCTGAAACCTTGGATCAAAATGAATATGATCTGCTATACTGTTTGAAAGCATAAACTGCATGCTGCTGTAGTCTACCTTAAAGAAACCAACTTTCTCTTAATGAAAATAATAGTTCAAGATTCAAATGTCTTTTTGAATCACTAAGATACAACTTTTCACCTAATTGTGTCTATGTCCTTCAAATTCATCAACCCACAGATCATGAATTCGAACTAGCCTTCAACCAGAAAATATTGTCGATAGAATTTACTCATTTGAAAGTGAATTTTATAAACTTCACATCACGATTTGATCTACACAAACTTTATTTGAAGAAATATATCACTGATGGAACTCAGAATTCCTATCGATAGACAACAGGCTGCAGCAGCTTGAAGCTAAGGTTTTATGTGATCGTGGCTCGATTTCGGCCGACATAGGCCGAAACCCAGAACACAAAGATAATGGCTCGTAGCCAAGGAAGATGATACAAATAGTGAGTTTCACATCACTTACAAGCAGCCGTATGTTACAAAATGGAGAATATCGCATATATTACATATTAACAGATGACCCTGTTTTTTAGCTTTTTCTGGAACAATCACAATGGAACCATTTAGTGCAGAAACGACAATATACGCTGATGGGAGATAAAAGTCCATTTGAAACATTTGATAATTTTATTGATTATGGCAATATTGAATATATTACATGATTATAAAGGAGAAAAATTAGCCAATTCCTCACCATAACCAGCTGTTTGACGTCCCGTTGGCGAGCTTTCTAACAAGAGTTCCCTTCAACAACGGATTCAAACTTATGTTCGCGCAATTTGAGCCAGCGTACTTCCTCCTAACAGTTTGCAAACTGGAAGAGTGATCTTCAACCAGAATGTTAGCGAAGGTAACATTTTCCAACTTAGCATATTCGTACCCCGTATAGTAACTGAGCGTAGATGTCCACAGATTTGACAAGTTCCTAACATCATCCAAAATTCTCATTGATAAACAACAAGCCGCAGAGGCTTGCAGTGAAGGCTTCACATAGCTCATTCCATACTTCATAAATGCCAGCTCCAATAAATATTCAGCTAAAACGTGATGTATACTCTGCATGCCAGCAATCTTACCGTAACTCCTCAAATAATGGATTGACAAGGGATATTCCAGCCTGAAATCCAGTTTTTAAAATTTCCCTCTCCATATGCAGTATCCGCGCGCTAGAATAAAGACCGACACATAAGAATTCAAATTCATACCCTCTGGGAACGTAGGTCCTTTCATATTTAGCAGCTACTAAATGCCGATGCACCAACCAAATGAAAAACGTCACGTCCCATTACCTTTTTCCCTTGTAAATATCTGTCTACTATGCTAACACACAAATGAAGCGTTTCTTGATGCATGTTGAAGTGAAAGTGAAACTGTACTAGCCAGTCGACAAGTATTGCATGTATCTGAGGAGTTATTTCGTGGTTTGGTTTCTTATGTATTCTACTAAAGTAAGTGGATTTTTAATGCTGTTTTAATGTGAGGTGGGGCGAAATTGGTAATATTTTTGAACAACTTGTTGAGACGTATTCTTAGTTCTCTTACCGGTAAAATAATTTAGTTTTAGTTTTAGGACACAACATCGAAATTCACTAGATCTCCGTTCCGGTTTTGTGATTCATTAATTTTTCAATGAAATCAGAAGTTTTTTCATGTACTTTTTTCTATTTTGTTATTTTTTATACCAGCACTGATTACGAAGCAAGGGCTCCATCATTAATTAATATTGTACAGGTAATGAAGTACTTTATGATCGGTCCGAATCATGACGTCATCCTCTTTTATATATTTGTAATGAAATGATGATAAGAGAGGGTTAGGCAGAGGTAGATATTCTGATATACAAACTACATGTAATTTACATAAATGAATACAAAAATAAATATTTTTATCATTATTATGAATATTACTGGAGTTTTTTTCCAACACCATTATAAATTATGAATATTTGAATGATCTCGACTCCGCTTTTCAGTAAAATACTAACTGCTCACCTTTTGTTATATAAAACAACTCACTTCATTATTTCCCGTTCTTTGGACACCTCAAAAATTTAGAAAAGAAAGGTCAAAGAAGCAAAAATTCAAAAACAGTGTTTATCAAATATAATTATCCAAATAGGGCTCCATTACTAGAAAGTTGTCATATCGGCAAACTTCCTCACAAGAGATCCCTTCAACAACGAACTTGTACTTATTTTTGCACATTCTGGCCCAGCATACTTCCTCCTGATGGTTTGCAAGCTGGAAGTCTCACTTTTGATCAAAATTCTTGCCAAGCAAACTACAAGTCCTTTGAAGTCAGCATATTCGAAACCCGTATAATAAATGAGGGTTGGATTCCAAAGACTTGACAAGTCGCTAATGCCATTGAGAATTCTCATTGATAGACAACAGGCTGCAGCAGCCTGAAGCGATGGTTTTACGTGGCTCATGCCATATTCCATAAGTGCCAGCTCCAACATATATTTTCCCAAGACATGATGAACCCTGCGCACCTTAGCAATCTGACCGTACCTCCTCAAAAATTCAATGGATGAGGGGCGACCCAGACCGAAATCGAGCTTAACCAGTATGTTTGTAGAATTTATTTTCCAGAATAAATGCGACCGCCAATGAACTGCAAATTATACATGCAGGGATAGAACGTCTCTTCGTATTTAGCAGCTAACAAAAATGCAGATGTCCCAACTAACTGATATGTATTACGTCCCACCTTGTTGTCCTGTAAGTATCTGTCAATAAGACTTACACTCATATAAAGTGTTTCAATACGCATTTTGAATTTCAAACGCATCTGCACCAGCCAGTCGATGAGTATTTCTCGCATCTTCGGAGTTGTATCACGTCCATCGAGGAAACCTTTCCTGATAGGATACTTATCCTCCAAGGTTCTCATATACTTGAAAATATCCTGAATATATTCGGTCACCATATAAGGATCATTTCTGCAGTCTTCATCGGGATCATCAATATCTAGTTGCTCGCAGGAGCAAGACTCAACAGCAGGCTTCTTAGTGAACCTGTCTTCGGCAACTGAGTTTTGATTTATTATATTTGACCTGTTTGTTTCAGTATGAGGAGGATGAATGGCAATTGGTGCGATGGTATTCAAGGTCGAAGGGTGATCTGGTTTCCGATCTGAAAGTTTGCCGTTTTTCTGGATTGAAATCCACAGCTTATTCCCAACTTCCTCAAGAGGAGCTCTTTTCAGACTATCCGTTGATGATTCCGCTAATGTGAGTTTTGAATGTTTTTCTGGTTGGTTTTGACAGTTGCACGTGATCTAAAATCCATCCTGTAAGACTACGAGTTTATTCCAAATTGAGTCACAGATTCTACAATACACCTCCACCTGGCTGTCTTCCACATAGTGTTCAAAGTACACTGTAAGCCACTAAACTGAGACTGATTGTCAGAATCGTCTACTTTCATATATTTATAATGAAATGCTATTGAGAGAGGTAGGTACAGGTTTTTTTTTTATTGAAGACAAAATCAGATCTACAGGTAACATTAAAAAAATTATGAGTGAATGGAAGCAACATTATTCAAAATTATTATTCATTCATTATTATTCAAAATAACCCTTAGAATGTTTGTATGTGCGTTTGTTTGGGCTAATATCAGAAACGTCTCAAAGATTTGATTTGATTAAAAAAAGTATTACATTTTAGAAAATGACGTCATTGGAAAAATCAACATAAAAATACTGTTCAGTTGCTTTGGCTGATAATTTGATCAATTATATTTAAAGTTTGTGTAACGATTTCAATCGATTCATTTCTTTGCAATAATTCCTCTGACGATTTCATCTTTCTTCATCAAGTTCACAGGTTTGTTTAGTTCTTGATGTAGATGAGAACTAGTATTGTCCTGTTCAGTTCCGATGTTGAAATAAATACATATGAAAAATACTCTTTTTGAGTTTCGACGTTCTGAATTTTCAAGTAAATGTGGAATTTTGCTTTTTTCTCTTTCAATGTCTCCAAGTTAAAATGTTTGAGGTGTCGAAAGAACAAAAAATAATTAAATACATTTTTATATATGGCAAAATGAGTATCTGAGTATCGAAGTCGAGTCAATTCAAAATTTTATAATAATAATAGTAATGAAATGATAGTGATGTTTATTTTTGTATACAATAATGAAAATTACATGGTGTGCTATGACAAACGAGATAGATATATAGTTTGTTCGTGATGAGAAAGATAATTTTTCTAATAGATATTTGAATGTGCATTGAAAATAATGAACGTCAATTACAAAAACAGTTCTCACAGATTTGGCTTACCGACAAATGTTTATGTTTAGAGTTTTATTCAAATACTTGGATAATGTATATTGTATATATTTGAGAACCTCTCATTTATTCCTCTAATTCTGACTATTGGCAAATATTTGTTAAATGACTGAGTCCACACTCCACGCATTCATGATCCATCACCAGATATTTATAGGCTCTCAATTCAGAAGCCTTCATTATTTGATTTGGGTCGAATAATTACTTATTGTACATTTTTTGAAAAATACTCCATCAGTTTTCAAAAATGAGGTTATGAATAGAGTCGATGAAAAAATATTCTTCTCACATGCTGGAATTGGAGATTTTTTGAATTGCGTTTGGCTAACCGAATTGTCATTATCAGGATGTCTGATGATAGAACGGTGAGTAAAAGAAAATCAGCTAAAACATTAGAAGGTTTTGTAAAGTCTTCTATGCTATGATACTTTTTTTTTTGTTAATAGCTTCCTAATTCATCTTTGGATGATATACTAGACAATAATCTGATACAATACATTGGATATGGAAAGTACAGTGTCAAATGTGAATATTTTGACATAATTAATGCATTTTCGTATTGCTTGATCATGAAAGGCTTAATTTGGGCATAAATTTCACATGGCAGTACATTATGAAGTGGATGTTCAGTCTTTGATCAAAGAAAACCAACAGTTTTTCCTCGGTTCAATTCAACATAACAGAGTTTCCATCAATCTCTTCTGGAAAAAAATATTATGCATTCATTGTCAGGGTTGTTTATCTCCATTCGACAAGTTCAACGTTCTGTGTTATCCATCTGTTCCAACCAGATCGACCAACAAATTTTTCTATAATCAAATTACAACTGTGAAACTCACAAATAGTTTTTTAAAAATATATTCATTGAAACATCAAAATAAATTTAATAAAACTAGTTCTCAACTACAAGGTGATGAATTCGAAAATAGATAAAATCGTAAGAGATATCATCGCAAAAAAATAAATCAATAAATAATGTCCCATTACTGGTGAGTTTTCATACCGGCAAGCTTCCTCACAAGAGATCCATTCAACAACGAACTGAAACTTATATTTCCACATTTCGACGCAGCATACTGTCTCCTAATAGTTTGAAAACCTGAAGTCTCACTTGTAATAAAAACTTTTGCTAAACAAACTACAACTTCTTCGAAGTCAGCATATTCGTAACCCGTATAATGGATGAGGGTTGGATTCCAAAAACTCGACAAGTCGCTAATGCCATTCGGAATTCCCATTGATGAGCAACAGGCTGCAGCAGCTTTAAGCGAAGGTTTAACGTGGCTCAAATCATATTCGAGCATATATTTACCCAAGACATGGTGAATAGTGGGCACCCTGGCAATACGATTGTATCTCCTCAAAACATTAATGAATACCGGGCGATCTAGGGCGTACAACATCCGTCAGATGATATCTTTAAGGGATCGCGCATTTAAAAAATATAAGCAAACTGAAACCATTGTAGAATGGGATAGCTATAAAGAACTGAGGAACTATACGACATCTGCTATTCGTCGGGAGAAAAAAGCGTATCTTCAATTTGTTCTTTTGAAGAAAGATGCCAAGGCAACGTGGAGCACATTACGTAATTTAGACATCTTGCGTCAGAAGTCAAACCCTGAACTACCACCTAACCTGAACAATCTAGATGAAATCAATCAGTTCTTTTGCAATATTACCCTCCCTGACAAAACACAATTTCAATCATCGCTTCTAGAAAAGTACCAAACTAAGAACACTGCAAATTCTCTCAGATTCTCTCCCGTTGACGAACATACTGTACAGAAGTTTTTAAATAAAATCAGAAGCAACGCTGTAGGTTCGGACAGCATCTCACTTCGAATGATTCGTTTGGTGGAAACACATGTCTTGGAATACATCACCTTTATACTGAATTCGTGTATCATTTCCTCGTGTTTTCCTTCCCCTTGGAAACATGCACTTGTGATTCCTTTGGCAAAGTGTAACTCTCCGACACATTACTCTGATCTTAGGCCCATTAGTATTTTACCCTCCCTATCTAAAACGCTTGAGCTGATTCTCAAAGATCAGATAATTGAATTCATCACTTCTTACAATATCTTAACTAGCGTTCAGTCTGGGTTTCGTTCTCAACATAGCACGGATGATATTTTCAAAGCAACCGATAAAAATTATGTTACATGTCTAATTTTATTGGTCTTTAGTAAAGCTTTTGATACCTTAGACCGCAGTCTTTTATGTAATAAACTTAGTCACTTTGGTTTGGATAAATGTGCCGTAGATCTTATTGAAAGATTTCTAGAACACCGAACTCAGTGTATCAGCCTTGATCACTTAAAATCTGCAGTTCTGAACAACAAATTTGGAGTTCCACAAGGTTCCATTCTTGGACCTCTCTTATTTAACATCTATATCTCAGATTTCTACAAATGTATTAAATTTTGCAATATACATCACTACGCTGATGACACTCAAATTTACTTATCTTTTCCGGAAGGCAACCTGGAAGCACAAGAACTGATAAATAGAGATCTCAATTCACTGTATAACGTCTCGTGCGCACATAACTTGAAATTGAATGCTAAAAAATCATCATATATGTTATTTGGACCCAAATCTAAAAGGAGCCTTATTTCCAACCTCATCAAGATCCATATAAATGAATGCTTCTGAATGCAAAAACTTGGGTTTGTGGATTGACTCCGATTTGAGATTTTCTAAACTTATCAGTCATCTTTGTAAATCGTCTTATAACATTCTCAGACAAATTTTTCCCAATAGAGACATTCTTTCTACACAACTCAAACTTAAGCTTTGCGAAACTTTAATTTTTTGTAAATTATCTTATTGCGATTGCATATATGGACTTGCACTTACTCAATACGACTCTCTTCGCCTCCAAAGAATTCAAAACTCTTGTTTGAGATTTTCCTTCGGTATACGTAAATTTGATCACATCAGTAGTAGGTTTGATGACTCCGGATGGTTAAGACTTGAAAAACTACGCACTCTACACATCCTCACAAATACACATAGATTACTATTAACAAATAAACCTAATTATTTATATAATAGACTTGTTAGTTTTTCCCAGACTAACAACTATTATACTCGAAATGGATCTGTCTTGGTCATTCCCAAACACAACTCGGCACTTTTTACTCGAAGTTTCTCCTATATTTCCGCTAAGCTGTATAATAAGTTGCCCAGTGACTTCAGACTTTACACGATAATGACATTTAAAAAACGCTTGAAACTTCTGCTTAAATCCTGGTAATTGGTGCTCTGTATGTCGATTTTTGCAAAACCCTTATTATTATTCATTTCAATCAAGCTTTTATTATTGTGTTTATTGTTGTATTGGTTGATTTATCTTCTATTCTATACTTGTTATTATTATAGTTTTTATTGTATATTTTTGTAAGGTTGATTTGAAAAACAGCTTATGCTGATAATTCGCCTGTTCATCTAATTTATTTTTGATGAATAAAGTCGATTTATTATTATTATCATTAAATTGAGCTTACGCAGTATATCCCTCTCGGTCTATAGAATTTTCCTATCAGAATAAACGTAGCTGCATGTGAACTTCAAATCATACAAGCAGGGATAGTAGGTCTCTTCGTATTTTGCAGCTATCAACAATGCAGATATCCCAACTAACTGGGATGTACAACGTACCGCCTCGTTGTCCTGTAGGACAATAAGGTTAACACATATATTTATGAAGTGTTTCAATACGCATATTGAAATTCAAACACACCCCTACTAGCCAGTCGACAACTATTCGCTGCATCCTCGGGGTTGTCTCACGACCATTGGGAAACCTTTTCTGATAGGATACTTATCCTCCATGGTCCTCGTATACTTGAAAATATCCTGAATGTACTCCGTCACCATATAAGAATCATGTTTACATTCTTCATCGGGATCAACAATAACTAGTTGTCTGCAGGAGGATGACTCAGCAGCAGGCTTCGTAGTAAACCTGTCTGTTTTGGTTCATTATATTTGATGAAATAATATGTGTAGGCGACGTTAAAATTAATCTCTTGTTTCTTGCTGAAAATAAAAAGAAAAATTTTTAGATGGCATTGATATCTTCAATTTAAAACAATTAATTGATACGCCAACAAGAATCACTTCAACTTTATCTGACGTTATTATAGTATACAATGAAGGAATAGTTATTCACTACGACACTCAGGACACATCTCACATTTCTGATCATAATTTACTATTCGGTGCAATTCAACATGAAAATTATAGAAATGAGGAACATTTTTTTAAAATATAGAAATTTTGAGGGAATTGCCAGAGATCAACTGCTGCAGCTGCTATTAGTATCACCCTTTGATGACATTTTGTTCTTTCAGGATGTCAATGACAAGGTTAAATATTTTACTGATTTGATGCTCCCCATATTTGATACTGTTGCGCCAATAAAAAATATAAAAATAAGGAAGGTTCAATATCCATGGCTCTTTCATAATGTGAAACTGATAATAGGTCTAAGAAATGAAGCTCTTAGAAAATTCAAAAATATTAAGAACGTTACAGATTGGACTTATTATGAATTACTAAGACCCCAAACCAATATCATGATGAGAAATGATGAAAAAGCATATTTGTATAACAAAATAAGATATCATAGCGATGTGGTTCTCTATCTATATCAATGATCCTTCAGCTATAACGTATATAGTAAAGTTTCCTTATTTAAGTACAAAAAATATATTATCGCTGTTCAGAAAGTCATTGATTTCATAGATTTTGTACTTCTGAAAAATTCTCAGTATGAACATTTAACATGTTTTCTCTCCCACTTTCCTCTCTCTTTAGCCTTCGAGATCTTCACTTGCGTACGAGCTTCTTCTCTCCTTTTAATGGTTTCCGCTCGTTCTTTCTCTTGCCTGGATTTTATGTCCTCCAGAAGTTGACTTAGTGATTGTAAGTCCAATTCTTCCTCTTCTGGTTCAGTGATTCTATAGTTGAGGCTGTACTTATTGGGTAGGAGGCGTTTGCCCTTGTTAGGTTTGGGCTTGGTTGTGTCACTTTCTTCGGTCATCTTGGTATTAGACAGAGTAGTCTTATTACCGAGTAGTTCAGGCAGCTCTTCCATGTCTACATCGTGGCTGTGGTTATCTGCCTGTTATCTGTCTTCGTGAGGCACCCCTTGGAAGGGTGGTTCGTTCTCACTATGTGGCTTTGAACCGATAACCTCCAATGATAACCTCCGGTCTTGCTCTCGGTTGGGCATCTCAACTAGTTTCAAGAGCTGCTCCTGCACCTCTTGCGTTTTGCCAATTTGCTCATTTAGCCTGGTTTCTAAGTTTTCTGTATTTGAGCTTTTGGAATGAGGTACCATCAGGTTCCGGTATACTACTGTCTAGTTCCCTGGAATTCGTTTCCATAGTGTCCTGGTCGAGGATGGGTGCTGCGTACGCGCTGACGAATTCCGGGATCTCCTGGGGTTATCCCTCCTGTGGAATGGTGTCCTCCTGGCTCCTCGTGGGTAGTGGTGTAGCGTGGTGGCTGATCCTGGGTTCCCTCGATGTCTCGCCATCCTCGATGTCCTGATGCTTGTCCATCTCCTTTGCCCCAGCGCGCGATGACAAACGTTTACCGAACGACGTGATTGAATTATTGCGCGACCTATCTCTGCCATCAATTTTCTTTATATCGCGTTCACTACCACCCTGGTTTAGTAATGAATTTGCACTACCTTTCTTGTTGGCTACGTTCGCGGAGTGATTTTTAGTTTTTGCTGTTACACTACCGTACTCACGATCAGTTTGATTGTCCGTGTCCGTATGTCCTAGCATCGACGGTCTGCTCCTCGCTCTACCACGTCCTAGAGAAGGTCTAGTCTTTGGAACTTTCATTTCTCGTTCTTTCTCCACATGTTTTCTCTCCATGCTTAGTCGTAATGTACGAAGTTTCATTTGTTTTCATCACATTTAAAACCTTGAAAAATAAATTTATAATTATAATTTGAAAATTACTATTACCAGTTTGTTGTTGATAATTTTTTTCAATATAGTTTTGAAAAAGCAAAGGACAAAACCTATCGCGCCGATGACCAGCATTCAATTTTCCGATCTTTTTTTAATTCACCAATGGCGTGTGCTGAAACATCACAAAGATGTGACGAGCCGGAAAAAGTGACAGGTTGAGGAAAGCACCTCTCGTGACTGGTACTATTGACTGACTCACTGTCTCATTGACTGGTCAGTCTGTCTCGTTGAAGTGGCAAGGCTAGAAATAAAATCAACAATACCATTTCGGTACATGTTGTTTGTAGCCTCATTTTAATTTTTTTTTAGTTATATAGATCAAATAAATATTTGAATGTATATGCTGCAATAAAAAACTACAAACAAATATTATTATCTGTTTACTCACTTCAAGAAGTGAAAACACTATGTCATCTCCTGAAGACGTCAACTTGGTTGGTAAAACGTGCATCGAGATGTTGCAGTTCCGGTGTTCAGGAACAGTGCTTATCTTGGACTTAGTTTTAGTACTTCCACTTGCATTATATGGATTAATTCATTCATGACATAATATACAGATACAAACAAATTTTTTTTTCATTATGTAATTTCAATGTAAGAGTTAAAACGTTACAACAATTAGTTAACAATTCATACGTCATTCATATTTCACACATTCGGTAAAAATGGTCGGGTTCCGAGTCCATTGGCTAATTCGAAAAACTTACTGTACTTCCATCTCATTGCTGTCAAATACGGAGAAAATGATAACGGTGCAAGATTCATGATTCTGAATGCCATATGACTAAAATCGGCAAAACAGATAATTGTGGTAGTAACCAATTGCAAGTGCCGAAGTCACACAATAAACAGCAGCGGCCTGTAGTGACGGTTTTTCGTGACTCAACCTGAAATTCAGAATGGCCACCTCTAGAATGAATTCTGAGTGGGACTTATGCTCACTATTGAGTACTCCAATCGTGTTATAGATTTTCAGAAAATCCAAAGGCAAGGGTTGTCCCAATCCGAAATTCAAAGTAGTCAACATTTCCCGTTCAATTCGAAAAATTTCTCCGTGACTGTAACAAATTCCAGCATTTTTCAAGAATCTTCTGCAACTCCGGGTGTTTCCTGTTCTCGCACTTCCAGCCAATCAGTAGAGCCGACGTTACTATGAGGAAATGATCTTCATTCTTCATATATTTCCTCCTACTGAAATATCTGTCTAAAATGGAAACGCTGAGGTGGAGCGTTTCGATGTCGAAACAGTGACACAACTGTACTGTCATTATACAGTTGATCGTTAGCATCCTCCCAAATACTGTACTCTCTACAACAAGAGTGAAATCTATCTTCATATCAGTCATATCGAAATTTGAAACACTTCGTAATAATTCTGATATTATAATCAATGTGAGCAACCTTGTGTTGCTAATGCACATATAGTTTCTTGAAGATTCAAGATCATATTTCAAGACGGAAGGATTTCCTTACATCGTTATTACCAAATGAGATTATAGCCAAACTTCCAATCTGTAAAAAAATCCGCAACAATATTCACCAGATCTCCGTTCCGGATTTGTGATTCATTAGATCTTTCAATGAAATCAAAAGTTTTCTTTATGTACTTGTTTCTATTTTCTGATGATGGTTTCAAAGTTTGAAAGAAATATTTAAAAATTTTTTGACGAGGAGAACCGATTGACCTGAGAATTGGTCTCACAGGACAATTTTGTTTGTGTATTTTCGGTAAACCATAAATTGTGGAGGTTTACTCTAGTGGTAACTGAGTCAAGTACGTTCTGTTTTTGTGAGAATGATTTTTGTTTGGCTAAAGTTCCACAGATTCTGTTGGATTTTTTTGTATATGTTAAATCTGTATTTCATACTTCGTATGTTGTCTCTGAAATCAATTGCCTTAATTTGTTTTTACGTATTCATGGGAATCCATTATAACTGTTACATTACCCTTATATGCGGAAAGAATTTTAATATTGCTGTCGGATCTGAGAGATTTGAGTGCAATATTTTCAAATTCATCAAGATTACTTTCAACTTGATATGGCCGTGAAAGAACAGTTTTGCAATCTGATCTGAAATCACCAGCATTCTGAGCGGTGGATTCTAAAACGCTAATTAGATCAAAAGTTGAAACTGTTTTTGGAGCAACTGCAAAATTTGATCCTTTCGCATATACGAGTTTTTCATCCATATTTAGTTCTCTAGAAGACAAATCTACCACCGTTATTTCCACAAATGTTTGATTATTTCGCATATCCAAGAAAAATGCTTCTGTTTTTCTTCAAATAAATTTTGGAATTTTTTAGTTTGGATTCTGTGTCTGGTGTTATAAAAATTAATATAAGATTTCTGAATGCAATCACATAGATAATTATAATCAAACGGAGGGAGATGTTGAATTATACATTGTTCTAAACTGAACTATTAATATCATTTCCAAATACTTCCTTATTGTGACGATGAAACTCTTTATCCAGTCTCTTATACAATTGCATGGCCGGTACTTTCCAAAAATCTTTTACTCTGTAGAATATCATAAGGTATTGTTAATCTGACGTTCCTAGGGATCATTTTATTGTCTCTACATCTGCATGGAAAAGGTAAACTGTTATGAGACTTCGACGATTTTTCATACAGATTCTCTAAGATTTTGAATTCCTAATACATTGCGCCACATATCGTACTCAATATTCTGTACTATTTTTTTGGGTTTATAACCTTCCACAATCGAAAAAAAAATTAAAGCTGAATCAGTAGAGAATCTGCTGAAGTGTGGAAAAGGAAAAACTGAAAAGTTCACCCCGTAAAGTTACTGCGTAATATAAAATACTGGAGTCCATTTAGAACAAAATGAATTTGTAGGCAAAATTTACGAATATGGCAAGTTATTGACTCACTTCTGACTTTCCAGTAGTTTATATTACGGAGTAACTTTTCGGGGTTGAACTTTTCAGATTGTCCTTCACTACAAATCAGCAGATTCTCTATTGATTTAGTTTTTATGTTTTCAAATTGTGAAATGTTATAAACCAAAAAAAAGTATGAAATCAAGAGACGTTTCTTGTCTCGTTCAGTCTTTAGCCGGGAATATTTCAGGAAATTATTTTTCACGAATACCACCAAACCTCACGACGCAAGGGAATCATATTGAACAGGTTATAAAGTACCTAATTAAAGCATTTTCTGATCTGTTTCAATCATGACGTCATCCTCTTTCATATATTTATAATTGAATGGTGATAAGATGGAGATAGGTAAAGGTAGATATTCTGGTATACAAATGAGTTAATGAAAATTGAATGTACTTTAATCAGATCTGCAAGTAACATAATATAAATTGCAGTGAACTGAAATCAATAAAAATTAAAAATAGTACCTGTCCATGACAAAAATATCATGTGACTATTGTTCCTAAAAGATAACTTTTGATCGTTATTGATCGACAGGAATTGTCACGTTTCAAGGTCTCTTATTCTTTGCTTTTGAGAAACCAAAATAATTTCTTTTTTATTCGGATCGTCACTTGTGACGAGAAGAGGATTCTTTCCAACAGACGTTCAGAGAGTGATTGGACACCGATGAGCCATCCAAGCATCTCCCAAAACCCACCAAAAAACAATCATGATTACTGTATGGTGGCGACTGATGAATCTAGCAGTTCCCCACTGAGTATTATTCTTTTTGAGGTCATTAATTTGATTAGTATAATCTTTCTTCGAGTTACATGAGACAAAGTAAATCAATGCCTAACTACCGAAATATAAAAATAGACAATCTGGTGAAATTTTCTTCAGTATCAATGAGGAATTGTTATTATTCCGAAAAACGGAGATTACTGAAATGTGAAAGAATGAACGAACGGTGGAAGTAATTTCATAGAAACTGTTAAACGAAGAGTAAATATCTGAAATTAACGATAGTGATTATACATATTGATTATGAAAAATGGATACCAAGGAGATGTGGAAGTAAAGGTGTTTAGTTGTGAAAAATAAATCTATATATATACATATAAAATAGAATTATATAGAATTATTTTTCACAACTAAACACCTTCACTTCTACATCTCCATGGAGATTGTGATTTTCTGTGTTGACAATACCTACCGTTAACACTAGTGTTAAAAATATTTTTAATACGCTACTTTGTAAACATCATCATTTAACCATTCAACATGGTATAATATGGAAATATTTTTCATAACTAAACACCTTCACTTCTACATCTCCATCGGGATTGTGATTGTCTGTGTAATTTACATGAATGTAACCACCACTCCATGTAACACTCCATTTATAATAGTATTTCCATGGATAGTAAATCTCCATTGAGAAAGAGCGATGGCACATCCCCTCACGAAGATGTCACTTTTGATGTTATTGATTATTCATTATGTTCAATGTAGTTTGATTCTAATGTATATAATGAATTGGATAATATAGAATTATTTTTCACAACAAAACACCTTTACATCTACATCATACTATATTATTATATATATATTATTATTATATATATATATATATATATATATATATATATATATATATATATATATAAATATGAAGTTTGTGATTTTCTGTGATATATCCCCTACCACTCCATGTAATTTACATGAATGTATACAAAAATGAACATTATTATCATTATTATGAATATTTGAATGAACGCGAACGCATTCCAGTAAAATACTTACATCTCACCTTTGGTCACATAAAATAACGCACTTCATTATTTTCCTTTCTTTGGACACCTCAAAAATTCAGAAAACAGTGTTCATCAAATATATTTATTCAAATATCAAAATAAAATAATCAAATAAGGCTCCATTACTAGAAACTTGTCATACTCGCAAACTTCCTCAAAAGAGATCCCTTCAACAACGAACTTGTACTTATTTTTGCACATTCCGGCCCAGCATACTTCCTCCTGATAGTTTGCAAGCTGGAATTCTCACTCTTGATTAAAATTCTTGCCAAGCAAACTATAAGTCCTTCGAAGTCAGCATATTCGTAACCCGTATAATAAATGAGGGTTGGATTCCACAGACTCGACAAGTCGCTAATGCCATTGAGAATTCCCACTGATAGACAACAGGCTGCAGCAGCCTGAAGCGATGGTTTAACGTGACTCATGCCGTAATCCATAAGTGCCAGCTCCAACATATATTTTCCCAAGACATGATGAACCCTGCGCACCTTAGCAATCTGACCGTACCTCCTCAAAAATTCAATGGACGAGGGGCGACCCAGACCGAAATCGAGCTTAACCAGTATGTCTCTCTCCATTTGTAGAATTTTTTTTCCAGAATAAATGCGACCGCCAATGAACTTTAAATCATACATGCAGGGATAGAACGTCTCTTCGTATTTAGCAGCTAACAAAAATGCAGATGTCCCAACTAACTGATATGTATTACGTCCCACCTCATTGTTCTGTGAGTATCTGTCAATAAGACTCACACACATATAAAGTGTTTCAACACGCATTTTGAATTTCAAACGCATCTGCACCAGCCAGTCGACGAGTATTTCTCGCATCTTCGGAGTTGTATCACGTCCATCGAGGAAACCTTTCCTGATAGGATACTTATCCTCCAAGGTTCTCATATAGTTGAAAATATCCTGAATATATTCGGTCACCATATAAGGATCATTTCTGCAGTCTTCATCGGGATCATCAATATCGAGTTGCTCGCAGGAGTGAGACTCAACAGCAGGCTTCTTAGTGAACCTGTTGTCGGCAATTAACTTGTTTTGATGTTTTATATTTGACCTGTTTGTTCCAGTATGGGGAGGTTCAATGGTAACTGGTGCGATGGTGTTCAAGGTCGAAGGGAGATCTGGTTTCCGATCCGAAAGTTTGCCGTGTTTCTGGATTGAAATCCAAAGCTTATGTCCAACTTCCTCAAGAGGGGATCTCTTCAGACTATCCGTAGATGATTCCGCTAATGTGAGTTTTGAAGCGAATTGTGATCGAATGTTTTTCTGGTTGGTTTTGACAGTTGCACGTGATCTAAAATCCATCCTGTAAGACCACGAGTTTATTCCAAATTGAGTCACAGATTCAACAATACACCTACTCTTGGCTGTCTTCCACAAAGTGTTCAAAGTACACTGTAAGCCACTAAACTGAGACTGATTGTCAGAATCGTCTACTTTCATATATTTATATATGAAATGCTATTGAGAGAGGTAGGTACAGGTATACAAAACAGGTAATGAAAATATCTACCTGTTTTATTTCATTGAACACAAAATCAGATCTACAGGTAACATTATACAAATCGAAACAGTCACTCTAAGGAATCCAAAAATACCATATGTTGGAGTATACGATGATTTTTTCATTTTTTTGTCAACAAATTCTGTGTTTTGAATCAAACTTCTGCAATTGGATTACACTCGTACTTGTTCATAACCCAACAAATTTTAATTTCAAGTATGTTCATTGATTTTCTCTAAATGTGCAATTCTTCTCATGCTATTTCTTATTAGACGCTGTATATTATACTTTTCATAATCTACAAATTAAATAATTTGGAATAAGTACCCACATCGGTCTATTGCGGCTAGTATAATGAAAATAGGTTATAAAGTCCTTTTGGCTTCGAAAAATGATCAATTATGTTTCATGATATGTAAACAAATCCATTGATGTCGAAATCATCGGAATCAGATGACCAGAAGTGAAAACCGGAAGTGGTCGTTTTTTGATGAATTCGAAACCTTCTCACCCTAAGGACTCCAAATATATCATATGCTTCTGTATACAATGATTCTTTCATTTCATTTGTCAATAAATTATGTGTTTTGAATCAAGCTTCTTCAATTTCATCTAACACAATCAATCGAGCGATATTTGATTTCTCCATTCTGATTAGCTGACCGACACCAATCTGTAACAGAAGTTAGTCTGAGTGTTCTGCAAGGTTTCGTTCAGGAGTCTGAAAATTCGCAAAACGAACCTTCATACGACAAAGCATGGACTTCAGTCATCTCCTGATAATGCTTACTTGGTTAGCGAAACGCTTCAAGTGATAAATGACTGTCATATTGAAACACGATAAACGCTTACGACAATAATGATGAAACGATAACGAATAAACGCACGCAAAACGGCCGAAAATGCACGCAAAACGATCGAAAACGCACGCGAAACGGTAGCACGAAAAACGGTCGCACGCAAAACGGTCCAATACTTCGCTTTCCACATTTTCGAATGTCAATTCCACAATACGTAACTCATCGACACCTTTGGTGCCATCTCCTTCTTCTCCTGATGATGCTAACTTGGTTAACAAAGATACAAGAATTAGTGTCCTTCCAACATGTTGGAACGCTAGACTCCTGTTGAACCGGCATCGGCATATATTCTCCTTAAATGAAGTATTTTGAAAAGCCCTTTATACACATTGATATCATATTTTAAACCGACATGTTGTTTTCTTGAATGATGTATTTTGACGCACCCTGTACACTTCGACGCCATGTTTGTTTTCAATGATGTATTTAGAGATACCTTGTACACATTGAGGGATCGCACGTTGAAAACGTACAGCCTCGTGGAATTGTAATGTTCTTTCATAAATGATGTATTTTGTCGCACCCTGTACACTTCGACGTCATGTTTTTTTCTTTTAATGATGTATTTTGAGACACCTCGTACACATTGAGGGATCGCAGGTTGAGTTGTCATAATTTTTCTTAAATCTGATTCATTATTATTGATATATCACTTTCGCGCTTCTAATCTTCGACAAGTCGTTCACGCCTGATTTTAAAACCGGCAAAGTTACATTGCCCCATAAACAACGATTTCTTTTACAACCGGCAACACCTGCTTGCGTTAGGAACGTAAAACATCGATACAATCTCCATCTCTCTTTGTCTCGATTACGTCACACGCGTCTTCGCTCTTACACACACAAACACATCTTTATATGAAATATTGCTTATTTCCCAAATCTAAGTATATTTTCCTATCTTCAACATGATAATGATGATTAGGACTTCCCTAACATTTTTCGAAAATCAATAAAATGCGGTCAAGTATATAAAATGAGTCAATTTCGGGCCCGACAAAACTTACGCTATAAATACCCATCATTCGCAGTTAGTTCCAATATCTTATATTGGTGTAGAGGCTGAGGACAATGCCTACTACGCGGACGATCCAGGTTCGATTCTCATAACTATAAACTTTTTTTAATTATGATCACGTGACAAGGGGGCCGAACGGTGATGCGGAGTCCCAAGGGGGCCGAGGGAGTACTAAAGGGGCTGATAGGTGTGGCGGAGTACTAAGGGAGCCGACTTCCATGCTTGAATCGCTTCGATACTCATTCCATCATGTGTCGATGACGCCACACGTTTCTCTCTTCCACTCACTAAAGTTTCTCTCGGAAATACTTACCAGCGACGCATGAACTTGAAGTGCGCTTGTACATACGTTGTTCATCTACTGGTGGTTTGAATTTCCCGCTGTATGTGCGATAGCTGATTGGTTGACTGAATGACAGAAAAAGTGGAGAAGTGGAGGAGGCCTGAAGTGGGTTTTGAAGGCGAAGGCCCAGTTTCCACATAATGGACGTCTGGCAGAGTCGAGGCGCTGACCTTTGCCCCTGCTCAAGTTTGCACGTATTTTTCCATAAGGAATGGCTTAGAACTCCTATATTACAATCTTCCTTTTCATTAATGGTTCTCACTAGAACATTTCGTTGTTGTCGAGAAGGATTTTTAGCAGCTTCAAATTCTAGGGCATGAATGATGGCTTCATTCAATTTTTTATGACGTACCATCCTCAATGACTGCTGCAGCTCCTTGTCACGAACCTCGTCGATGAAACTATGGACACTCATCCAGTGAATGAAGTTATCCGGTGCTTCTGGGTGGGCTTACTAACCTTTCGACTTCAGCTCCAAACTCTTGCAAACTTTTTGATGGACCTTGAGTTCTCATCTTCAGTTGAGCTTGGTAGACTTGTTGAAGGTGCTCACTACCATATCTGACCTCCAAAGCGGATATGACTGCTTAATAATCCTTTTGCCTATTCATTGGAATATTTTGCAGAATTTTGGAAGCCTTTCCTCGTAGTGCCAGAATGAGAGCTTTGCTTTCTCCTCGTTTCTCCACCCATTGTTTTTCGCAACGGCCTAAAATTGTCTGCGATAAATTAACCATGAGGATTCGCCATCGAAAGTTGGAGTTTTAATAAAACTACTGCTAGAAGGGAAAGATGTCGTTTCCGATTTGCATTTTTCCACAGTAATCCTTTTTGGTGTCGGTAACTCTTTCTGAAGTTCCCGGAAAATCTATCCAAACTCCTGTTCAAATTTCCTTTCCACCCCTTCAAGCTTCTCATCGACTACTTCTTCCAATCCCTCCTTTGTTTCTTGAAATACTTTTCCAAATTCTTCCTGAATATATCCCTGTACTCACTTGGGAAGATTTCAAATCTTCCAATGAATGAAGGTATATCTGAATGTCTTTTCTTCTAGTTTTCCTGTTTCACCTGAATATTTACCACCAAGTCTCTATATTTCTCCTGTTTTTCTTGAATATCTAGTAGTATTTCACGATCTTCATTTCGGCGTCATTGTTCTTCCTCTATTTTGCATTCATCTTCTTCTTTTCTGCGTTTTCCAATCTCCACTCATTCGACACTCCTTGTTTTCAACATGAAACAGCAAAATTTCAGTCGAATATCCCATTTCTCACACCAAATGTTACATTTTTCCCCGTGGGTCGACCAATAATTGATTACACTGAATAATCAAACTTAACTTCATTTCACTTCAAATACAACAAACATTTCAACTATTATTTGAATGTTTATCGTATTACTAGATCACTTCGTGCACCGCACTGTAACGTCTACTTGGCTGTCTCGATATCCTCGTGGCTAGGCTTTGAATATCGTAGTTTCTCCGAAGTTCTGTCGAAGTCTATAGTATTATTCTCGTTGCTTCTTGATTGGCGAGGAATCATCGTGACATTGACTGCCGATGAGATTGCTCTCCTGCCTTTTACTGAGAATTGAGTTCTCGGTCGATCCCATAGATGGCGTCTTGATAAGGACCGATGTCGTCTCCCATATTTACTACAGCTTGTCATCTGAGTTGATGGAATGTCTTGTAATAGGACTGGAAAATGATTTGTCAAAAACTGTAGAAACAACATTCTGCTCAAACTATCTTCGAAAAAATAAGACTCAGATATTGACCCATTATTCCGCCCCATACATTCACTGCCCATCCGTATTGATTATGGAGAATAATAATAAATTGATGTGTATTGGAATCAGAATTATTGTGTATGTTATGAACAGACTTATTGTTATGAAAAGTTGCATTCACTTATCACTATCCAAAAATGAATTGAAAAAAAAATCATCCTCGGCAACTTTATCTTATACCCACATACAAAATTCAATTCGTTTTCCATAATCGTTCTCGTGAAGTTCTTGGTGAAGCTGTATTTTATAAGGATGGTTGGTTTTTTGAGAATTTCCGAAACTCTCGCTTGATATTTCGGCAATAAGGTTTTGTGTTTATCAAATATAATTATTCAACTATTAAAATGAAATAATCAAATAAGGCTCCATTACTTCTCCAGGTGCTTCTCAAAAGCGAAAACCCATAAAAAAAACATCAGGATATGATTACAATTCGGACAGCGAAACCCACTTCAACAAATGTTTCAATTCTAGAATGTGAGAATAGCTATTTATGATATGAGTGTTGAAAGTGTGGTTTAATTTTGTGAGTGAACAAGTGTGCGAAACAAGCGTTGCGAGTTGAGCAATTTCACGAACAAAATGTAACTTAATTTTTACACAAATATACAATATATGATGACAATTCGGACAGCGAAACCCACTTCAACAAATGTTTCAATTCTAGAATGTGAGAATAGCTATTTATGATATGAGTGTTAAAAGTGTGGTTTAATTTTGTGAGTGAACAAGTGTGCGAAACAAGCGTTGCGAGTTAAGCAATTTCACGAACAAAATGTAACTTAATTTTTACACAAATATACAAAGCTTTTCTACAACTGTCCTGTTTTCATAATTGAATAGATAAATTTGATATTTCTATAAAAGCACATTTTGACATCTCTTGACAATTAACTTTTTTTTTCATGTCATCGCATTTGCGCTCACTTCATTATTTTCCTTTCTTTGGACACTTCAAAAATTCAAAAACAGTGTTTATCAAATATAATTATTCAAATATTAAAATAAAATAATCAAATAAGACTCCATTACTAGAAAGTTGTCATACTCGCAAACTTCCTCAAAAGAGATCCCTTCAACAAAGAACTTGTACTTATTTTTGCACATTCCGGCCCAGCATACTTTCTCCTGATAGTTTGCAAGCTGGAAGTGTCACTTTCGATTAAATTTCTTGCCAAGCAAACTACAAGTCCTTCGAAGTCAGCATATTCGTAACCCGTATAATAAATGAGGGTTGGATTCCAAACACTCGACGTGCCAGCTCCAACATATATTTTCCCAAGACATGGTGAACCCTGCGCACCTTAGCAATTTGACCGTACCTCCTCAAAAATTCAATGGATGAGGGGCGACCCAGACCGAAATCGAGCTCAAACAGTATGGGATAGAACGTCTCTTTCTATTTAGCAGCTAACAGAAATGCAGAGGTCCCAACTGACTGATATGTATTACGTCCCACCTCGTTGTCCTGTAAGTATCTGTCAATAGGACTTACACACATATAATGAAGTGTATTCTACTATTCGGTGCAATTCAACATGAAAATTATAGAAATGAGGAACATTTTGTTCAAATATAGAAATTTTAAAGGAATCGACAGAGATCAATTACTGCAGCTGCTGTTAGTATTACCCTCTGATGACATTTTGTTCTTTCAGGATGTTAATGACAGGGTTAAATATTTTACTGATTTGATGCTTCCCATATTTGATACTGTCGCGCCAATAGAAAATATAAAAATTAGGAAGGTTCAATAACCATGGCTCTTTGATAATTTAAAACTGATAATAGGTCTAAGGAATGAAGCGCTTAGAAAATTCAAAAAAATTAAGAACGTTACTGATTGGAATTATTATAAATTACTAAGAAAACAAACCAATATCATGATGGGAAATGATGAAAAAGCTTATTTGTATAACAAAATAAGATATAATAGCGATCATACTTCAAATTTGAGGTTTGAAGGCTCACTTTCCGCTGTGCTCCATCGAACCACTCTATATCAACGATCCTTCAGCTATAACGTATATAGTAAAGTTTCCTTATTCAAGTGCTGTTACAAAAAATATATCATCGCTGTTCAGAAAATCATTGATTTCATAGATTTTATACTTCTGAAAAATTCTCAGTATGAACATTTAACATGTTTTCCCTCCCACTTTCCTCTCTCTTTAGCCTTCGAGAGCTGCACTTGAGCACGTGCTTCTTCTCTCCTTTTTATGGTTTCCGCTCGTTCTTTCTCTTGCCTGGATTTTATGTCCTCCAGTAGTTGACTTAGTGATTGTAGGTCCAATTCTTCCTCTTCTGGTTCGGTGATTCTATAGTTGAGGCTGTACTTATTGGGTAGGAGGCGTTTGCCCTTGTTAGCTTTGGGCTTGGTTGTGTTACTTTCTTCGGTCATCTTGGTATTAGACAGAGTAGTCTTATTACCGAGTAGTTCAGGCAGCTCTTCCATGTCTACATGGTGGCTGTGGCTATCTGCCTGTTATCTGTCTTCGTGAGGCACCCCTTGGAAGGGTGGTTCGGCCCCACTATGTGGCTTCGAGCCGACAACTTCCAATGATAATCTCTGGTCTTGCTCTCGGTTGGGCATCTCAACTAGTTTCAAGAGCTGCTCCTCCTGCACCTCTTGAGTTTTGCCAATTTGCTCATTTAGCCTGGTTTCTAAGTTTCCTGTATTTAAGCTATTGGAATGATTTTCTGGGGTACCATCAGGTTCCGGTATACTACTGTCTAGTTCCCTGGAATTCGTTTCCATAGTGTCCTGGTCATGGATGGGTACTGCGTACGCGCTGACGAATTCCGGGATCTCCTGGGATTGTCCCTCCTGTGGAATGGTGTCCTCCTGGCTTTTTGTGGGTAGTGATGTAGCGTGGTGGCTGACCCTGGGTTCCCTCGATGTCTCGCCCTCCTCGATGTCCTGATGCTTGTCCATCTCCTTTGTCCCAGCGCGCGATGACAATCGTTTACCGAACGACGTGATTGAATTATTGCGCGACCTATCTCTGCCATCACTTTCTTTATACCGCGTTCACTACCACTCTGGTTTAGTGATGAACTTGCACTACCACTCTTGTTGGCTACGTTCGCGGAGTGATTTTTAGTTTTTGCTGTTACACTACTGCACTCATTATCAGTTTGGTTGATCGTGTCCGTGTTTCCTGGCGTCTGCGTCGACGGTCTGCTCCTCGCTCTACCCCGTCCTAGAGAAGGTCTAGTTTTTGGAACTTTCATTTGTTGTGGACAAACCCCGACAAAGCAAGTGGTGAAGTAGCCATATATGTGAATAACATATATACCTCCCACCAACTCTACGTCAATACTAATTTGGAAGCTGTGGCAGTAACCATACAGGCAGAGAAAAAAATAAATATATGTAATATTTATATACCTCCTGGAAAGGACTTAGACAAAAATGAACTCATGAACTTGATACAACAGATTCCAAGTCCAAGAATAATGGTTGACGATTTCATTAGTCACAGCCGTATATGGGGTCAAAACAAAAAAGGAAAAATAATTGAAGATATTACTTCAAAACTTGATATAAACATTATGAATGATGGACGAAGCACTAGATTCGATATACATACTGTTAACACATCAGCAATAGACCTGACAATTTGTGACGCATATCCGTCCCCATTTTTATCATGGAATGTTCTACCAACATACAACAGTGTCCACTATCCAATCCAAGTAACCTTCAATAACAGATACGATAATTCTGATCCTAATACACCCAGAAATTGGAACTTCCAAAGAGCCGATTGGACAAGCTATACGCAACAAATTGAACTGGACTTAGAAAAAGTCCCAGACCCTAATACCAACAATAACATAGATGAAATACTCAATATTCTCACAGGTACATTTTTGAAGTCAGCAGACACATTTGTGAAAAAAGTGAAACCACCCGCTAAACATAAACCAGTTCCTTGGTGGAATGAACATTGTGATAAAGCCATCAAAGAGAGTAAACATGCATACAACTTTTACAAGAGACAGTCAGAAGAAAACTTACTAGAATTCAAAAAGAAAAGAGCCAGAGTAAGACACACAATAAAAAAAAGCAGAAGAACATCATGGAGAAATTTTATATCAAGCATTAACAGCTCAACCCCGATGAGTCAAATCTGGCGTAGAGTTAAAAAATGTCGAAAGTTTACGATAACAATCATATAAAAGTACTGATAGCCGACAATACCATTATAACAGATAATCAGGAAATAAAAGAAAAATTTGCCGATCACTACAAAAAGTGTTCTAGTACTTCATTGTACACAAATACCTTCCAGGAGCTCAAGGCAGACAGAGAAAGATCACCGATAATGATGAATACGATAGTACCATCAACTCACCAATTACACTGGATGAACTCAATAACTCCCTTCTCTCAAGCAAAAATACCATTCCAGGACCTGACAACATACCACTGATATTCTTATGCGAACTTTCAACTGGCGCTAAGACATATCTACTCAAAATGTACAATAAAATATTGACAGAAAATGTCTTCCCCAGAGCGTGGCAAGAAGCTTTAATAATTCCAATTCTCATACCCAAAAAAACCAAAACAGACCTAGATTCCTAGAGACCGATTTCTCTCACCTGTGTTTTATGTAAAGTCCTGGAAAACATTAATAACAACAGATTAACATGGTACCTAGAGCATCACAACCTCCTGATTCCAGAACAAAGTGGCTTCCGCAAAAATCGATCCACAGCAGATAATTTGGTAAGCCTCGAATCAGGAATACACGAAAGTTTCGCGAACCAACAGCAATGCCTAGCAGTATTTTTCGATGAATTTCACTAGTTCGGACTTCCATTGTCTATTATATAAAATGATTTGAAATCCCTGAAACAAGTAAAAAAGAATAATTAAAAAAGAATAGTTGAAAATAACAATTATATTAAGCAACAATAAACCTGAAATGAAATGATAGTAAAATAACCTACAAGTAAAAATATAATAATTGAATAAATAAAAATTAAAGGAATGCAAAAAGAAAATAATAAAAATAAAAAAGTGTAGAGATTCCAAGTCACGTTAGTTCACGACGTTTCGATTGTTGGTATCTACAATCGTCTTCGGGTGATGACTGGACTGATTCCTCCGAGAGATGACTATTTTATAGGTCGTTGAAATACTTTCACTTTCTCTACTTTCCATTTTCCGCTTCACTGATTCCGTGAGAGATGACCGATTTGGCGGGAGTTGGTCATTTCTCGTTTGATGATGGGTTTCCATATGTTTCGTATATCTACGCTGGCCTGGCTGAATACGTTGTTGGACAACATGTATGCGGCTTCCTTAAATTTTCTCCTGAACCAATGTTCCTCTCTGTGCAAGATCTCAGCTTGGGACCACTCGATGTTGTGTTGATGGGTCCAAACATGGTCTGCTATTCCTGATTTGCTGGTTTCTCCTCGCTGTGTGTGCTTCAGGAATAGCAGACCATGTTTGGACCCATCAACACAACATCGAGTGGTCCCAAGCTGAGATCTTGCACAGAGAGGAACATTGGTTCAGGAGAAAATTTAAGGAAGCCGCATACATGTTGTCCAACAACGTATTCAGCCAGGCCAGCGTAGATATACGAAACATATGGAAACCCATCATCAAACGAGAAATGACCAACTCCCGCCAAATCGGTCATCTCTCACGGAATCAGTGAAGCGGAAAATGGAAAGTAGAGAAAGTGAAAGTATTTCAACGACCTATAAAATAGTCATCTCTCGGAGGAATCAGTCCAGTCATCACCCGAAGACGATTGTAGATACCAACAATCGAAACGTCGTGAACTAACGTGACTTGGAATCTCTACACTTTTTTATTTTTATTATTTTCTTTTTGCATTCCTTTAATTTTTATTTATTCAATTATTATATTTTTACTTGTAGGTTATTTTACTATCATTTCATTTCAGGTTTATTGTTGCTTAATATAATTGTTATTTTCAACTATTCTTTTTTAATTATTCTTTTTTACTTGTTTCAGGGATTTCAAATCATTTTATATAATAGACAATGGAAGTCCGAACTAGTGAAATTCATCACGAAACATTGTCAATCACCTTCAAACAAAGTATTTTTCGACCTGAAAAAGGCTTATGGCACTATCTGGAGGTATGACGTCATCAAAACCTTACAGACATGGGGCATCAAGGGAAACATCCTGAAGTTTGTGTCAAATTTTTTAAAGGAACGTAATTTTCAAGTAAGAACAAATAACACCACATCTGCCAAACAGATTCAAATGAATGAATACCACAAGGATCCACCATAAGCGTAACGCTGTTTCTCATTGTCGTTAATAATATTCTCCAACATATCAAACATCCTGTGAAAGTTAGACTTTATGCGGACGACTTAGTTATCTACACCAAAGGGAAAAACTCCTCTACCCTCCAGAGAAATCTACAGAAAGCCCTAGAATGCTTTGAGAATAGGTCAGAGAAAACTGGATTGCGATTTTCACTCAAGAAAACAAAATGCATGCTCTTCACAAAAAAACACCGCTACACAGAACCACTACTTCGACTTCATAACCAGCCTCTAAAATATTGTGAAACTATAAGATTTCTAGGGATGACGTTCGATAAAAAATTAACCTGGAAACATCACATTCAAAACCTGAAAACACAATGCCAGAATAGACTTAATCTGATGAGAACTCTTGCCAACACAGACTGGGGTGCAGATTATTTATGTCAAATACATATATATAATTCACTCATCAGATCAAAACTGGACTATGGATCCATTATTTACAATTCGGTAAAAAAGTCAGTTCTGAAGTCACTAGACAGTATACAGAACACAGCCATCCGCCTAGCTACTGGAGCCTTCTGTAACAGCCCAAGCCCAAGCCTACTGTGTTTATCTGGAGAACCATCACAACATAACAGAAGAAAGTACTTGAGCCTATCTAACGCTACAGCTATATCTTCAAATAAAAATAATCCAGTCCACAGCTACTGCTTCTCAGATCGCTTCACATCCACTTATAGGAGAATGAGAAGCCTTGATCCACCCTTCTACGAAAGGATAAACAGATATCAAGCTGAATATAACATCAGCATACCAGAATGCTATCCCCATCACATTCTGTCGCCTCCACCATGGACAATAAATATCCCGAAAATAAATACATCCTTGCAGCAATACAACAAATACGATACTAACCCTACAATGATAAAGCAACACCTATACCAGATCCTCGACACAATGCTATCATACACACGTATATATACTGATGGATCTAACACTCCTGAAGGAACAGCTGCAGCATTTTCAACAAACCAATACACCGCCACCTACAAACTACCCTCGTCATTCAGTGTTTTCAATGCAGAGCTCTACGCTGTATGGAAGGCCTTGGAATTTGCAAAAAATGAAAAATTACCAAACTCCCTTATCCTTACTGACTCTCTCAGCTCCATAATGAACCTTTCCCAAATCTATCCTCATAATGCAATCCTTCGAATGATAAAAATAGAACTCCAACAACTCCAAATTGGTGAACAGAACAGACAAAACTGAAGAACCACACTGTGATATTTGCCAGACGAAAATCACTGTTGAACACATTCTCCAAGAATGTCCATTATATCACCAACAAAGAGAGGACAATAACATCCCAGAGAATATCGCGCAAATCTTAGGAGAATACAGTGCAGTCGAAAATGTGATAAAATTTTCAAAACAAATTAATCTCTCAAACAAAATTTAGTACCGTTACACAGTATCAATGTATTCACTAACAATATGAGTGTCTTCAATAACTGTAATAGTTGATGAGACAATAAATAAAGCTAATTAAAAAAAATAAAAAAATTCCTTGTGCTTTCCCCAGATGTTTTCTCTCCATGCTCAGTCGTAAAGAAGATTTTACAGGCTTCGGGGTCCGGCCCCGGAGGTAATTTCGTGATACTCTTTACTACTTCCAAATTTCCAATATCAATGAAAAGTGTAGAACACTTCTACACTTAGAAATTTCGGAGACTTTCCAAATGTGTAGTTAATATTTGATTTAACTCACCTTCAAAGTTTTTTCCTGTTTTCACAAAAAGTCACATGAAAACTGCAGCGACTACAAATTAAACACAATCTGACACACGTCCGTTCCCAGTGACTGACACGTCCGTTTCCAGTTGTTATGTACGAAGTTTCATTCGTTTTCATCACATTTGAAACCTTGAAAAACAAATTTATAATTATAATTATAAAATTACTATTACCAGTTTGTTGTTGATATTTTTTTTTCAATATAGTTTTGAAAAAGCTAAGGATAAAGGCTATCACGCCGATGACCAGCGTTGAATTTTTCGATATTTTTTTAATTCACCAATGGCGTGTGCTGAGACGTCACAAAGATGTGACGAGCGGGAAAAAGTGACAGGTTGAGGAAAGCACGTCTCGTGACTGGTGCTATTGACTGCTCACTGTCTCATTAACTGGCCAGTCTGTCTTGTTGAAGTGGGGGATAGTCTTTTTTTTCATTTTCTGATTGATTCGGCCGTTACTTGATGAAGATCCATAGTAATTTCAAAAACTACACCTCAACGATTTGATCTCCACAAACTTTATTTGAAAAATATATCACATGTTTCGCTAAGACATTAGCTTTTTCAAGTGATTTGTATTTTTGTTTTCACTCTAGGTTTTCAAGGACAGAACTAAAATCAACAGTACCATTTCGGTACAAGTTGATTGTAGCCTCATTTTAATTTTTATTTAGTTATATAGATTGAATAAATATTTGAATTTATATGCTGTAATGAAAAACTACAAATGAATATTATTATCTGTTTACTCACTTCAAGAAGTGAAAACACTATGTCACCTCCTGAAGACGTCAACTTGGTTGGTGAAACGTGCGTCGAGATGTTGCAGTTCCGGTGTTCAGGAACAGTGCTTATCTTGGACTAAGTTTTGGTATTTTTACTTGCATTATTTGGACTAATTCAGTCATGACATAATATATAGATACGAACAAAACTGTTTTTTATTATGTAATCTTAATGTAAGAGTTAAAACGTTACAACAATTAGTTAACAATTCATACGTCATTCATATTTCACACGTTCGGTAAAAATGGTCGGGTTCAGAGTCCATTGGCTAACTCGAAAAACTTACTGTACTTCAATCTCATCGCAGTCAAATACGGAGAAAATGATAACGGTGCAAGATCCATGATTCTGAATGCCATATGACTAAAATCTGCAAAACATATATTTGTGGTAGTGACCAATTGGAATGTCCACATTGACGAAACATCTAAACTTCTTCTTGCCAGTGCCGAAGTCACACAATAAACAGCAGCAGCCTGTAGTGACGGTTTCTCGTGACTCAACCTGAAATCCAGAATGGCCACCTCTAGAATGAATTCTGAGAGGGACTGATGCTCACTATGGAGTCCTCCAATCGTGTTATAGATTTTCAAAAAATCCAAAGGCAAGGGTTTTCCCAATCCGAAATTCAAAGTAGTCAACATTTCCCGTTCCATTCGAAAAATTTCTCCGTGACTGTAACAAATTCCAGCGTTTTCAAGAAACTTCTGCAACTCCGGGTGTTTCCTGTTCTCGTACTTCCAGCCAATCAGTAGAGCCGACGTTACTATAAGAAAATGATCTTCATATCTCATATATTTACTCCTACTGAAATATCTGTCCAAAATGGAAACGCTGAGGTGAAGCGTTTCGATGTCGAAACAGTGACATAACTGTACTGTCATCATCCAGTTGATCATTAGCATCCTCCCAAATACTGTACTTTCTTCAACAAGAGTGAAATCTATCTTTATATCAGTCTCAAAATTTTCAAGTAGGTTATATGCTCCAGAAGATACTCCTTTTCTTCTGAAGATAACACAGATGTGTCGGAAGTAAATTCCTCGACTTCAATCTGAATTGTTTTGAAGAACGTAGGGTTTGCAACCATAGGCAGCTTGATGGTCTCAAAAAGACATGTGATCATTCCCAATATTCCTTGATTTTTGGTAATTGGAATGTGTCTGGTGGCATCCCTCAGCCGTTTGCCGAATTTCCATAGAGTGGTCTTCTTTCTGTCACCTCTTAATGGTTTCCTTATTGAGGCACAATGCAAATGGTTAATTTTGGGTTTAGCAGCACCTTCTCTGTGACCCATCTGTGATGAAAAATTGAACAGTACACTCCAAAATACCACTCACTGCTGCCTCTATTCGTGTCAAATGCACATTGGATTCTAAATTACTGTAGTGTTATCTATTTATATGTATATAGCTCATTAGGTAATAGAGAAACAGGTAGTTTGTTAAAATTCTAATTGATCTCATTGATTGCGTCTACACGAGTTCCCACCCAGTGTCCAAAATTTGTACCTGTAACGCTATCCGGGGTGGCCCCTACTACTCACCTGAATATGTAAAAAAAATGAACTGATTAGTATTGAGGTGGTGAAATATAATTCTGTCTCCAAATTCAAAATTTTAAACACTCCGTAATAATTCTGATATTATAATCAATGTGAGCAACCTTGTGTTGCTAATGCACATATAGTTTCTTGAAGATTCAAGATCATATTTCAAGACGGAAGGATTTTCTTACATCGTTATTACCAAATGAGATTATAGCGGAACTTCCAATCTGTAAAAAAATCCGCAACAATATTCACCAGATCTCCGTTCCGGATTTGTGATTCATTAAGTCTTTTAATGAAATCAGAAGTTTTGTTTATGTACTTGTTTCTATTTCCTGACAATGGTTTCAAAACTTGAAGGAAATATTTTACTACAATTTTTTGACGAGGAGAACCGATTGACCTGAGAATTGGTCTCAGAGGACAAATCTGTTTGTGTATTTTTGGTAAACCATAAATTGTGGAGGTTTACTCTAATGGTAAATAAGTCAAGTACGTTCTGTTTTTGAGAGAATGATTTTTGTTTGGCTAAAGTTCCACAGATTTTGTTGGATTTTCTCTGTGTATGGTAAATCTGTATTTCATACTTCGTATGTTGTCTCTGAAATCAATTGCCTTAATTTGTTTTTACGTATTCATGTGAATCCATTATAACTGTTGCATTACCCTTATCTGTGGAAAGAATTTTAATATTGCTGTCGGATCTGAGAGATTTGAGTGCAATATTTTCAAATTTACTAATATCACTTTCAACTTGATATGGTCGTGAAAGAACAATTTTGCAATCTGATCTGAAATCACCAGCATTCTGAGCAGTGGATTCTAAAACGGTAATTAGATCAAATGTTGAACCTGTTTTTGGAGCAGCTGCAAAATTTAATCCTTTCGCCCATACGCGTTTTTCATCCATATTTAGTTCTTTAGAAGACAAATCTACCACCGTTATTTCCACAAATGTTTGATTATTATGCATATCCAAGAAAAATGCTTTTGCTTCTCGTCAAAGAAATTTTGAAATTTTTTAGTGTGGATTCTGTGTCTGGTGTTATAAAAATCAATATAAGATTTCTGAATGCAATCACATAGGTTATTATAATCGGACGAAGGGAGATGTTGAATTATTAATGAACTATTAATATCATTTTCAAATATTTTCTTATTGTGACGATGAAACTCTTTTTATCCTGTCTCTTATACAATTGCATGGCCGATACTTTCCAAAAATTTTTTACTTTGTAGAATATCATGAGGCATTATCAATCTGACGTTTCTAGGGATCATTTTATTGTGTCTACATCTTCATGGAAAAGGTAAACTGTTATGAGACTTCGACGATTTTTCATACAGATTCTCTAAGACTTTAAATTCCTAATACTTTGCGCCACATATCGTTCTTGTAAATATTCTTTAAACGACAAGTTTTTTGTGAAGAATTCAATACTCTGTACTATTTTTTTGGGTTTATAACCTCCCACAATCGAAAAAAAATTAAAGCTAAATCAGTAGAGAATCTGCTGAAATGTGGGAAAGGGAAAACTGAAAAGTTCACACCGTAAAGTTACTGCGTAATATAAAATACCGGAGTCCATTTAGAAAAAAATGAATTTGTAGGCAAAATTTACGACTATGGAAAGTTATTGACTAACTTCTGACTTTCCAGTGGTTTATATTAAGGAATAACTTTTCGGGATTGAACTTTTCAGATTACCCTTCACTACAAATCAGCAGATTCTCTATTGATTTAAAATTTATGTTTCAGATTGTGAAAGGTTATAAACCCCAAAAAAAAGTATGAAATGCCAAGAGATGTTTCTTGTCTCGTTCAGTCTTTAGCTGGGAATATTTCAGGAAATTATTTTCAATCATGACGTCATCCTCTTTTATATATGTATAATTAAATGTTAAATAGTGATGAGAGAGAGATGGATAAGAGTAGATATTCTGGTATACAAATGAGTTAATGAAAATTGAATGTACTTTAATCAGATCTGCAAGTAACATAATATAAATTGCAGTGAACTGAAATCCATAAAAATTAAAAATAGTACCTGTTACCAAGTGATCATCTTCAAGAAGAAGATAAAACTGTTTTATATAATTAGAAATGTGAAAGAATGAACGAACGGTGGAAGTATTTTCATAGAAACTGTTAAATGAAGAGAAACTATCTGAAATTAACGATAGTGATTATACATATTGATTATAAAACATGGGTTCAATTAATTAAATGAAATTCAAAAAATCATTTCGTTTTCGAATTTTATCAAGATATTAAAAACTTTCGTGATTCTGAAAGGACCACGCACAAACCTTATGGAATATGGCTTCTGGTGAGTTCTGCTGATTTTTGGCATGATGAACTTTTCAATTCCTGATCAAAAATCTTCACGAGCACAACGAAACATAGTGGACAATTTTTAAGAAAATAATTACTCAAAGTCGACAATGTGGGGAATTTGGTAATGAAACAGGAGAAAAAGGCCATGTTATTTTGCAACTTCATGCGTCTCGGAAATTGTAGTATGCCCTTCAGCAATTCTTTCTGCTGTCTTTGCAGCACCTTTTGCCAATAATTGCAGACCATACAGGCTGACGTATAGAGCCACACTCCAAGGAATGAAAAAATAATTTTCATAACGTTATGAAAACAATAGGTTGTGGATATGTTTATATAGAAGATGATTCAATTGATATGTAGGGGTGATACAAGGGACAATAATAGAAGTCAATTGTATTACAAAATATATACGAAAAAACGTGTCGCAAGATTAAATGAAGAATAACACTCTGAGAAATTTTGATAAAACAATTTATACATTGAAATAACAATTGATCAACAACACACCATTGAAGAGTTTGTTGCACGAACTGAAACGCATTCAATCAATGATATTTTCCACCTCATTTCCATGACAGGTTCTAGTTTTCATTTCCTCACACGCTATTTTGGTGACTTTGAGACGTTTTCCTCAAAAACTGTCCTTTATTTTCCATTGTGCCCATCGAGACATTCGATCTGGACGTTGGAAAGTATGTCTCAGCAATGTTATTCTTCAATAAATCTTGCTACAACTTTTTTTCGAACATATTTATAGTGTTGCAACTTGTAACCTCATCAGTGTACCCATTTTTTGACTTCCATTATTTTTCCATGTACCATCTCCTATACCGTGTGGCACAGACTCATTTTACACCCCTTCTTTCTCCTTTATTTCTTTAGATATATCTCCGAAACTTGGAAAATTGAATATGCTCACTTGACGACACTTTTTGACATATTTGTAAAACAAATTCAACTTCCGGTTTTTCCGGAAATGACAACTTCCGGTTTTCAAATGGGACATGCTATATATTATCACAAGATCGGTTGAATCTAGTGACTCCTGCACTGCCTGCACTGACGCCTCTCGGATATAATCCAACGCGATTCGTGGTATTAGCCAGTGGAGTAGTTGTTTTCTGATAGGCGTCAGTCCATTCAATCTACTGTGTAGGTTTATCCGAAACTGGCTTGAACATTCAAAGTTCATTTCTTCAGATTTATTTATGTACTGTATCCACATTATACATATATTTTGTACCATTGCGATGACGGGAAAAAACTCTGAAACAATATAATCTGGGATATCAAAGTTAGGTATCGGAATGTAGTTCATTTGGTGCTTCCCTCTGATTTGAATCTTGTACATAAGATGGACTAGTTCTGCATCTGCTCCTCTCATTGCAATTACTGGGTGGTATTTGTTAATAATTGCTCCACCAATAAAAAAAAAATCCCTCTAATGATGAAGGTGTCGGGTTGACATTGTGATAGAAAAAATTCGAAGATTGATTTCATATGTACATTGTTCGCTTCAATTATCCACCGGTTTTTTGGTCACGAGGCGAGAGGCCTTAGCCTCTTCAGTAGTAGGTTGTTGTCCATTCTGTACACTGTAGGCCATTTTATGTACAATACCTAATTTTTCCAGAAGGTAGATGGCGTCTCTATGACCACGATCGTAAACAAAATTGTTATCCTCACTAAAGCAGTTTCTTATCCCAATAATGTCTTGCTGAAAAATCATTTCGCAAAGTTGATGCTTTCTTGTTTCTGGGATCAGGGAAGTGAAGTCCTTGAATTGACAAAACAACAGATGATGTTGGCTTCAATAAATGGTACAGAGTACTTTGAAATTCTTGTTCTTCTCCACTTCACAATAGGTCCCATCTATGAATGCAATGGCTTTACGCTGTTCAGGAATTGGATTATATAATATATTTGTGAATTGATTAACATGGCGTTGAATGTAATGTTCATGAGTGATTGAAACGGAACCATCATTTTTCTTCGTGAAAAATATTTTGATTTCACGCAGTAACTTATCGGGGTAAACTGAAAAGTTTGCCCTTTCTACTTTGTCTAAACTTCTTCATTATAATTTTCACATTTATCAGATTACGGAAGGTGAAAATACCAAAAAAATGTTGATACAGATCAAACTCATTCCGTGATATAATAAATCGTAATTTATGAATAAATTGTGTGTTTTTTCTTGTAATGTTATCCAGATTGGTACTAAAGAGCCCTAAGTCAAGTGCATCATGGCATCAATGTCTACCAGTGAGGATGACAGTGTTGCATGTAAGTGAAATTTTTACTTTCCATTCAGTATATTGTTTAGAAATCCTGTGAATTTTATCTGATTCAGTTTCATAACGAATGTTTGGAGTACAAACTTAGTAGAAAAAAGTGTTTTCATAAAAGTATTTGATGCGGGGGAAGATCCCCACTTTTTTCTATCAAGATGGAGTAGTAGAAAGTCAAAAACTCGACGGTTTGCCAAAGTTCAATTTTTAGAGAATGCAGAATTCAAATTTTTATTGATGATGATATGCCATGAGACGTTTCCCATACTATGACATATGTCTTTATTATTGTTGAAAATTCCTCGTTTCATAGATAATATTTTATTCTTGTTTCGTTCAGCCTTCACACAGTGCTGTTATTACGAGGCAAGGACATCATCATTAATTAATATTGTGAAGATTATAAAGTACCTACATGAAGCACTTTCTGATCTGTTCGAATCTTGACGTCATCCTCTTTTATATATTTATAATTTAATGGTGATAAGAGAGAGGTAAGTAGAAGTAGATATTCTGGTATACAAAGGAATCAATGTAAATTAGATGTACTCGTTTGATTCAATTGAAGACAAAATCAGATCCACAGGTACCTAACATATAAATTCTGGGTATTACTTCAAACTGAAATTATAAAAAATTTTAAAAATGGTTCCTGTCCATGATATAAATTTCATGTGACTTTTCTTCCTAGAAGGTACATTTGGATCGTAACTACAGGTGGAACATAATATTGAGTCTGGTAGTATATTCGACATGAGCTTTTCAATGGTATTAAAATTTATTGGAAATGTCAAAACGGTCCAGAAGTGTGTTTCCCACGATTTGAACGATCGACAGGAATTGTCAGGTATCTATGTCTGTCCCTCTATGCTTATGAGTAACCAGAGAAAATCTTTTTTGAATCGGGGCGACGAAAAGTGAATTTTTTACGACAACAGGTTACGTTTGAGGCGGTGGTGGACACAGATAAACCATCCAGGTGCTTCTCAAAAGCGAAAACCCATTAAAAAAACCATCAGGATATGATGACAATTTGGACAGCGAAACCCACTTCAACAAATGTTTCAATTCTAGAATGTGAGAATAGCTATTTATGATATGAGTTTAAAAGTGTGGTTCAATTTTGTGAGTGAACAAGTGTGCGAAACAAGCGTTGCTAGTTAAGCAATTTCACGAACAAAAGGTAACTTAATTTTTACACAAATATACAAAGCTTTTTTACAACTGTCCTGTTTTCATAGTTGAATAGATAAATTTGATAGTTCTATAAAAACACATTTTGACATCTCTTGACAGTTAACTATTTTCATGATATCGCATTTGCTGTGAAGTTGCCGTGTCAGGTGACGCCGAATCACCTGGTTACCAATAAACAGTATTGTTTACAGCTCTCGCTTTTTATTTGAAGTCACGTTTAAAGATCTTGCTGGTGTTCAATGTATATAATGCATTTGTAACAGAATTCAATTGCACGTATAATGATGAAATTTCCTTAAAAATTGATTACCAATATTATATTCACTGCTATTTGCTCGAAAAAACTGTGTTGACAATACCTACCGTTAACACTAGCGTTGAAAATATTTTTGATACGCTACTTTGTAAACATCATCATCTAACCATTCAATACAAATACAAAAAAGTATTTTCTTCATCGGCTCAAATCATTATGTTATTCCTTTAATACTTTGAATACCAGAAAATTCTGAATAGAGAACCTATAAATGTCACTTTTGACAACAAACCAAAATATATCAATATGCTTGGGTTCAGTCATATGACGACGATTGGTTCCAATAAAAATTGAACATTGCCCTTCATTTATACCATACATTTTCTCATCTCAATAATAATTATGACAAATAAAAAGAACGAAAATAATAGTATTTCCATCAATAGTAAATTTCCATCGAGAAAGAGCGATGACACATCCCCTCACGAAGATGTCACTTTTGATATTATTGATTATTCATTATGATCAATGTAGTTTGTTTCTAATATATATATATATACAATAGAATCATATAGAATTATTTTTCACAACAAAACACCTTTACATCTACATCATACTATATTATTCTATTCTATAAAATTCTATTTTATATATATATCTATATATATATATATATATATATATATATATATATATATATATATATATATATATATAGGAATATATATAGAAATATTTTTCACAAATAAACACCTTTACTTCTACATCTCCATGGAGATTGTGATTTTCTGTGATATATCCCCTACTACCCCATGTAATTTACATGAATGTATAAAAAAATGAACATTAGTATCACTATTATGAATATTTGAATGGACGCGACTCCGCATTCCAGTAAAATACTTACATCTCACCTTTGGTCACATGAAATAACTCAGTTCATTATTTTCCTTTCTTTGGACACCCCAAAAATTCAGAAAACAGTGTTTATCAAATATATTTATTCAAATATCAAAATAAAATAATCAAATAAGGCTCCATTACTAGAAACTTGTCATACTCGCAAACTTCCTCAAAAGAGATCCCTTCAACAACGAACTTGTACTTATTTTTGCACATTCCGGCCCAGCATACTTCCTCCTGATAGTTTGCAAGCTGGAAGTCTCACTCTTGATCAAAATTCTTGCCAAGCAAACTGTAAGTCCTTCGAAGTCAGCATATTCGTAACCCGTATAATAAATGAGGGTTGGATTCCACAGACTCGACAAGTCGCTAATGCCATTGAGAATTCCCATTGATAGACAACAGGCTGCAGCAGCCTGAAGCGATGGTTTAACGTGGCTCATGCCGTAATCCATAAGTGCCAGCTCCAACATATATTTTCCCAAGACATGATGAACCCTGCGCACCTTAGCAATCTGACCGTACCTCCTCAAAAATTCAATGGATGAGGGGCGACCCAGACCGAAATCGAGCTTAACCAGTATGTCTCTCTCCATTTTTTCCAGAATAAATGCGACCGCCAATGAACTTTAAATCATACATGCAGGGATAGAACGTCTCTTCGTATTTAGCAGCTTACAAAAATGCAGATGTCCCAACTAACTGATATGTATTACGTCCCACCTCATTGTTCTGTAAGTATCTGTCAATAAGACTTACACATATATAAAGTGTTTCAATACGCAATTTGAATTTCAAACGCATCTGCACCAGCCAGTCGACGAGTATTTCTCGCATCTTCGGAGTTGTTTCACGTCCATCGAGGAAACCTTTCCTGATAGGATACTTATCCTCCAAGGTTCTCATATACTTAAAAATATCCTGAATATATTCGGTCACCATATAAGGATCATTTCTGCAGTCTTCATCGGGATCATCAATATTGAGTTGCTCGCAGGAGTAAGACTCAACAACAGGCTTCTTAGTGAACCTGTCTTCGGCAGCTGAGTTTTGATTTTTTATATTTATCCTGTTTGTTTCAGTATGAGGAGGATGAATGGCAACTGGTGCGATGGTGTTGAAGGTCGAAAGGTGATCAGGTTCCCGATCTGAAAGTTTGCTGTTCTTCTGGATTGAAACCCACAGCTTGTTCCCGACTTCTTCAAGGGGGGCTCTTTTCAGACTATCCGTTGATGATTCCGCTAATGTGAGTTTTGAAGCGAATTGTGATTGAATGTTTTTCTGGTTGGTTTTGACAGTTGCACGTGATCTAAAATCCATCCTGTAAGACTACGAGTTTATTCCAAATTGAGTCACAGATTTAACAATACACCTCCACCTGGCTGTCTTCCACAAAGTGTTCAAAGTATACTGTAAGCCACTAAACTGAGACTGATTGTCAGAATCGTTCACTTTCATATATTTATAATGAAATGGTATTGAGAGAGGTAGGTACAGGTATACAAATCAGGTAATGAAAATATCTACCTGTTTTATTTCATTGAACACAAAATCAGATCTACAGGTAACATTATACAAATCGAAACAGTCACCCTAAGGATTTCAAAAATACCATATGTTTGAGTATACGATGATTTTTTCATTTTTTCTTTAACAAATTCTGCGTTTTGAATCAAACTTCTGCAATTGGAATACACTCGTACTTGTTCATAACCCAACAAATTTCAATAATAGGTATAAAGCCCTTTTGGCTTTGAAAAATGATCAATTATGTTTCATGACATGTAAACAAATCCATTGATGTCGAAATCAGATGACCAGAAGTGAAAAACGGAAGTGGTCGTTTTTTGATGAATTCGAAACCTTCTCACCCTAAGGACTCCAAATATATCATATGTTTCAGTAACAATGATTCTTTCATTTCAGTTGTCAATACATTATGCGTTTTGAATCAAGCTTCTGCAATTGGAATACACTCATAATTGTTCATAACCCAACATCTTTTAATTTCATGTTTGTTCAATGACTTTCTTTGAATTTGCATTCTATTTCACATTAGGCGCTGGATATTATATTTGTTACGCCATCTTTATTTTTTCTCTGTCGGTACACTCTGTATTCGTTTCCATTTCATTTGATGTGCAATATTTCATTTGAGTATGCAATATGGCGGCTGAACATGAAGTTGCGATTTTAACAACAAAGCTAAATAAGCTCAAAAAAAATGAGCTAATTGATATGTTAATTACTTTGAAAGTGCCAGTAGTGGTGACAAGCATCCAGTTGAAGAATTATATAAACAGAATCAGTGATAAAGTACTAAACAATAGTGTTGAAGGAAATGTTCATGTTTCAAGAGCAAACATAACCTGTGGTGACTGTAATAAAAGGTTGAAAGAAGTGACTGACATCAAAGACAAATTTGAATCTGTGAGTAAACTGTCTTTTCATTTAGAAAAAAGGGCCCAAGAGCAGGAAGATCTAATATACCTATTGAAACAACAATTGAATAACTCAGATTCCTTACCAATATTGCCATCTAGTAGCAGAAAAGCGAATCCAGTTGAAATATCTACAACTGAGAATATTCCAAAAAAACTTTATAGCCATACAGTAAAAAAGGTGAACAACATACCGAACAAAACTCTGTCTTCTGATAACGAATTTGAAGTAAAAACTGGTGGAAATCCCAGTAGGTATTCCCCACATAAAAACAATGTAAATAAATACAAACCTATACTTGGTAGCAATAAATCCGCAAATTTTAAAACAATCCCAAAATTGGGACATTTGCACGTTTCTCGTATTGGTGCTGATGTAAAGTCTGAAGATTTACTGAATTTATTAAAAGATTCGGCACCTCAAATACCATTTGAGTGTGTAGAATGGAATAGGAATGAGCGATATTTCACTTACTTTTCCTTTAGACAAGGTCCAGGAAGTATACGAACCAACCATCTGGCCAGAGGGATCCGTAATCAGGAGGTTTAAGTTTAGAGAAAATTTTCATCCATCCAAACAAACTGCAACTACAACTTAGTTCCAGTTATATCAATTGATAACCAAGGAGTTCTCAGTTGTCAGGATTTTTCGAAGCCCAATAGCAGTCAAGTAGTTAACAAGAGTATATGTCAACTTGAAATCTGTGCTGAATTGTGTGTGATGCACTTCAACGTACAGGGTTGTAACAATAAGTCACTTGATTTGGAGATAATTTTAGACAAACATTCTCCAGATATTCTATGTATTAGTGAGAGCTGGCTTAAATCACAAGAGTGTTCATCTTTTCAAATAACTGACTATAATTTAATCTCTTTTTTCTGTAGGGAGAAACGTATCAGGGGAGGGGTATGCATTTTTGCTAAAAAATCCTTGCAAGTAAATAACATTCCTATAGAAATTAGTATAGAGCAAGATATTGAGGTATGTGCATTAGCGTTAAACGGTAAGAATAAAACTATAATAATTTTATCGGTATATAGATCACCTCTTGGTAATACTTCAACTTTTTTTGATTCATTTGATCGATTACTTGTGATGTTGTATAGTAAGTATAAAAACTTAGAATTAATAGCTTGTGGTGACTTTAACATAGATATGTTAAGGTTTACTAATGAGAGAACTGACTTCATAAATATACTTGAGCAACATAACATTAGTGCTATTATAAGTGAACCTACTCGTATATGGGGTGATTCAGCAACTTGTATTGATAATATTTTGTCTACTTCTAATCCTATTAGTTACTCCATTAATCATTCCTATATATCTGATCACACTTTCCAGCTGGCAACTTTCTGCTATGATCAGGTTGACCATAACCAAGAAACTCACAAGAGATGTTTTATTGACTACAATATTGAGAAGTTTTCTAGTTTACTGCTGGAGACTGATTGGTCTTCAGTGTATGACTCAGTTGAAGCAAATTCTAAGTTTGATAGTTTTTATAATAAATTTTCCTATTATTTTGATACTTCATTTCCAAAAAAGGTAGTCAAGATAAAAAAATCTGGTGACTCCAGGTGGATAACTACTGAGTTGAGAGAAATCAGTAGAAGGTTAACCGAGTTATCTGAGCTGAACAAAGTATATAAAAATGGTTTATATCAGAGGGAATATCAAGAACTTAAAATAATATATCAGGATAAATTGAAACATGCTACGAAAACTAGCAATGATGATAGAATCTCTTCTGCTGATAATAAAGTGAAAGAATCCTGGAAAATCATCAAGGAATCCCAGACTGGTTATTCTGGCAATGCAATACCTTGTCTAGAAAGTGCTGAAGATGGGGTCCTTCTTTCTGATGATTTTGCTATATGCAACCTTTTTAGTGAGTATTTTTCAACTGTTAGCAGTAGCATATCCAAACCTGATACTAAAAAATATTAATTATATGTCACCTTCACATCAAAGTATTTTTTTATATCCAGCAACTAAGATGGAAATTGAACAAGTTATCAAAAAAGTTTGTAAGAAAAAATCGTCCGGTATTGATGAAATTCCTGGTCTTGTTATAAAAAACGTTGCCAATGTAATTTCTGAGCCTTTGACTCATATAGTTAACTCCACTTTCATAGAGGGGAGGTTTCCTGATATACTGAAAATGTCAAAGGTTTTGCCAATATATAAAAATAAGGGCTCGAGATCTGACTGTGCATCTTACAGGCCTATATCGCTACTTAGTCAGTTTTCTAAGATTATTGAATACTGTTTCTATCAAAGATTATATGATTACTTTGAATCATTTAGATTATTTTCTTCTAGTCAGAATGCTTATAGAAGAAATAAATCCACTGTTGGCGCAATTGATCAACTCATTAAACATGTGTTGGAAATCTTAGAAAACAAACAGCAAACTCTGGGGTTATTTTTTGATTTGAGCAAAGCTTTTGACCTCTTTGACCATGACATACTGCTACACAAATTGCAGTTTTATGGTATACGTGGTCCTGCATTGAATTGGGTAAGATCTTACCTGACTGGCCGTAGTCAACTGGTCTGTGTGAATGGAATTAACTCTGTAAGTAAATGTATAGTAAGAGGGGTACCTCAAGGCTCTGTTTTAGGACCTCTTTTATTTTTGGTTTTTATTAACGATCTTCCGAAATTTTGTTCGAAAGCTTCCATTATTATAATTTTTGCGGATGACACTAATATCTTGGTATCTGCGGAAACTATGTCCGAAGTAATTATCAAAGCTAATGAAGTAACTGATCAAATTGAGGAGTGGTGTTCTACAAATGGTCTGCTGCTAAATTCTGCCAAATCTCAAATGCTCAACTTTGTTACTAAAAATATAACTATTGATAAAAGCTATTTGGTAAGATTAAATAATGAAACTTTACATCAAGTTAATTGTACTAAATTCTTGGGTGTTGATATTGATAATAAACTTACCTGGAGTTTCCATGTTGATAGTGTCAAACTGAAGCTCAGTAAACATATATATTTACTTCGTAGGTTGAAACAAACAGTCTCTTTTGATGTTCTCATGGTTTTATACCACAGTTTAATTCAGTCAGTGATTTCCTATGGTCTTGAACAGTGGGGCTTATCAGCTAAAGCTGATGAAGTGTTTGTCATTCAGAAAAAGGTAATCAGAATTCTGGCTGGGGCATCTTCAAGTGCTAACTGCAGGCCATTATTCATTCGTTATAGTGTATTAACAATGCCTAGTTTGTATATCTACCAAACTCTGATATATATATAAGAAAAAATATTTCAATTATTCCTAGAAATGAGCAAATCCATGAACATTTCACCAGAAATAACCTTCAACTTTATCAGCCTTATCGTAGATTGACAGTATCGAAGAATCACCCCATGTGCTGTGGGATTAAATTATATAATAAGCTTAGTAATGACATTAAGTCCTCAAACATCAATGTCTTTAAAAGGAAGCTTGAGGTTTTTCTATTGCAAAAAGCATACTACTCTGTGGATGAGTTTCTCCTTGAGTCATAATCATAATTTGATTGTAGCTTAGTGATTTTATTTTTATTTAAGTTATGCTTTGTATTTGTTTTTCTATAATAGTTTGACCTGTTGTATCAGCCAGTATTTTATGATGATGTTTGCCTAATGTGATTGTAAATGAACACTGATTCAATAAATGTTTGATTGATTGATTGATTGATTGTGCTGCACGTTGAGATTCAACTATCATTAACAAAGATGTGGCTTAGTCCCCTTCTGACATGTTGCGCCATCTCTGTTTCTTCTTTTTCGATGAATTCTGCATTTCCTATTCTTTCATTTCTGACAGTTGCGACATTTTTTTCTAATAACTCATTCATTTCCACAAATTATTATTATTATTCGACCCTCAATCTCCAGTTCAATTTGATCTAACACAATCAATCGAGCGATATTTGATTTCTCCATTCTGATTAGCTGACCGACACCAATCTGTAACAGAAGTTAGACTGAGTGTTCCACAAGGTTTCGTTCAGGAGTCTGAAAATTCGCAAAACGAACATTCATACGACAAAGCAAGGACTTTAGTCATCTCCTGATAATGCTTACTTGGTCAGCGAAACGCGTTAAGTGATAAATGACTGTCATATTGAAACACGAAAAACGCTTACGACAATAACGATGAAACGATAACGAATAAACGCACGCAAAACGGTCGAAAACGCACGCAAAACGATCGAAAACGCACGCGAAACGGTAGCACGTAAAACGGTCGCACGCAAAATGGTCGAATACTTCGTTTTCCACATTTTCGAATGTCAATTCCACAATATGTAACTCCTCGACACCTTTGGTGCCATCTCCTTCTTCTCCTGATGATGCTAACTTGGTTAACAAAGATACAAGACTTAGTGTCCTTCCAACATGTTGGAACGCTAGACTTCTGTTAAACCGGCATCGGCATATATTCTCCTTAAATGAAGTATTTTGACACGCCCTGTATACACATTGATATCATATTTTAAACCGACATGTTGTTTTCTTGAATGTTCTATTTTGACGCACACTGTACACTCCGACGCCATATTTGTTTTCAATGATGTATTTAGAGATACCTTGTACACATTGAGGGATCGCACGTTGAAAATTTACAGCCTCGTGGAATTGTAATGTTCTTCAATAAATGATGTATTTTGTCGAACCCTGTATACTTCGACGTCATGTTTTTTTCTTTTAATGATGTATTTTGAGACATCTCGTACATATTGAGGGATCGCAGGTTGAGTTGTGATAATTTTTCTTAAATCTGATTCATTATTATTAATATATCACTTTCGCGCTTCTAATCTTCGTCAAGTCGTTCACGTCTAATTTTGAAACCGGTAAAGTTACATTGCCCCATAAACAACGATTTCTTTCACAACCGGCAACACCTGCTTGCGTTAGGAATGTAAAACATCGATACCATCTCCATCTCTCTTTGTCTCGATTACGTCACACGCGTCCTCGCTCTTACACACACTATCATATTTTTATATGAAATATTGCTCATTTCCCAAATCTAAGTATATTTTCCTATCTTCAACATGATAATGACGATTACGACTTCCCTAAAATTTCACGGAAATCAATAATATGCGGTCAAGTATATAAAATGAGTCAATTTTGGGCCCGACAAAACTTACGCTATAAATACCCATCATTCGCAGTTACTTTCAATATCTTACATTGGTGTAGAGGCTGAGGACAATGCCTACTACGCGGACGATCCAGGTTCGATTCTCGGTCCCAAGGGGGCCGAGGGAGTACTAAGGGGGCTGATAGGTGTGGCGTAGTACTAAGGGAGCCGCGTTCCATGCTTGAATCGCTTCGATACTCATTCCATCATGCATCGATGACGCCACACGTTTCTCTCTTCCACTCACTAAAGTTTCTCTCGGAAATACTTATCAGCGACGCATGAACTTGAAGTGCGCTTGTACATAAGTTGTTCATCTACTGGTGGTTTGAATTTTCCGCTGTATGTGCGATAGCTGATTGGTTGACTGAATGACAGTAAAAGTGGTGAAGTGGAGGTGGCCTGAAGAGGGTTTTGAAGGCGAAGGCCCAGTTTACACATAATGGACGTCTGGCAGAGTCGAGGCGCTGACCTTTGCCCCTGCTCAAGTTTGCACGTGTTTTTCCATAAGGAATGGTTTAGAACTCCTATATTACTATCTTCCTTTTCATTAATGGTTCTCACTAGAACATTTCGTTGTTGTCGAGAAGGATTTTTAGCAGCTTCAAATTCTAGGGCATGAATGATGGCTTCATTCAATTTTTCATGACGTGCCATCGTCAATGACTGCTGCAGCTCCTTGTCACGAACCTCGTCGATGAAACTATGGACACTCATCCAGTGAGTGAAGTTATCCGGTGCTTCTGGGTGGGCGAGTCTTACTAACCTTTCGACTTCAGCTCCAAACTCTTGCAAACTTTCTGATGGACCTTGAGTTTTCATCTTCAGTTGAGCTTGGTAGACTTGTTGAAGGTGCTCACTACCATATCTGACCTCCAAAGCGGATATAACTGCTTAATAATCCTTTTGCCTATTCATTGGAATATTTTGCAGAATTTTGGAAGCCTTTCCTCGTAGTGCCAAAATGAGAGCTTTGCTTTCTCCTCGTTTCCCCACCCATTGTTTTCCGCAACGGCCTAAAATTATCTGCGATAAATTAACCATGAGGATTCGCCATCGAAAGTTGGAGTTTTAATAAAATTACTGCTAGAAGGGAAAGATGTCGTTTCCGATTTGCATTTTTCCACAGTAATCCATTTCGGTTTCGGTAACTCTTTCCGAAGTTCCCGGAAAATCTATCCAAACTCCTGTTCAAATTTTCTTTCCACCCCTTCAAGCTTCGCATCGACTACTTCTTCCAATCCCTCCTTTGTTTCTTGAAATACTTTTCCAAATTCTTCCTGAATATATCCCTGTACTCACTTGGGAAGATTTCAAATCTTTCAATGAATGAAGGTATATCTGAATGTCTTTTCTTCTAGTTTTCCTGTTTCACCTGAATATTTACCACCAAGTCTCTATCTTTCTCCTGTTTTTCTTGAATACCTAGTAGTATTTCACGATCTTCATTTCGGCGTAATTGTTCTTCCTCTATTATGCGTTCATCTTCTTCTTTTCTGCGTTTTCCAATCTCCACTCATCCGACAATCCTTGTTTTCAACCTGAAACAGTGAAATTTCAGTCAATTATCCCATTTCTGACACCAAATGTTATATTTTTCCCCGTGGGTCGACCAATAATTGATTACACTGAATAATCAAACTTAACTTTATTTCACTTCAAATACAACAAACACTTCAACTATTATTTGAATGTTTATCGTATTACTAGATCACTTCGTGCACCGCACTGTAACGTCTACTTGGCTGTCTCGATATCCTCGTGGCTAGGCTTGAATATCGTAGTTTTTCCGAAGTTCTGTCGAAGTCGATAGTATTATTCTCGTTGCTTCTTGATTGACGAGGAATCATCGTGACATTGACTGCCGATGAGATTGCTCTCCTGCCTTTTACTGAGAATTGAGTTCTCGGTCGATCCCATAGATGGCGTCTTGATAAGGAGAGATGTCGTCTCCCATATTTACTACAGCTTGTCATCTGAGTTGATGGAATGTCTTGTAATAGGACTGGAAAATGATTTGTCAAAAACTGTAGAAACAACATTCTGCTCAAACTATCTTCGAAAAAATAAGACTCAGATATTGACCCATTATTCCGCCCCATACATTCACTGCTCATCCGTATTGATTATGGAGAATAATAATAAATTGATGTGTATTGGAATCAAAATTATTGTGTATGTTATGAACAGACTTATTGTTATGAAAAGTTGCATTCACTTATCACTATCCAAATATGAATTGAAAAAAAATTCACCCTCGGCAACTTTATCTTATACCCACATACAAAATTCAATTCGTTTTCCATAATCGTTCTCGTGAAGTTCTTGGTGAAGCTGTATATTATAAGGATGGTTGGTTTTTTGAGAATTTCCGAAACTCTCGCTTGATATTTTCCGCAATAAGGTTTTGTGTTTATCAAATATAATTATTCAAATATTAAAATGAAATAATCAAATAAGGCTCCATTACTTCTCCAGGTGCTTCTCAAAAGCGAAAACCCATAAAAAACATCAGGATATGATGACAATTCGGACAGCGAAACCTACTTCAACAAATGTTTCAATTCTAGAATGTGAGAATAGCTATTTATGAAATGAGTGTTGAAAGTGTGGTTTAAATTTGTGAGTGAACAAGTGTGCGAAACAAGCGTTGCGAGTTGAGCAATCTCACGAACAAAATGTAACTTAATTTTACACAAATATACAAAGCTTTTCTACAACTGTCCTGTTTTCATAATTGAATAGATAAATTTGATATTTCTATAAAAGCACATTTTGACATCTCTTGACAATCAACTTTTTTTTTCATGTCATCGCATTTGCGCTCACTTCATTATTTTCCTTTCTTTGGACACTTCGAAAATTCAAAAACAGTGTTTATCAAATATAATTATTCAAATATTAAAATAAAATAATCAAATAAGGCTCCATTACTAGAAAGTTGTCATACTCCCAAACTTCCTCAAAAGAGATCCCTTAAACAACAAACCTGTACTTATTTTTGCACATTTCGGCCCAGCATACTTTCTCCTGATAGTTTGCAAGCTGGAAGTCTCACTTTCGATCAAATTTCTTGCCAAGCAAACTACAAGTCCTTCGGAGTCAGCATATTCGTAACCCGTATAATAAATGAGGGTTGGATTCCAAACACTCGACATATATTTTCCCAAGACATGATGAACCCTGTGCACCTTAGCAATCTGACCGTACCTCCTCAAAAATTCAATGGATGAGGGGCGACCCATACCGAAATCGAGCTCAACCAGTATGGGATAGAACGTCTCTTTCTATTTAGCAGCTAACAGAAATGCAGAGGTCCCAACTGACTGATATGTATTACGTCCCACCTCGTTGTCCTGTAAGTATCTGTCAATAGGACTTACACACATATAATGAAGTGTATTCTACTATTCGGTGCAATTCAACATGAAAATTATAGAAATGAGGAACATTTTGTTCAAATATAGAAATTTTAAAGGAATCGACAGAGATCAATTACTGCAGCTGCTGTTAGTATTACCCTCTGATGACATTTTGTTCTTTCAGGATGTTAATGACAGGGTTAAATATTTTACTGATTTGATGCTTGCCATATTTGATACTGTCGCGTCAATAGAAAATATAAAAATAAGGAAGACCTGATAATAGGTCTAAGGAATGAAGCGCTTAGAAAATTCCAAAAAATTAAGAACGTTACTGATTGGAATTATTATAAATTACTAAGAAACCAAACCAATATCATGATGGGAAATGATGAAAAAGCTTATTTGTATAACAAAATAAGATATAATAGCGATGTACATACTTCAAATTTGAGGTTTGAAGGCTCACTTTCCGCTGTGCTCCATCGAACCACTCTATATCAACGATCCTTCAGCTATAACGTATATAGTAAAGTTTCCTTATTTAAGTGCTGTTACAAAAAATATATCATCGCTGTTCAGAAAATCATTGATTTCATAGAATTTATACTTCTGAAAAATTCTCAGTATGAACATTTAACATGTTTTCTCTCCCACTTTTCTCTCTCTTTAGCCTTCGAGAGCTGCACTTGAGCACGTTCTTCTTCTCTCCTTTTAATGGTTTCCGCTCGTTCTTTCTCTTGCCTGGATTTTATGTCCTCCAGAAGTTGACTTAGTGACTGTAGGTCCACTTCTTCCTCTTCTGGTTCTTGGATTCTATAGTTGAGGCTGTACTTATTGGGTAGAAGGCGTTTGCCCTTGTTAGGTTTGGGCTTGGTTGTGTCACTTTCTTCGGTCATCTTGGTATTAGACAACTACCGAGTAGTTCAGGCAGCTCTTCCATGTCTACATCGTGACTGTGGTTATCTGCAATGTCTTCGTGAGGCACCCCTTGGAAGGATGGTTCGTCCCCACTATGTGGCTTCGAGCCGACAACCTCCAATGATAATCTCTGGTCTTGCTCTGGGTTGGGCATCTCAACTAGTTTCAAGAGCTGCTACTGCACCTCTTGCATTTTGCCAATTTGCTCATTCAGCCTGGTTTCTAAGTTTCCTGTATTGAAGCTTTTGGAATGATTTTTTGGGGTACCATCAGGTTCCGGTATACTACTGTCTAGTTCCCTGGAATTCGTTTCCATAGTGTCCTGGTCGTGGATGGGTGCTGCGTACGCGCTGACGAATTCCGGGATCTCCTGGGGTTGTCCCTCCTGTGGAATGGTGTCCTCCTGGCTTTTTGTGGGTAGTGGTGTAGCGTGGTGGCTGACCCTGGGTTCCCTCGATGTCTCGCCCTCCTCGATGTCCTGATGCTTGTTCATCTCCTTTGCCCCAGCGCGCGATGACAAACGTTTACCGAACGACGTGATTGAATTATTGCGCGACCTATCTCTGCCATCACTTTCTTTATACCGCGTTCACTACCACTCTGGTTTAGTGATGAACTTGCACTACCACTCTTGTTGGCTACGTTCGCGGAGTGATTTTTAGTTTTTGCTGTTACACTACCGCACTCATGATCAGTTTGATTGATCGTGTCCGTGTTTCCTGGCGTCGGCGTCGACGGTCTGCTCCTCGCTCTACCCCTTCCTAGAGAAGGTCTAGTTTTTGGAACTTTCATTTCTTGTGGACAAACCCCGACAAAGCAAGTGGTGGAGTAGCCATATATGTAAATAACATATACACCTCCCACCAACTCCACGTCAATGCTAATTTAGAAGCTATGGCAGTAACCATACAGGCAGAGAAGAAAATAAATATATGTAATATTTATATACCTCCTGGAAAGGACTCAGATAAAAATGAACTCATGAACTTTATACAACAGATTTCAAGTCCAAGAATAATAGTTGGCGATTTCAATAGTCACAGCCCTATATGAGGATCGAAAAATCAAAACAAAAAAGGAAAAAATAATTGAAGATTTTACCTCAAAATTCGATATAAACATTATGAATGATGGACGAAGCACTAGATTCGATATACATACTGGTAACACATCAGCAATAGACCCGACAATTTGTGACGCATTTCTGTCCCCATTTTTATCATGGAATATTCTACCAAGCCTATACAACAGTGACCACTATCCAATCCAAGTAACCTTCAATAACAAATACGATAATTCTGATCCCAATACACCCAGAAATTGGAACTTCCAAAGAGCCGACTGGACAAGCTATACGCAACAAATTGAACTAGACTTAGAAGGAGTCCCAGATCCTAATACCAACAATAATATAGATGAAATACTCAATATTTTCACAGCTACAATTTTGAAGTCAGAAGACACATTTATGAAAAAAGTGAAACCACCCCCTAAACATAAACCAGTTCCTTGGTGGAATGAACATTTTGATAAAGCCATCAAAGAGAGTAAACATGCATACAACATTTACAAGAGACACAAGTCAGAAAAAATTACTAGAATTCAAAAAGAAAAGAGCCAAAGTAAGACATACAATGAAAAAAAGCAGAAGAATATCATGGAGAAATTTCATATCAAGCATTAACAGCTCAACCCCGATGAGTCAACTCTGCCGTAAAGTTAAAAAACGAAAAGTTCACGATAACAATCATATAAAAGTACTAATAGCCGACAATACCATTATAACAGAAAATCAGGAAATAACAGAAAAATTTGCCGATCACTACGAAAAGTGTTCTAGTACTTCATCGTGCACAAATACCTTCCAGGAGCTCAAGGCAAACAGAGAAAGATCACCAATAGATTATAATGATGAATACGATAGTACCATCAACTCACCAATTACACTAGATGAACTCAATAACTCCCTTCTCTCGATGCAAAAATACCAGTCCAGGATCTAACAACATACCACTGATATTCTTATGCAAACTTTCAACTGGCGCTAAGACATATCTACTTAAAATTTACAATAAAATATTGACAGAAAATGTCTTCCCCAGAGCGTGGCAAGTAGCTTTAATAATTCTAATTCTCATAGCCAAAAAAAACCAAAACAGACCTAGATTCCTACAGACCGATCTCTCTCACCTGTGTTTTATGTAAAGTCCTGGAAAACATTATTAACAACAGATTAACATGGTACCTAGAGCAACACAACCTCCTGATTCCAGAACAAAGTGGCATAATGAACCTTTCCCAAATCTATCCTCATAATGCAACCCTTCGAATGATAAAAATAGAATTCCAACAACTCCAAATTGGTGAACAGAACAGACAAAACTGAAGAACCACACTGTGATATTTGCCAGACAAAATTCACTGTTGAAAACATTCTCCAAGAATGTCCATTGTACCACCAACAAAGAGAGGACAACAACATCCCAGAGAATATCGCGCAAATCTTAGGAGAATACAGTGCAGTTGAAAATGTGATAAAATTTTTAAAACAAACTAATCTCTCAAACAAAATTTAGTACCGTTACACAGTATCAATGTATTCACTAACAATATGAGTGTCTTCAATAACTGTAATAGTTGATGAGACAATAAATAAAGCTAATTAAAAAAAAATAAAAAAAATCCTTGTGCTTTCCCCAGATGTTTTCTCTCCATGCTCAGTCGTAGAGAAGATTTTACAGGCTTCGGGGTCCGGCCCCGGAGGTAATTTCGTGATACTCTTTACTACTTCCAAATTTCCAATATCAATGGAAAGTGTAGAACCCTTCTACACTTAGAAATTTCGGAGACTTTCAAAATGTGTAGTTAATATTCAATTTAACTCACCTTCAAAGTTTTTTTCCTGTTTTCACAAAAAGTCACATAAAAACTGCAGCGACTACAAATTAAACACAATCTGACACACGTCCGTTCCCAGTGACTGACACGTCCGTTTCCAGTTGTTATGTACGAAGTTTCATTCGTTTTCATCACATTTGAAACCTCGAAAAACAAATTTATAATTATAATTTTAAAATTACTATTACCAGTTTGTTGTTGATATTTTTTTTCAATATAGTTTTGAAAAAGCTAAGGATAAAGGCTATCACACCGATGACCAGCGTTAAATTTTTTGTTTTCACTCTAGGTTTTCAAGGACAGAACTAAAATCAACAGTACCATTTCGGTACAAGTTGATTGTAGCCTCATTTTAATTTTTTTTTTCAGTTATATAGATTAAATAAATATTTGAATTTATATGCTGTAATGAAAAACTACAAATAAATATTATTATCTGTTTACTCACTTCAAGAAGTGAAAACACTATGTCACCTCCTGAAGACGTCAACTTGGTTGGTAAAACGTGCGTCGAGATGTTGCAGTTCCGGTGTTCAGGAACAGTGCTTATCTTGAACTAAGTTTTGGTATTTTTACTTGTATTATTTGGACTAATTCAGTCATGACATAATATATAGCTACAAACAAAACAGTTTTTTATTATGTAATCTTAATGTAAGAGTTAAAACGTTACAACAATTAGTTAACAATTCATACGTCATTCATATTTCACACATTCGGTGAAAATGGTCGGGTTCAGAGTCCATTGGCTAATTCGAAAAACTCACTGTACTTCAATCTCATCGCAGTCAAATACGGAAAAAGTGATAACGGTGCAAGATCCATGATTCTAAATGCTACATGACTAAAATCTGCAAAACATATGTTTGTGGTAGTAACCAATTGGAATGTCCACATTGACGAAACATCTAAACTTCTTCTTGCCAGTGCCGAAGTCACACAATAAACAGCAGCAGCCTGTAGTGACGGTTTCTCGTGACTCAACCTGAAATCCAGAATGGCCACCTCTAGAATGAATTCTGAGAGGGACTGATGCTCACTATGGAGTCCTCCAATCGTGTTATAGATTTTCAAAAAATCCAAAGGCAAGGGTTGTCCCAATCCGAAATTCAAAGTAGTCAACATTTCCCGTTCCATTCGAAAAATTTCTCCGTGACTGTAACAAATTCCAGCGTTTTCAAGAAACTTCTGCAACTCCGGGTGTTTCCTGTTCTGGTAATTCCAGCCAATCAGTAGAGCCGATGTTACTATAAGAAAATGATCTTCATACCTCATATATTTCCTCCTACTGAAATATCTGTCTAAAATGGAAACGCTGAGGTGAAGCGTTTCGATGTCGAAACAGTGACACAACTGTACTGTCATCATCCAGTTGATCATTAGCATCCTCCCAAATACTGCACTTTCTTCAACAAGAGTGAAATCTATCTTTATATCAGTCTCCAAAATTTTCAAGTAGGTTATATTCTCCAGAAGATACTCCTTTTCTTCTGAAGATAACACAGATGTGTCGGAAGTAAATTCCTCAACTTCAATCTGAATTGTTTTGAAGAACGTAGGGTTTGCAACCATAGGCAGCTTGATGGTCTCAAAAAGACATGTGATCATTCCCAATATTCCTTGATTTTTGGTAATTGGAATGTGTCTGGTGGCATCCCTCAGCCGTTTGCCGAATTTCCATAGAGTGGTCTTCTTTCTGTCACCTCTTAGTGGTTTCCTTATTGAGGCACAATGCAAATGGTTAATTTTGGGTTTAGCAGCACCTTCTCTGTGACCCATCTGTGATGAAAAATTGAACAGTACACTCCAAAACACCACTCACTGCTGCCTCTATTCGTGTCAAATGCACATTGGATTCTAAATTACTGTAGTTTTATCTATTTATATGTACATAGCTCATTAGGTAATAGAGAAACAGGTAGTTTGTTAAAATTCTAATTGATCTCATTGATTGCGTCTACACGAGTTCCACCCAGTGTCCAAAATTTGTACCTGTAACGCTATCCGGGGTGGCCTCCACTACTCACCTGAATATGTAAAAAAAATGAACTGATTAGTATTGAGGAGGTGAAATATAATTCTGTCTCCAAATTCAAAATTTGAAACACTCCGTAATAATTCTGATATTATAATCAATGTGAGCAACCTTGTGTTGCTAATGCACATACAGTTTCTTGAAGATTCAAGATCATATTTCAAGACGGAAGGATTTTCTTACATCGTTATTACCAAATGAGATTATAGCGGAACTTCCAATCTGTAAAAAAATCCGCAACAATATTCACCAGATCTCCGTTCCGGATTTGTTATTCATTAAGTCTCTCAATGAAATCAGAAGTTTTGTTTATGTATTTGTTTCTATTTCCAGACAATGGTTTCAAAATTTGAAAGAAATATTTCACTACAATTTTTTGACGAGGAGAACCGATTGACCTGAGAATTGGTCTCAGAGGACAAATCTGTTTGTGTATTTTTGGTAAACCATAAATTGTGGAGGTTTACTGTAGTGGTAAATAAGTCAAGTACGTTGTGTTTTTGAGAGAATGATTTTTGTTTGGCTAAAGTTCCACAGATTTTGTTGGATTTTTTTTGTATATGTTAAATCTGTATTTCATACTTCGTATGTTGTCTCTGAAATCAAATGCCTTGATTTGTTTTTACGTATTCATGGGAATCCATTACAACTGTTGCATTACCCTTATCTGTGGAAAGAATTTTAATATTGCTGTCGGATCTGAGAGATTTGAGTGCAATATTTTCAAATTTATTAATATCACTTTCAACTTGATATGGTCGTGAAAGAAAAATTTTGCAATCTGATCTGAAATCACCAGCATTCTGAGCAGTGGATTCTAAAACGGTAATTAGATCAAATGTTGAACCTGTTTTTGGAGCAGCTGCAAAATTTAATCCTTTCGCCCATACAAGTTTTTCATCCATATTTAGTTCTTTAGAAGACAAATCTACCACCGTTATTTCCACAAATGTTTGATTATTATGCATATCCAAGTAAAATGCTTTTGCTTCTCGTCAAATAAATTTTGGAATTTTTTAGTGTGGATTCGGTGTCTGGTGTTATAAAAATCAATATAAGATTTCTGAATGCAATCACATAGGTTATTATAATCGGACGAAGGGAGATGTTGAATTATTAATGAACTATTAATATCATTTTCAAATATTTCCTTATTGTGACGATGAAACTCTTTTTATCCTGTCTCTTATACAATTGCATGGCCGATACTTTCCAAAAATTTTTTACTTTGTAGAATATCATGAGGCATTATCAATCTGACGTTTCTAGGGATCATTTTATTGTGTCTACATCTGCATGGAAAAGGTAAACTGTTATGAGACTTCGACGATTTTTCATACAGATTCTCTAAGATTTTAAATTCCTAATACTTTGCGCCACATATCGTTCTTGTAAATATTCTTTAAACGACAAGTTTTTTGTGAAGAATTCAATACTCTGTACTATTTTTTTGGGTTTATAACCTCCCACAATCGAAAAAAAATTAAAGCTAAATCAGTAGAGAATCTGCTGAAATGTGGGAAAGGGAAAACTGAAAAGTTCACACCGTAAAGTTACTGCGTAATATAAAATACCGGAGTCCATTTAGAAAAAAATGAATTTGTAGGCAAAATTTACGACTATGGCAAGTTATTGACTAACTTCTGACTTTCCAGTGGTTTATATTAAGGAGTAACTTTTCGTGATTGAACTTTTCAGATTACCCTTCACTACAAATCAGCAGATTCTCTATTGATTTAAAATTTATGTTTTCAGATTGTGAAAGGTTATAAACCCCAAAAAAAAGTATGAAATGCCAAGAGACGTTTCTTGTCTCGTTCAGTCTTTAGCTGGGAATATTTCAGGAAATTATTTTCAATCATGACGTCATCCTCTTTTATATATGTATAATTAAATGTTAAATAGTGATAAGAGAGAGATGGATAAGAGTAGATATTCTGGTATACAAATGAGTTAATGAAAATTGAATGTACTCTAATCAGATCTGCAAGTAACATAATATAAATTGCAGTGAACTGAAATCAATAAAAATTAAAAATACTACCTATCCATAACAAAAATATCATGTGATAATTGTTCCTAAAAGATAACTTTTGATCGTTATTGATCGACAGGAATTGTCACGTTTCAAGGTTTGTTCTTCTTTGTTTTTGAGAAACCAAAACAATTTTTTTTAATCGGATCGTCACTTGTAACGAGAAGAGGATTCTTTCCAACAGACGTTCAGAGAGTGATTGGACACCGATGAGCCATCCAAGCATCTCCCAAAACCCACCAAAAAACAATCATGATTACTGTATGGTGGCGACTGATGAATCTAGTAGTTCCCCACTAAGTATTATTCTTTTTGAGGTCATTAATTTGATTAGTATAATCTTTGAATATTACTGGAGTTTTTATCCAACACCAAATCGTTATTTTTACACCTCGACACGTGTTTCGATCACCAAGTGATCATCTTCAAGAGGAAGATAAAACAGTTTTATTATTACACCTCGACACGTTTTTCGATCACCAAGTGATCATCTTCAAGAGGAAGATAAAACTGTTTTATATAATGAGAAATGTGAAAGAATGAACGAACGGTGGAAGTAATTTCATAGAAACTGTTAAATGAAGAGAAACTATCTGAAATTAACGATAGTGATTATACATATTGATTATAAAACATGGGTTCAATTAATTAAATGAAATTCAAAAAATCATTTCGTTTTCGAATTTTATCAAGATATTAAAAACTTTCGTGATCTGAAAGGACCACGCATAAACCTTATGGAAAATGGCTTCTGGTGAGTTCTGCTGATTTTTGGCATGATGAACTTTTCAATTCCTGATCAAAAATCTTCACGAGCACAACGAAACATAGTGGACAATTTTTAAGAAAATAATTACTCAAAGTCGACAAAATGGGGAATTTGGTAATGAAACGGGAGAAATAGGCCATGTTATTTTGCAACTTCATGCGTCTCGGAAATTGTAGTATGCGCTTCAGCAATTCTTTCTGCTGTCTTTGCAGCACCACTTGCCAATAATTGCAGACCATACAGGCTGACGTATAGAGCCACACTCCAAGGAATGAAAAAATAATTTCCATAACATTATGAAAACAATAGATGGTGGATATGTTTATATAGAAGATGATTCAATTGATATGCAGGACGTGATACAAGGGACAATAATAGAAGTCAATTGAAATGGAAATTTAGTGAAGAATAACACTCTGAGAAATTTTGATAAAACAATATATACATTGAAATAACAATTGATCAACAACACACTATTGAAGAGTTTGTTGCACGAACTGAAACGCATTCAATTAATGATATGATGTTCCACCTCATTTCCATGACAGGTTCTAGTTTTCATTTCCTCACACGCTATTTTGGTGACTTTAAGACGTTTTCCTCAAAAACTGTCCATTATTTTCCATTGTGCCCATCGAGACATTCGATCAGGACGTTGGAAAGTATGTCTCAGCAATGTTATTCTTCAATAAATCTTGCTACAAGTTTTTTCGAACATATTTATAGTGTTGCAACTTGTAACCTCATCAGTGTACCCATTTTTTGACTTCCATTATTTTTCCATGTACCATCTCCTATACCGTGTGACACAGACTCATTTTACACCCCTTCTTTCTCCTTTATTTCTTTAGATATATCTCCGAATCTGGGAAAATTGAATATGCTCACTTGACGACACTTTTTGACATATTTGTAAAACAAATTCAACTTCCGGTTTTTCCGGAAATGACAACTTCCGGTTTTCAAATGGGACATGCTATATATTATCACAAGATCGGTTGAATCTAGTGACTCCTGCACTGACTGCACTGACGCCTGTCGGATATAATCCAACGCGATTCGTGGTATTAGCCAGTGGAGTAGTTGTTTTCTGATAGGCGTCAGTCCATTCAATCTACTGTGTAGGTTTATCCGAAACTGGCTTGAACATTCAAAGTTCATTTCTTCAGATTTATTTATGTACTGTATCCACATTATACATATATTTTGTACCATTGCGATGACGGGAAAAAACTCTGAAACAATATAATCTGGGATATCAAAGTTAGGTATCGGAATGTAGTTCATTTGGTGCTTCCCTCTGATTTGAATCTTGTACATAAGATGGACTAGTTCTGCATCTGCTCCTCTCATTACAATTACTGGGTGGTATTTGTTAATAATTGCTCCACCGATAAGAAAAAAATCCCTTTAATGATGAAGGTGTAGGGTTGACATTGTGATAGAAAAAATTCGAAGATTGATTTCATATGTCCATTGTTCGCTTCAATTATCAACCGGTTTTTGGTCACGAGGCGAGAGGCCTAAGCCTCTTCAGTAGTAGGTTGTTGTCCATTCTGTACACTGTAGGCCATTTTATGTACAATACCTAATTTTTCCAGAAGGTAGATGGCGTCTCTATAACCACGATCGTAAACAAAATTGTTATCCTCAACAAACCAGTTTCTTATTACAATAATGTCTTACTGAAAAATCATTTCGCAAAGTTGATGCTTCCTTGTTTCTGGGATCAGGGAAGTGAAGTCCTTGAATTGACAAAACAACAGATGATGTTGGCTTCAATAAATGGTTCAGAGTACTTTGAAATTCTTGTTCTTCTCCACTTCACAAAAGGTCCCATCTATGAATGCAATGGCTTTACGCTGTTCAGGAATTGGATTATATAATATATTTGTGAATTGATCAACATGGCGTTGAACGTAATGTTCATGAGTGATTAAAACGGAACCATCATTTTTCTTTGTGAAAAATATTTTGATTTTACGCAGTAACTCATCGGGATAAACTGAAAAGTTCACCCTTGCTACTTTGTCTAAACTTCTTCATTATAATTTTCACATTTTTCAGATTATGGAAGGTGAAAATACCAAAAAATTGTTGACACAGATCAAACTCATTCCGTGATATGAAAAATCGTAATTTATGAATAAATTGTGTGTTTTTTCTTGTAATGTTATCCAGATTGGTACTAAAGTGCCAGCTCCAACATATATTTTCCCAAGACATGATGAACCCTGCGCACCTTAGCAATCTGACCGTACCTCCTCAAAAATTCAATGGATGAGGGGCGACCCAGACCGAAATCGAGCTTAACCAGTATGTCTCTCTCCATTCGTAGAATTTTTTTTCCAGAATAAATGCGTCCGCCAATGAACTTTAAATCATACATGCAGGGATAGAACGTCTCTTCGTATTTAGCAGCTAACAAAAATGCAGATGTCCCAACTAACTGATATGTATTACGTCCCACCTCATTGTTCTGTAAGTATCTGTCAATAAGACTTACACACATATAAAGTGTTTCAATACGCATTTTGAATTTCAAACGCATCTGCACCAGCCAGTCGACGAGTATTTCTCGCATCTTCGGAGTTGTTTCACGTCCATCGAGGAAACCTTTCCTGATAGGATACTTATCCTCCAAGGTTCTCATATACTTAGAAATATCCTGAATATATTCGGTCACCATATAAGGATCATTTCTGCAGTCTTCATCGGGATCATCAATATCGAGTTGCTCGCAGGAGTAAGGCTCCACGACAGACTTCTTAGTGAACCTGTCTTCGGCAACTAAGTTTCGACTTTTTATATTTATCCTGTTTGTTTCAGTATGTGGAAGATGAATGGCAACTGGTGCGATCATTATTAGTGAATATATAACTTAGTGTCTTTCTGACAGTGGAGCAATTTTTTTCTAATAACTCATTCATTTCCACAAATCATCATTATTATTCGACCCACAATCTCCAGTTCGATTTCATCTAACACAATAAATCGAGCGATATTCGATTTTTTTCTGATTGGCTGACCGACACCACTCTGGAACAGAAGTTAGGTTAAGTGTTCCACAAGGTTTCGTTCAGGTGTCTGAAAATTCGCAAAACGAACCTTCATAATGCACTGTAGTCATCTCCTTATAATGCTTACTTGGTTAGCGAAACGCGTTAAGTGATAAATGACTGTCATATTGAAACACACCTTTACGACAATAACGATGAAACGATAACGAATAAACGCACGCAAATCGGTCGCACGCAAAACGGTCGAATACTTCGCTTTCCACATTTTCGAATGTTAACTCCACAATACGTAACTTCTCGACACCTTTGGTGCCATCTATTTCTTCTCCTGATGATGCTAACTTGGTTAACAAAGATATAAGACTTAGTGTCCTTCCGACATGTTGGAACGCTAGACTTCTGTTAAACCGGCATATTTTTCCTTAAATGATGTATTTTGAAACGCCCTGTATACACATTGATATCATATTTTAAACCGACATGTTGTTTTTTTGAATGATGTATTTTGACGCACCCTGTACACTCCGACGCCATGTTTGTTTTCAATGATGTATTAAGAGATACCTTGTACACTTTGAGGGATCGCACGTTGAAAACTTACAGCCTCGTGGAACTGTAATGTTTTTTCATAAATGATGTATTTTGTCGCACCCTGTACAGTTCGACGTCATGTTTTTTTCTTTTAATGATGTATTTTGAGACACCTCGTACACATTGAGAGATCGCAGGTTGAGTTGTCATAATTTTTCTCAAATCTGATTCATTATTATTAATATATCACTTTCGCACTTCTAATCTTCGTTACGTTACGTTACATTGTCCCATAAACAACGGTTTTTTTCACAACCGGCAACACCTGCTTGCGTTAGGAACGTAAAACATCGATACCATCTCCATCTCTCTTTGTAACGATTACGTCACACGCGTCATCGCTCTTACACACACAAACACATTTTTATATTAAATATTGCTTATTTCCCAAATCTAAGTATATTATCCTATCTTCAACATGATAATGACGATTACGACTTCCCTTACATTTCACGGAAATCAATAAAATGCGGTCAAGTATATAAAATAAGTCAATTTCAGGCCCGACAAAATTTACGCTATAAATACCCATCATTCGCAGTTTCTTTCAATATCTTACATTGGTGTAGAGGCTAAGGACAATGATGCCTACCACGCGGACGATCCAGGTTCGATTCTCATAACTATAAACTTTTTTTAATTATGATTACGTGACAAGGAGGCCGAGCGGTGATGCGGAGTCCCAAGGGGGCCGAGGGAGGAATACTAAGGGGGCTGATAGGTGTGGCGGAGTACTAAGGGGGCCGAGTTCCATGCTTGAATCGCTTCGATACTCATTCCAACCTGCGTCGATGACGTCACACGTTTCTCTCTTCCACTCACTAAAGTTTCTTTCGGAAATACTTACCAGCGACGCATGACCTTGAAGTGCGCTCGTACATACGTTGTTCATCTACTGGTGGTTTGAATTTCCCGCTGTATGTGCGATAGCTGATTGGTTGACTGAATGACAGTAAAAGTGGAGAAATGGAGGTGATCTGAAGTGGGTTTTGAAGGCTAAGGCTCAGTTTACACATAATGGACGTCTGGCAGAGGCGAGGCGCTGACCTTTGCCCCTTCCATGTGAAGTAGGCCTGAGGTCCAAAAAACGCCAGAATGAACCTGCTCAAGTTTGCACCTGTTTCTCCATAAGGAATGGCTTAGAACTCCTATGGCTATATTACTATCTTCCTTTTCATCAATGGCTCTCACTAGAACTTTTTGTTGTTGTCGAGAAGCATTTTTAGCAGCTTCAAATTCTAGGGCATGAATGATGGCTTTATTCAATTCTTTATGACGTACCATCCTCAATGACTGCTGCAGCTCCTTGTCACGAACCCCGTCGATGAAACTATGGACACTTATCCAGTGAGTGAAGTTATCTGGTGCTTCTGGTCTCACTAACCTTTCGACTTCAGCTCCAAACTCTTGCAAACTTTCTGATGGACTTTGAGTTCTCATCTTCAGTTGAGCTTGGTAGACTTGTTGAAGGTGCTCACTACCATATCTGACCTCCAAAGTGGATATGACTGCTTAATAATCTTTCTGCCTATTCATTGGAATATTTTGCAGAATTTCGGAAGCCTTTCCTCGTCGTGCCAGAATGAGAGATTTGCTTTCTCCTCGTTTCTCCACCCATTGTTTTCCGCAGCGGCCTAAAATTGTCTGCGATAAATTAACCACAAGGATTCAACGTCGAAAGTTGGAGTTTTAATAAAACTACTGCTAGAAGGGGAAGATGTCGTTTCCGATTTGCATTTTTCCACAGTAATCCATTTCGGTTTCGGTAACTCTTTCCGAAGTTCCCGGAAAATCTATTCAAACTCCTGTTCAAATTTTCTTTCAACCCCTTCAAGCTTCTCATCGACTACTTCTTCCAATCCCTCCTTTGTTTCCTGAAATACTTTTCCAAATTCTTCCTGAATATATCCTTGTACTCACTTGGGAAGATTTCAAATCTTCCAATGAATGAAGGTATATCTGATTGTCTTTTTTTCTGGTTTTCCTGTTTCACCTGAATATTTACCAGCAAGTCTCTATCTTTCTCCTGTTTTTCTTGAATACCTAGTAGTATTTCACGATCTTCATTTCGGCGTAATTGTTCCTCCTCTATTTTGCGTTTATCTTCTTCTTTTCTGCGTTTTCCAATCTCCACTCATTGACACTCCTTGTTTTCAACATGAAACAGTAAAATTTCAGTCAATTATCCCATTTCTGACACCAAATGTTACATTTTTCCCCGTGGGTCGACCAATAATCAATTACACTGAATAATCAAACTTGACTTTATTTCACTTCAAGTACAACAAACACTTCAACTAAAACTTTAACTATTATTTGAATGTTTATCGCCTTACTAGATCACTTCGTGCACCGCACTGTAACGTCCACTTGGCTGTCTCGATATCCTCGTGGCTAGCCTTCAAATATCGTAATTTCTCCGAAGTTCTGTTGAAGTCGATAGTACTGTATGATGTTCTCACCCGCACGTACAAACCTAACTGTAATATGATAGTTTGTGGTGATCTCAATATTAACTGCTATAATGGTTATAATAATAATTTTAAAAAATTATGTGATATTTTTAACTGTTTTAATATGCTCCCAGAATTGGGTTGGCCAACAAGAGTTACAACTAGTGCAGAAATGGATCAGAAATGGATCATGCTGTGTAATATAGACAACACTATATCTGATCACAGAACGTTACTATTCGACTGCGGAATGAGAGCACTTAAAGCGGGAAATTCGTGGGAATTGAAAAGATCATTTAATAATGATGATATCAAGTCTTTTGTTGAAGGTCTACAGAGTGAAGACTGGTCAGACTCAATGAGAACATCTGACATGAATGATGCTTCTTCTAAATTTTCATTGAATTTCTCATACCATTTTGAGATAAATTTCCCAAAACGTAAAAAATACTTGAATAATAATAAAAACAAGGGTTGGGTCAATACCGAAATTGTAAAATCAAGCCACAATTTGAAGGATCTTTTTAAGTTGAAACAAATTTTTCCCGAGTTGCTAACTTTTTACAATGAGGAGAAACTAAAACATTTAAAACTGATCGATTCGACTAAAAAACGATACTACCAGAGTAAAATAGAAAACGCGGACAATATTCATAAAGCAGCGTGGGGAATTGAATCTCATTTAACTAAAATCAAATAGTAAGCAAAAAATATAATAATAAAAGATAATAACCGTATGGTAGAATCACCAAATTTGATTGCCAATATGTTCAATCATTATTTCAGAGACATTGATATAGATATAGTAAATAAGATAGATAAAAACAATGTAGGGTATGAGCTCTTCTTGAGGAATATTGTATCGCCTACGAACTCATTATACCTTAGTCCCTATACGTTGTTGACTAAGTAACAGCCAAATCAATCAGAAAAATATAAAAATCATGTCAGTTCCTTATTCATTCAGATGAACTATCGTTATTGGTAACAAAAAATGATAACAAGATCACAAACAACCGTTGCGTTGTCAATGATAGTACAATTTGGAAATAAACACTTATAAATGAGTAATAACTATAAGTTAATATTAATGCGACTTGTCGAAACACCATAGGAGACTTGAAAAATGATAATTTCTTTAAAACGCTTTGCGTAATGATAATATGCATTTTACTTAAAAACGTAAATAATTAGCTATAGGAATATATAGTGTAGTATTCGATAAACAATTGAATTTGACATCTGACGTGGCCATGTAATATAAGGCGTTGCATTCAAACTAAAAGAGTTATTGATGTTCAAGAATTCATATGAAATCACTTCAATAAAATTTAATCTGCACTCAAATATTTCAGGACCATAATTATAGGTTTTATTACATTATTTGTAGGAACCTGCCATCGTAAATAAAACTATAAGACTTATACTGGGAAATACAGAAATATCCTTATTGTCAATATAGAGTGGGCAACCAAGAACATATCGTCAGGTACAACTGTAAGGATTTTTTTTTTATAAAAATCCATCACCATATATTGTTTATGAGAGGGCGAATTCTAATTCAAAAACTATTGTGAAACCTTGTACCCTTTAAGCATACTATCCCTATTTTTTTATGAGACTGGGGATCGAGTAATAACTCATTCAATAGTTTTTTAATATTATATCCACTGTTGCCTTACTTTTGGAAAGTTGAAATGTCAACTTAACCTTTTCCGAAAAATATTAAAGTTGAATTGAGTTGGTTTAAATGCCATCGGAGTTCGGTGAAAGGGTTCAACAACAGGTTGTCCTTAAAAGTATAACTAATCAAAGTTGTGTTTTTACAGTACACCTCATTCATTTCAACTCAACTGATTTTCAAGGAAAAAATTATCAAAATTTACAATTCCAATAGGTTAAACTGAAAATATTTATATATGAGAGGCCCATATTTACATTGAAACGTCACTTGACTTGTTTGATATAGTATTTAAAATGAATTTGTTATTTTGTTTCCTCCATCGGCAATGCAGTTAGATTGGAGATAATGACTTGAATGCCTATTTTTGAACCTTCAAAAATCTGAAACAAAATTTGATTTGGTTCTTTATTGTGTATGGTATTACGAATTTAGGCATTGTGTGTTGGGCAGAATACAGCATATTTCATATAGTTGAGGGAGGCGCTTCATATTATTTCAAATCAGCCGACCCGGCGAATTTCGAACCACCTAAGCATTGATAAATGTTGTGTTAACTCATTGGCTGAGTTGTAATAACTTTTTATGTTGTGTTTATGAAGCTTGAAGTTGTGTCATGCATAGGGTGCTAATGATGGTTCTGAATCTCCCCCCCCCAACGTGTATTCCCCCAGTGTCACCACAATGACCTTGTTCTTAAAACCCCTTTTCCACTCCCCTCCTATAACTTGGATTTGAGTTGAATGTGACGTCACATGACCTTAAGTTGCGTCGTGACCATGAAATCTCCTTTCAACCCTTCGCCCATGAATTGACTTCGAAAACCATAACGATTCGATCACCGTGAATCGCACATTACATGATCTTGAAAATTACAGCCGATTCTGGTCCTCCCCTACCACTAGTGAAGTGCTGGTAACTTAAACATCATATGTTTGTTCTGGTTCTGCGAAATTCATGTTCTAGGACGTCAGGATCATGCGCAGTTGATATAGAGCGTTCTGGTTCATTGAGGATAATTTCGGACTGATGAATCCTCTGTTCTGGTTTTGACTGCGAAATGATCCTAAACTGTTTTGAACCGTCTCGAATCGTTCTTGCTCTCGAGGCTGAACTGTTGAGAACTGTTCCCGTTACTCATGCGCATTCATGTGGAAATTTGTTTGGGCTATTTGCTAGGATGTTTTTTAATTTATTTGAGTTGAATAATAGATGATTGAGGGTAGATAACATTTGAGCTGACTATAGGAATACGCTACATAACAAAATGGACATGATTAATAGTATTTTCTCGGCTTTATCTCTTCATATATACGATAGGTGGTACAGTGGTATCCTCAAAAGTGTTCTGGTTCAAACAAGTGTCCGAGACTATTTCGGACTGTTTGAGATTTTTTTGTTTGTATGCACCATGTCTTGCGCAGTTTCCAAACGTTTTGGGATTTCAGATCCAGAACAAACCTCATGTTTTCGAATGCTCATCAGTCGTTAGTATACACTCGAACGCCACAGTGAGCAGACGTATGCATTGAAGTGTTCAGTCCGTAGGGAGGCCCAGTAGGCTCTAGATCCTCTGTCAGGGTGGTCTCCTGGAGGTCATAAAACTCGAATGGCTTGGTGAATCGACGGTCGCATCGAAGCGTTCATTTCAAACAAGGACCCTGCGGTGCAGGTATACACAAATGCTCTATGTTCGAATTCTATAGTACATAAATACGTCTTTACCCAAGGTCATAGGTTATTTCGTGTATCCAAACCTTTCCCAAGGTCGTAACAATAACTTTTTCCGAAAGATTTTCAAGGTCTATTTTTGAATGACGATGAGATTCATGCACCTGGCGGTCCCTTGAAGGTCCTGTGAGTAACATTGTGACGTCATACTGGGGGAATGGAGGCCCAAAACGGAATGCCCTTGAATACAATGCGATCTGAAAGTTCCCCTTCGTCTGAACTTTTCAAACAATTTCAATTATAGACCATAAAAACTATGATACTGAGCACCGAACTAACAGCATGAGAATGAACGTCCATGTAAATCATAAAAAAAAATGAGGTGTAGAAACAACTATATAATATAACATAATATAGATTTATAGTAGCCGTTCCAACCACGAATATACGTGAGGATCAAATGAATTTCCCAATGCAGGTAGAAATTGGAACATGAATTCATAATGGAAAAATAGATACAATACACACAAACAGTAATATCAAGATTAGACTGCTTGAAAACTGAATATAAGAGAAAAAATTATATTACATTCATAGGTGTCAAAGTTGAAGTTAGATACAATTGATTGAAACATATACAGGGTGTAACATAAATACGTTAAAATATTCAAGTGACGTATTTCTGAGACAATTCGAAGAAAAAAAGTCTATATGTGCCCGAAAATGCTTCGTTTCGGAGATACGAGGTGTTGAAATTGAATTTTTTTGTTCGCTTTTTGAAAATAACTATTGCAAAAAATAAGTTATTTGCACGAAATTTGGTGCCCGGGGTTTTTTTGACGTGGGAAATCATAATTTCGTATTAATTTTCATGTAACATTTAGAGGGCGCTGCGTACGCTGTCATTATTTATTTCAAATTACCCTAACTTTTTTGACAGTAAACTTTTGGCATTTTTCATGAAAAACATAATTCCCACACCTTTTCCAAGTGAAAAAGGTACACGTCCTCAACAACGCTGGAGGTGATCGCTTTCGAGATATTTACAATTTTCTATATCGATGCATATTACTTTATAGCCAAATTTGATTTCAATAATTTTTGTCACTCTCCACTTACAAATTAAGTTAATTAAATCGAGTAGGCTGTGAAAGTTTGTTTATAAAAATAGAAGTTCGCTCTCACATTTTTAACTATTAATTGACAAATTCACAGTTCGGAGTTTATGAAGTGATTTTTTGGTACCATGCCCGACTTGACGAATGCTGAAATGGCTGATATAGTTTTTGCATACGGCTTGGCTGACGGAAATTCAAGCGAGGCCAGACGCATCTAACAGGAAAGGTATCCCAACGCGTGACTCTTTCCGCAGCGACATTTGCGAATCTTTTCCGGCGACTTTCCGAATCTGGAAGCTTTGAAACAAATTCTGCAGTAGAACGGACACGGACTACAGGAACTATAGAATTGGGGGAGGCGGTTCTCGAAGAAATTAGTGAGCATCCAGAGACAAGTACAAGAAAAATTAGACAAACTTTAAATATGAGTCACATGACAGTTTACATAATTTTAAAGGAACAGCAATTATATTCTTATATTCAGCGTGTCCAGGCACTTGCGCTACGTGATTTCTAACCACGTATCGAATTTGCACAATGGCTTCAAAGAAAAGTCGAACAACATCTGCAAATTTTATCGAAAATCTTTTTCACAGATGAGGCTAATTTTTCAAGAAATGGTATCATGAACTTCCATAACAACCACATCTAGGCGGGAGATAACCTACATGCGATAACGCAAACTCATTTCCAAGACATATTCTCTTCAAATATATGGGTAGGCATGATTGGGGATCATTTAATTGGGCCATATTTTCTCCTCTTAAGTTTGAATGGAGATGCTTACCTACATTTTTTGAAACAAGAGCTTCCCCAACTTATGGAAGATGTTCCCATTGGTTTCCGAAATCACTCGTGGAAGCACGATGGAGCTCCTGCACATTTTAGTGCGATAGCAAGAAATTTTTTAGACGTAGCATATCCCCAATGATGGATGGAAGAGGAGGCACTGAGCATTGATCCCCGAGATCACCGGACCTCAAACCCGTCGACACCTAGAATCATTAGTTTATGCTAGCCCCATTGAAAACGAGGAAATATTGAGGGATCGCATCACAGCTTGCTGCGAAACGATAAGAAACACTTCGGACATTTTTCAACGGGTGCGGAATTCTTTGATGAGGAGAGCAGAAGCTTGTATTACTGTTGAGGGTCGTCACTTTGAACAGTTGTTGTGATAGTTGTTTCGTTCAATTTTTATATGTTTATTTTCCTAATAAATAACATAGTTCTTCTCCGAATTGTTTTTTTTCACAAACTCCGAAATGTAGCAGTTTCTAATTGAATAAATAAACCAGACAATTTTTTTTAATTTGGATTGAATAATCAGTTCGATAATGCTCAGTTTAGAAGAAATCTGTATCGGTATACTGCGTATAAAGTTTGATGAAAATATCTAAAATTGCAAAAAACTTATGACAAAAACCTACCATTCTTCGTAAAACATTTTATAGGAAAAAGTTGTTTATTTTGACGAGATTCATCACATACTCAGTTTTTGTAATGTTCTCAGCAACTTCACTTAGGAGCTAAATAATATGCATCGATATAGAAACGATCACCTCCAGCGTTGTTGAGGAGGTGTACCTTTTTCACTTGGAAAAGGTGTGTGAATTAGGTTTTTTCATGAAAAGTACCAAAAGTTTACTGTCAAAAAAGTTAGGGCAATTTAAAATAAATAATCACAGCGTACGCAGCGCCATCCAGATATTACATGAAAATTAATTCGAAGTTATGATTTCCCACGTCAAAAAAACCCTGGGTATCGAATTTCGTGTAAACAACTTATTTTTTGCAAGAGTTTTTTTCAAAAAGCGAACAAAAAAATTCAATTTCAACACCCCGTATCTCCGAAACGAAGCATTTTCGGGCACAAGTTCATATATACCTTTTTTCTTAAAATTGCCTCAGGAATACGTCACTTGAATATTTAAACGTACTTATGTTACACCCTGTATAGTCATCATTGAAAAACAGACATCAGTCTCAATTCTACAACACTTAGGTAACAGATGATTCAGACAAAAACAATATATTACTTTCGTGAGAGTTATCCTTTTTGAGAAATCCTCCAATCAGTTCAGCGCGAATCGCGTTAGCCATTCATCGCTTCAACCTGTAGCATCATATTCGTGGAATTTCGTATCTGGTATAATGGCAATAGAGAAGGTAGTTTGGGCTTTATTCGCATAAAGTTAATTGAAAGTGATAAAAATTGTGCTCTATATTCAGTTGTGAAAACAATGCAGATAATAAAATTTATGAAATTGCATTTATTGGGGAATATTTTAAACTATATTGAAAATGAAGCGGATTGCACTGTCAAATGAAAATATTTAAAAATATAGCATGAAATTTTAATGTCAGAGTTCAAAACAAGTCATTTGAAACCATTTCGAATGTAGTTGAGGAATTTCCGCCTTATAATTATCATGCTGGAGGATGATTGAAAGAATAGAGATTTGAAAGATATATTATCATTTTTTAGGCGTAGTCGATCAAATGTGATTTAAAAACTCAATTATAAAGATGCCACATTTCAACACCAAACTGCGTTTTACAAAAATAATTAGGAAGATTGTGAAAATAATCGCAGTAGTAAAAATCAATAGTTTTTTTTTTTTTGGAAAATACGAATGGAATGGCAGACAACTAAGTTTCTTACTCCAATATGAAAAATTAGGTAACAGTGATTTGACGAACATGTCATATATCATATCAAGAGCAAATTTTGTAATCCCGGTTGAGAGATGATGGCTGAAAAACAACAGACTAACTAGAGAACGAGAACTTATGTGTTTCTTAAATATGAATCAGTTTGTTATTGAATGATTATCAAAGAGGATGTGTATTTTTTGAGTACGATACCCGTTACCATTCAGAAAGAAACATTGAATATTGAAGAAAGGATTCTGCAGTAACAGATGTATTCGAAACAAGCTTAAAATCGGTCAAACTATTTTATGTAATGAATGATTGATATTCTGATAGAGCAAAATTTACAAATATATAAGCGGGCTCATTGACGGTATAATATTCATGAAGATGTGACAGTTATTCAGGGTGTATAATAAAAACATCCTGGAAATACAAGAGAAGATGAAAGAAGATATGACTCCAGAAAGTGAATTTTGGAAACAAATGAAAAAATATTGAGTATAATCACTACAAAAATGATAAATTCATGTTGAATAGAACAAATACTATGCATGTGCAGAGTAAGCTCTAAATGAACGTGAATTCCATGAGAACGATGATCCTCAATTGAGTCGGTAGCTGATCTGGAGAATGTATACCCCAATAGATTGATCTGTTACTGAAAACCTGAAATCTAATATCGAAATATCTATCCTGATGAGCATTTTTGTCTACTACTGAAGCGGTCAAGATGGCACATCTGTTTAATGCAGAAACCAAACGGGATAGAATTAAAAAATCAGGTATATATAGAATAGAGTGTGGCCCTGCAGTATATACAGGCCAAACCGGTAGAAATTTTGACAAGGATGCGTGACCACGTCTGTTTGGACAAAAATCTACAATGTACGAACATCTTCAAGAATCAAAACACAAGTGAAATAAAGATAACCTCAAAATCCTACGCATATGCAATAAAAGGAAAAAATGAATTTGTTGGAAGCCATGGAAATTAACAAATCAATTAAAAACCAGAAATATATACCCCTAAACGACGCAAGCAGCTTCATCGGACCAGAACCTGTCATTGGCATCGCTTTAGACTTTGCCAAGCAAACATTGAATACCTGGACTTCTGGCAGAATTTTCCAGGATTGACTCATTCCAAGGCGTTTATTCGAAGTTTGATACCAAACAGTTGTTGGACTACAGTAAGGATGAACTACAATGTCTAACAGGCCTTCTTACAGGTCATTGTCATTTGAATTATCATATGCAGAGGCTTGGAATGTCGGAAGACAGTATGTGTCGCCTCTGTTTAGAAAATGATGAAACAGCAGCAAAGCATATACTTGGTGCCTGCCCCGCTCGGGACCAAATCAGGTTCTTAGAGTTCGGCAGAGCCGTGGCATTGTGAACCTTTGCAGGTTGCGGTGGAGGGTCGAATAGACCCACTCACCTCAGACCTAACCTAACCTACCCCTAAACGAGCAACTCGATTTATGTAGGTCTCTCTTGAATTATTAAGTTTAACAACCCCTAGAATTTTCAGTATTGAATTTTAAAGTTGAAATCCTGGTTCGCCCAAATACCTGTCTTTGAAATACCTGTCCTTACATCTCACCTGAAAACTCCCGATATAACCGAGTTTTCAAACTCCACATATCAGTTTCATACTTGATATTGAGGTCAAACCCGAAACCGGTCGTATGAATAAAATCAACTAGTGGTAATTAGACAAAAGTGTTGTTATTGATTTCATTAAAGTGATCATGAATTATCACAAAATAAACAAGTCATCAGTTACACATATTAGATACCATGGAACTTTAAATTTGTTGATTTTATAGACTGTCGTCGATAGACGACGCGTTCTTCCAAAGTGAGCCATGTAGTGTCAGTCTGAGTTCAATTTTTATCGGGCTATATGTGCAAAATTGTGCATCTTCGTCATCCGCATATTGAAGGAATTCACAAAATTAAACATGTTTGTGGAAAGTGTATGTAAAAAATTTTTAACGGTCTCTACCATGCGGGACACCACAATTTACTACTCTTTATTTAATTCTCAATAACAGTATGTTGTGTCCTGTATCCACAAATAATAATGGAAGAACTGCACAACCGTATTTCCAATACAAATAATTTATATTCAGAACACAAAAGAGGGAGACTAATCGTGTCACACGCCTTACTGAAATCAACTAATCTGTGAAAAGATGAAGAACTCAGTCCAGCTAGTTTGGCGTACTGGTATACTATCTACAAAATTATCATTCAAAGTCACTGGGTTGTCAAAATAATTTGGAATGTTATGTTGTTTATCTTTTATATCCATGTAGACTAAAGTTTTTCAAAACCCTTTTGGATTCGTATTGGTTTCAAAAGACACAATTTTCACTGCTATGTTAACAAAGTTACAAAGCCCTTTATGAAACCTCCATGAGCTATCCGATTTCTTTCATTTATGATCAAGAAGAACCCTTTTTCTGAGTTTCATAATCAATTTAACGTCATTTGTGAGCTGGACCATAGGTAGTTTAGATATCCTGGCAGTTTTCAAAGGATTGTGTTTACTAAATTGTTTTTCCAGAAATCGACCATGTGAGTAACGTTTTCAAAATTTCAAATTATAGTCCAGTCGATACCGTATATATTATCTACAAAAGCACCATAACTGATGAATCATATTCAGATAAGTTGTTTTAAGTTGAAAATGGTACGCTTATACAACGTCATAGGATTCCTTTCAAATTTCAATCACTTTTCGAAAATGTTCAACTCATTTCTCTACGTTCATTTGAAGGTTATCACACAATTATCAATCGAAACGTCGTGAAGTAACTTGGCTTGGAATCTTTCAATAATTTTTTAATTTTCATCTCGTGTTAATATTTCAATTTATTTGATTATTTGGTTGTTGCTTGTATTTTATTTCATTGTGATTTCAGTTTTTTTGCTCAACTCAATTGTTATTTTAGAGCTGATCTTTTTAATTTTTCACAAATTGTTTCAGGGATTTCAAATCAATTTATATCATATTAGACAATGGAAGTCTGAACTAATGAAATGCATTATTTCTCTACCATGGATTTTTTGTATTCTTCAATAATTTGCAATATAGCCACAGTCAAATATTTATTACCCAATATTTCTCAAATTGCCAACTTCATGTCTATTGCAACGTTATTTAACGAAGCAGACATATTTATATCGATGTGCAAAAAAAACCTCCGAATTAAAGCATACAATTCGTTATTAAAATAACATACAGATATTTCAGAATGAAACAAACATCATCGACAAAACATATCCAACCTTTTGCTATTAACAATAAAATAACTGAAGTTTGAGTATTTTTATCTCATCTCTCAAGAGTTATTCTTGCTTGTTGAGTATTAATGACTGTTATTTTTTATAATTATTATTAATCATGAATACACTCACTCATTATCTGATGAAAATCAATAACACTATCCACGATAATAATTTTCATGCTATGAATTTAATTCAGGCGTTAGCATAGCTTCCTCAATTCTGGTACATGAAACTATTCTACAATGCCTTTTATATAACATAGGTAGTTACAAAACTAATGTTAATGTTGATTATTGACAAATTTATAACTTATCTATTTTTGCCTTTCTACTACTCCATATTGATACAAGTTGCTTCTTTGCATGATCTACACATATTTGTATAAAGTTAATTTTTTGACATTGATTGCTTTCTTTCTTTCTCTGGAAGATTTTCACATTCTTTTGTGTTATTCACAATATAACTCTTTTAATTTCAATATTGTATTGTATTTGTTTTTTTCAAAATCCACCTGTCTTATCAGAATTAGTCTTCAATCTAATGTAATTAGGTACAGGTAATTACAATGTATGATAGTTTTATGTAACTGTCATGTAACGAAACGGAATAATCATCATAATCATCATCATGGATAATCATATTAATTTTATTCGAACAATACATTTTGGAACTGAAAGCGATGTTGATTCATAATCAAAACACTTTTTTTTTTATTTGGTTTTCATTTACAAATGTTACTTATTCAGCAAAATAAAACTGACAATAATATCAATATACAAACTACGAATAATTGATATTTTTTGCAAAAAATGTGCTAAAGTGCTAGTTGGGAAAATATTTATAACAATTTTCATATAATATAACAGGCTGATTTGTTCTTCTGGACCACTTTGAAAAAATTATACACCTTCACAAGTCAAAATTCAAAAATAATTGCTTTAAAAAACATTAATTAATATCATATCTCTTTCAAGTTCTTTGGGTTCTGTACTTTATTAATAACCTTAATGATGCCGATATAAGTAAAAACTTAATTTTCAAAACAAATTTAAATTACCACATGTTTATTTTACAAAACCAAAGTCACTATCATGCATTGCAAAAAAATGAACAAATTTGTCGTTTCCTTATGAATGGACGATTTTGCCAGGACAGTCATATTTCACTCCATTATATGGGTAGTTATTCAATAATTGAACTTAGTGAAACAGTTTCACATAATTATTTGTAATCAATAATAATAATATTTATTGATTTCTTTAGGACATCCTAATATACATACATTATTTTAAAAATATATAAATAAATGACATAAATAACAGAAATGATGATATGATAGAAGAAAAAAACATTTTTAAAGATTCCAGAATGGTTTCAACATGAGGATATACATAGGTAATACATATATTACCAAACAGAAAAAAGAAAATCAAGTATGATATTTTATATAGTTCATGAGTTTTTTTTAAGAATTGGAAAACTTATATTGAATTCTTTTAACAAAAGTGGGAGTTTGTTATACCTACTCATTCAAACCTTTATAAGATAAAGACTTCATCGTACTAGTCAAATTAGTTCGAGGAAAGTGAAATTTTTGGGATCTACTCGCTCTTGTTAAGTGGTTATGGATTTGAGATTTATATATACAGAATTCTTCAAAATAAGTTGGAAGCAAGTTATGTGTTAGTTTGAAAATGAATATCATTGCTAACTCGTACAGTCTCTGGGAAACAGACAGCTACTGCAATGTACTTAACATGTTTGATATACTAGAATACACCTATTCACTTGTGAAATAATCCTCATTCCACTTTTGTAAAGCCGATACCTCATTTTGGTCAAATGAGTATAACAGACCAGCACAATAATCAAAATGGGGTTGGATTATACAATTATATAATGTAATTTTTGAGTACATCGAAAGCTGAGATGAAATTCTTGAGAAAAAAATATTTTTTTAGTAATTTTTCTATATATATATAATCAAAATGAGCATGAAGAGATAAACGATTATCCACCATGAAACCTAAGTATTCGAATTCACTTACGAACTCTATAACATCACCTGCAATTTGTAATCTTATGTTGAAATTGTTGATGAGTGATAGCTTATAACCAGTTGATAAGATCATAAATTTTATTTTGGAGGTGTTGAGTTTTAATTTATTGCTTTTCATGTACTTGAAAACATTTCTTAGTTCATTATTCATTTGATCAGCTACTGTTTCTTTATTATCTCCTGAAATTGATAACAAAGTGTCGTCTGCAAAAAGGTTCCTGAAATCACAACCATGGATGGTATCTATATCATTCAGGTAGATTAAAAATAATATAGATCCCAAAACACTCCCCTGAGGTACCCCGAAAATGACATCGCGAGATGATGACACTGAATCTTTTATTTTGGTTACCTGTTTGCGTTGTGATAAATAATCAGTCAGCCATAACAAAACAGTTTCCCTGATACAAATACTTTGCAGTTTATTTAGTAATATGTGGCGATCAATTGTCTCAAAAGCTCTTTTAAGATCTAAAAATACGGCTATGATATAATGTCCCTTATCTATTGATTTTTTCCATTTTGATATTGTGACTTGTAATGCAGACTCACATGAATGATGTTTTCTGAAACCTGACTGATATTTTAATAAAATATCATTATTTTCTAGATATTCAATGAGTTGATGGTCTAAATTCCCAGGATTTATTTGTGTTAGGGACTTTCTGAATTGGCACAAGGACACTGGTCGTGAGCTCCTTCGGGAATCTGCCACTGCTCAAAGATGTATTTATAAAATGCAACAATGCATGTCCTATAACACCAAAGGTTATTTTAATGAGTTTGCAGTTGAGTATTTCACTGCTGTATTTCATTTCCACTCCGTTGATCAATTTAGACAGATCTGCTAACTCCAACACTTTGAATTTCTCGATGGAGTTGTTAATCGATATAACATTGTTCTCATGAAGTGAATCAGATTGATCAATAGTGTTCACAATTTCTTGTACGCTATCAATAAAATAATTGTTGAATGATTCTGTAATATCTAGATTATTTTTATGAATGTCTGACTGACCATTTACTTTGAAATAAATACTATCAGTAAACGTATTGCTATTAGTTTTTGGACTTACAAGCTTTTTGAGTGTTTTCCCTATTTGACCTATTTTGATCAATTTTATCATAATAGTGTTTTTTTTCTTTGAGTTTCAGTAAATTCACACATTTATTTTGAAGAAATTCATAGTGGTTCCAATTTTCTTCAGTTCTATTATTTTTGAACATCTTGTTAGCCCAATCTCTTTTGTCACAATGTATTTAAACCTCGTTGTCATACCATGGTACACTATTTGACTTCAAAGTATATGATCTTTCTGGTGCAATTGAGTCAACAACTGACTCACACTGACTTTTGAAGTCTTCAGAAAATATATCTACATCAACACAGCTCAACAAAAAGTTACATGATATCAAACTCAAGTTAATCCTCTCCATATTACAATCATTGAGGTTTCTATATGTTTTTGTGATATTTTGTGCTACATATATATTGCAATTACTCAAATTGACTGTTATTAATAAATGATCAGTTAACTTTGGGGAATCATGAACGACAGTATTAACATCAAAACTGGTGAGTACATAGTCAACAATGGTGTTGCTATATTGAGCACACCTGGTTATCTGAGAAACAGTTTGTTCAATTCCAAGCATGTTCAACATATTTTTCATTTTTGTGCAATAGTTAAACTTGGAATGAACGATTGGAAATTCAAGTATCGTGTCCAATCCGAACTATTTAAAATTAGCATTATTTTATCATTACCAGTATTTTCATCACCAAGTGTTCATCTTCAAGAGGAAGATTAAACTGAAGATGATCACTTGGTGATTGAAACACGAGTCGAGATGTTAAAAATAACGGTGTGGTATCGAGATACAACTCCAGTAATATTCAGAAAATGTATTTCACAATCTATTCCAACTGAATATAAATATAACAACGTGAAATGAATAAAATACTACTAATATATATTCCACAAGAAATACACTTTCTCTTCATACAATCTGATTTTTTTTTCAATGATATACGAAAGAGTTCGTTTTCGTTCTTTTTTGTTTTAATTTTTTGATTCTGGAGTAATACCTTAATCTATTTTTGAGATAGCTTCTCCTAAAACGAGAAAGTGATGAATGTAATGATTCAAAATTGAAATATGAACTGGCTTATTCAATATTCACCAAAAAGGGATCACAAAGTTTTAAAATTTCGTGGCCAGTATGTGGCAAAAAACTTGAAAACTTCATGCATCCGCCTTTTGTTATTGATTAATGCCAGAGGCGGCGTAAGGCGTTGGCGGTGTGGGCGACCGTCCATGGCCTCGTGGTGCAAAAGGCCTCGCGCCTCAACCAAAATTTATTTTTAATGAATATGCAAATTCCAAAAGTACACGTCATGAATTTTATTTATAATTAATACATTAGAAAATTCTCAACCACGGCGCACGAAAGCATATGAATGGAAAATTCATGAATATATTTATTTTTCTGATAAACTATATTATATTATGAAATTGATTCATTGAAAAATTGCCATCTTTGTCGTTTCTAAATTCCTTTTTATTTTGTCTGGCAACATTACTTATTGAGCTGCTATCGCGGGGAATCCCCGGTCAGAGACCTAAGGACTTTCTCTTAATAGAAAGCCAATCAAAGTATCTCATGCAGACGTAATCTCGCTTAATGTTCCTAAATTATAATTTCTAAAAGTATTTGATAAGAGAATAAATGATAGTATAACACAGTTTTAAAACAATAACACTTGTTTAATAAGTACAAATTCGAATTATTACGTGAAGAAAAATAAATATTTATTTCATTTAGCAGGAATAAGGTAAGAAGTATTCATTATACTTCCACTCATGTATTTTTATAGTTTCCCTCACAGAACATAACATGATTAAAAATTATGTCTATCGAAAAATGAAGCAAATACTATATATAGGGCTTTAGATCCAGGAGTTTTTTGAAAGCATATGAAGAAATACCCATAAAAGATTTGTAAACTTGAAATGCACTTCTTTAGGTAGTTGACAAGTTCTGTTTTAGATTTCACCATTAGTATTTCAAACGATTGATTGTGACGCATACACTCAACGACTGTTTTACGAGGATGTAGCAAACCAGTTAAATGTTCAAGGTCTTAGAACGTCTTCGTGTATACAGTGGACAAATGCCTACTGGAAAGAAAGAACATGATGATTCGCGTAACTTTCAAGTTTCTTCTTTTTTATCCACGACATTTCAAAACTATTCGAGGTATGGCACTGGAACTAAGAATATATAGATATAGAAGATACCTATTTCTTCACTTGTGTTGATGTCAATAATAAAATATGACTTGCAACCGGCTAATCTTATAAGTCAACGCATTTGGCACCTGTTATTTTGAATTAATAGTAAAAAATTCATACATACATACAGACTTCATACATAAACCATGATGCATAAAATATCCCTGATTCGCTCAATCAGATCCCTTTTCCATGTGAAACAATTTATCAAAATCTCTCGATTCACGGCATTATTGATAAAGAAATACTGGAGAGATCCAATAAATTTCAGCATTTCATTCACAGAGGTGTTGAGTACAACTCAAGTGGCATGTTTGACAATGTCAAGTTGGCACTTCAATTTTCAATATTCGAGAATAATTTGATATTAGGTGAAAAGTGAAAAGACAGAAACCAATAGTGAAGGAATAACAAATACAATCGAAACTAATCAGAAGAGAACAAGCTATTGTGACTAGATTAACGATAGCCTGTCACTGACAGTCTGCAGTGTGACATTCTTGAGATATCAATATTTTTTACTGAATAGTGGTTATATGAAGTAGAAAAATGGTAAATAATCACGAAGTTTACTGAAAACCAATCAACAATTGAAAAAAATCTGTTCAAGCACAGTAAGAATAGAGAACAGAGAAGAACAGAGTAAGAACAGAGAGTAAGAATAATATATATTCACGAATATGATTTATCCATATAAATTAAATCTCAAAAACTACACCTCACAATTTGATCTTCCCAAACTTCATTTGAAAAATATATCACATGTTTCGCTAGCACAGTAGCTTCTTCAAGTGATTTATGAATCACTTGAAATCACTGTGCTACTGTGGTAGCGAAACATGTTGTGATATATTTTTCAAATAAAGTTTGTGGAGATCAAAATCGTGAGGTGTAGTTTTTGTAGCACAGTGATCTCAAGTGATTCATAAATCACTTGAAGAAGCTACTGTGCTAGCGAAACATGTTGTGATATGTTTTTCAAATAAAGTTTGGGAAGATCAAATCGTGAGGTGTAGTTTTTGAAATTACTATGGATCTTCATCAAGTAACGGCCGAATCAATCAGAAAAAAATTAAATCAATGAATATTACATCTTCATTCAAATTGAACGAGGTCTACTTTTAGGAGAAATTAATTTTTGGGAAAAAAAGTATCTTTTTTTTTCTGATTGATTCGGCCGTTACTTGATAAGATCCATAGTAATTCCAAAAACTACACCCCACGATGTGAGGTGTAGTTTTTGAAAAAAAGGTATCGCCTTTCTACTCTCCTCCATTTATATACTCAAAATGTGGAAAACCTCCAAAGGAAAGAATGGAGTAATTAATTTGAAAATAAGCTATTCACGAAGATGTGTAGATCATGCAAACAAGTAACTTTCAGACACAAACTGGAAGAAAAAGTCCTCTCGAAACAACTACTTTCATATAAAAATGTAATTACATAAAAAAAAGTACTTTCGCAACAACTACTCATATATGAACATTGTATTATACAGAGGAGAGTTTTTACCTTATTGCTTGAGTACCTATTTGGATAACATTACAAGATGAAGCATTCTCTTCATTTATAACAACACAACTTTATGTTATAAATGAGTTAAATCTACTTATATTATCAATCGATTAAACATTTACTGAATGAGTTTTTTTCATAATCACATTAGACAAAAAAAACATAACGTCATCATTAAATTCAGGCCGATTCAACAGGTCAAACAAATATTAAAATATCAATAAAATATTAAAACATACATCAAAAAAGTTAATAAGCTACAATCAAATTAGGATTGAAGGAGAAACTCACCCACAGAGTACTATGCTTTTTGCAAAAGAAAAATTTCGAGTCACCTTTTAAAGATATTGATATTTTGAGGGTTTAATGTCAATAAACTTATTATATAGCATAACCCCACAGCACATGGGGTGATTCTTTGATACTGTCAATCTACTATAAGGTTGATGTAGTTGAAAGTTATTTCTGGTGAAATGTTCATTGATTTGCTCATTTCTAGTAATGACTGAAATATTGTTTTTTTATATATATATATATCAGAGTTTGGTATATATACAACTGGGCAATGTTATTATACTATAACGAATGAATAACGTCCTGCTTTATCTGATAAGCCCTACTGTTCAAGACCATAGGAAATTACAGTCCTGATTAAACTGTGGTATAAAAGCTTGAGAACATCAAGAGAGACTGTTTGTTTTAACCGACGAAGTAGATATATATGTTTACTGAGCTTCACATTGACACTATCAACATGAAACTGCCAGATAAGTTTATTATCAACATCAACACCTAAGAATTTAGCACAATTAAGTCACATTAGCTTTGACAATTACTTCGGATATAATTCCCGCGGATACTAAGATATTAGTATCGTCCGAAAAATTTTGGAAGATCACTTATGAAAAATGAAAGGGGTCACAAAACAGAGCCTTGAGGTACCCCTTTTGATATACATTTTCTTTCAGAATTCATTCCATTTACACAGACCAGCTGACTACGATCAGTCAGATAAGATTCAACCCAAGTCAATGCAGAGCCACGTATACCATAAAACTGCAATTTGTGTAACAGTATGTCATGGTAAACGAGGTCAAAGGCTTTTCTCAAATCAAAAAATGATCCTAGAGTCTGCTGTTTATTTTCCAAAATTTCCAGCGCATAGTTGATCAATTGCATCAACTCTAGATTTGTTTGAATTGAAGGGGTTATATTTTCAGAAATGATTAATTTTTGGGAAAGAAAGTTTTTGATACAAAAAAATGTGGAAATCTTCCAAAGGAAGCAAGGAAATATCGATGTCTACCAGTGAGTATGACAGTGTTCCATGTATGCAATTTGTTATCATTCATTTAAAGTAGAACTCCGTTATTCCATAACGAATGTTATGGAATGTATAATACGAATGTATAATTCAGTGTTCATATAAAAGTATTTGTTTCGAAAGAATTTTTTTCTTTCGTGTAATTCAATGTTTATATGAAAGAAGCTGTTTCAGGGGGACTTTCTTCCAGTTTGTGTCTGAAAGTTACTTCTTTGAATGATCTTCATATCCATGTATAGAGTTACTCCTTTCAAATTGATTACTTGCTTCCTTTCATTGGAAGATTCCCACATTTTTTTTTATCAAGATGGAGTAGTAGATAGCCAAAAACTTTCTTTCCCATAGATTTATTTCTTCTATAAGCAATCTGACTAGAAGAAAATCTGAATGATTCAAAGTAATCATATAATCTTCGATAGAAACGGTATTCAATAATCTTAGACTACTGACTAAGTAACGATATAGGCTTGTAAGATGCACAGTCAGATCGAGAGCCATTATTTTTGTATATTGGCAAATCTTTTGACATTTTCAGTGTATCAGGAAACCTCCCCTTAACCAAAGTGGAGTTAACTATATGAGTTAAAGGCTCAGAAATCACATTGTCAACCTTTTAATAACATGACCAAGAATTTCATCAATACCGGACGATTTTTTCTTACAAACTATTTTAATAACTTGTTCAATTTCCATTTGAGTTGCTGGATATAAATAAATGCTTTAATGAATAGATGACATAAAATTGATATTTTTAGTGTCTGGTTTGGATATGCTACTAATGATAGTTGAGAAATAATCACTGAAATGATTGCTGTCTAGGATTAAGTAATGAAAGAATTATAATATAGTTAGGTAAGGAAATAACTGGTAACAGTGCTCATCCTGGTGACTTGGTTATCTTGGCCCTAAAAACCACTCTCGACAAGCTATTTGACGAGATAACACCGTTAAAATATTATACAGTCCACTATATTCAGTAATAAAGAAAATAAATTGATGGATGTAGCCATTACTACGTAGTAGGAGATCATGATGAAAAGAGAAATGAAAATTTCTATGTTTTTTACCACTTTTATTTGTAACTAACGTTACTGCAGTTTCGTCCTATATGGACATTTTCAACAATAAACTAACAATGATTCATTACATTCGCTAATATAAACCATTCAGGTAATTGATTGAGTACCTGAATTTACAGTTCACAATGCGCATGTGCCAATTTAAAAACCGGAGAGTAAATTAAATCGATTTGGTCATTCAACAGGTTGCATTCGCAATGTTTATGCTTGTGAATTTCCAAGGATTCTAAATAATTGAGTTTGCAACCCTTCCTTGCATAGTGCAGAATTTCCGTTTCGAGTGTGAACTGAATGTTGCTATTGAGATTGTTCATGAATATCATAAATTGGTTCAGCTGTCGTGTAATTCCTCTGAAACAGGCAAGAATATCGTCTACATATCTGTACCAAAAATGAATATGTTTTTTACCCAGGTCGGAGTTCACTATCGTGGTCTCCAAGTTGTTCATAAATATGTCTGCTAAAAGTGGACTAAGAGGTGAGCCCATTGGTAAACCTGAATCCTGTTTATAGAATTTGTTGATGAACTGTAGGTAGCTCTATAAATTATAATATTATAAACTATATGAAATTAATTTCACAATATTGCCTTATCTAGTAGTCTTAAATTAATTTTACAATGTGTCCTTGTGTAATGGTTAGGTGAATCTAATAATTGAAATATTATAAGCTATATAAAATCAATTTCATAATATTGCCTTATCTACAAGTCTTAAATTAATTTTACAATGTGTCCTTGTGTAATGGTTAGGTGAATCTAATAATTGAAATATTATAAGCTATATAAAATCAATTTCACAATATTGCCTTATCTACAAGTCTTAAATTAATTTTACAATGTGTCCTTATGTAATAGTCAGGTAAATCTAATAAATAAAATGTTATTTTAACAAGCTATATAGTACTCTATTATGTATTGAATCACCATCGTTATTCATAATATTATTATGTTTACTTATTTCTATACTCTCATAGGCATCTAGATGCCTGTTGTTGCTAACTTGTCTAACTAATCTTATGAGCAGTTCAATAAACACTTTCATTGCCGATTATTTTCATATCTTCACTCCCATCTATCATTTCTATTATGATTTCCATCAATTTGACTTCATTTACATACTGGAATATAAGAACTTTTTTGAATAAAAAATTTGAGTAATTCAGTATTGAATTGACATGCAAAAATACAATATTTTTCATTTCCTCAACTTCATGATGAATTTTAATATTGATATCTTCGAAATGTTTTTTGAGAACTTTTCGGAGTGCTCATCAAAGGATTGAAAAAATCATAACATTTGTTCTTAAGCTTACCTCCTTAAGTGCGTCAAATATATTTTAATTTGCCTCTTTACCTCTCATAGTATTTGTCAAACCTGCTGCAATTATAACATAGTCGTTGAATGTAAATGACTCCTTCAGATTTTTGATATCAACAATAATATCCCCTATTTCAACATTGTGTTTGTGTTTGATGAAAGCTTGTACTAAATATTCATTAGGCTGAAAGTTGCTTAATATTTTAGTTAAGTCAGTTGAATTATTATCACCTGATATGAGAATTTTGACTTCCTTGTTTCTGAATATATTTTCTTTCTGAATTCTCTTTCCCTCTTGACAATCATCATGAATGTTGTTTTGACATATGTTTTGCTTAACTTCTGTCTTTTTTCATTGTTACATTTTTCATAGTTTTTCCACTCTTTCAGCTCCCTTTCAAATAGATTATTCCACATAGTTGAAACTTCTATGGATGTGATCATTTAATGTTGTCAACTCTCGTATATCCTCTTCTAGATTTCTCATGTCATATTTCAGATTTTCTGCTTCATTTCCAAAAATGTCATTATTTTATTGTAAATCTGTGATCTCCTTCGCTCAATTCCGTTTATACACTGGCTATTATGTTTGCAGATTTTCGTTGTAGCCTGTCCAGGTACGGACCTTGTGTTGAAGGTAGTTTGAGTTTCGGAATGAGTATGATTTTTACGTGTCAGTCAACTAATTTTCAAGTTTTATCATTGGCTATCGAAATCTCTTTCTCAGTAATATTTATTATTTCTTCCAGTTTTTCTTCAGTGTTGATAGCGTCTTCTACGAATTTGTGTCTTTCTAAGCGCATTTGTACCTACCATATGTTGGTTTTTTTTAATTCATTTTCTTCTTCCATATCCTTCAATGTTTTTTCTAGAATGTTTTTCCATTTCCTATAGGGCCGTTTCCTTTGTTTTTTGTTTTTCACTCAACAATTGAAATTTCCCCTTGTTACTTCGAACACACAATTTGTGATACATACTGGAGCAGTTCACACAGAAATAATAGGGAGCGGGTCTGGTTCTACAGCATTTGCACATTGCCACTTTGTTTAAAAAGGGCTACGCCACTGGTTTCATGATTTACTGAAGGAATTCCCTTCCTTTTGTTCTTATCGGTTTTCACGTATTGTCCTTGAGAAATGTGTTCTTCCTATAGCTTATCACCACTTTTTTCAATATTTCGTATTTAAGATTGTGTTTTTATTGCCAATGGAATCGGCTGTTTCTACGTGATGATTTTATTTGTTTCAAAATCTAATTATGTATTTGAGTTCGCTATGTAAAGTCGATATTTACATCACTTTTATTACTTTCCAATATTCAGAAGATTGCCAAACACAAAGGGGATACAGTACCGACAAACTTGTTGTTTTCAACATGAAGAGATATCCACGAATAAACAATGATAACCTGCTTCTCCCCCCGTGGGTTGGGCTACCTTTCGGGCGCGTCCCCAGGTGACGGATAGGGGAATGGCCAGGGGACTGGAGGTCCTGTCCGGGAAGCCAATGTGGCCTAACGGACGGGGTTGACGGACTCCTGGTCAGTGGCAGAAATAAGTAGGGTGAGGGGAACTAAAACCCCCCAAAAGCCCTGCAAAACATGCCACCGCGAACCAGCCTACCCAAGCTAAGATCTAAGGAATCGTGTCGACAGCTGAATGGCCGCAGGGTTATATGCGGTTACGAACGATCCCCTTCGAGGAACCGGGCGAAACCTCATTGTAACTAGCCTTCCTCTGGTAATGCGGGGCTCTGCCAGAGGGGACCAACCCTTCCCTTGCTACTCGTGGGAACATACATGGACACAAAAGAAAAGAAAAATAAAAAACCAACCAATCCCGAGGCTCACCCAAATGCTCACCTCAATTTGAGGCGGGGGCTGGGGATGACCAGAAATGTTCACCCCAAGCTACCGCTCAGAAAGAGGCTGGACATAGCCTCGTCGCAGACCCCCTCGCGACGTAACGCAAAGGCCAAGGCGTAAGCGTATCAGCGGCGCCGAGGCCAAGAGGAGAAATAGAGCGAAAGAGGCAGAAGTGGCAGCAACTATGAGTGCACCCACTCCATCCTCAACAACAAGGGCACCTCTTGCGGAGGGCGCCAAGAGCTCCGCTTCGGAAAAAGGCAAGAAACCGGCTGCCACTGCAGGAAAGCGCCCTCACGCGAGTACGTCTACGGAGGGAACCCCAAGAAGGTTGGAAAAGCTGCGCAGAGACAGAAATGTCGCTGCACCTTTCAAAACCTTCGTGGAGGCCGCCTTGAGACACCTCAAGGTAGCCATCATAGATGAGACTAACCCGTACGGTAAGGTTACCGCAGAACGAGAGAGTCTCATCAAAAAACAACTGTTGGAAGAGCTGGACAAGATCATCTTCTCCGCCTCCAGCAAACCGCCCACGTTCAAGTCGTGGACATACTCCGGTGAAATCATCAGAGTGGTCTGCGATGATGACGTGACGCTAGAGTGGCTGAAGGAAGCCACAATGAATATTGAGCCATGGCAGGAGGCATCACTTGCGGTCGTCAGTGTGAATAAGCTCCCAAAGCTTACCAAAGCCTCACTCTGGCTGGTAAATATCGACTGAAGGCGCAGAACCCTGACCTGAAGGTAGCAAGATGGTGCACCTTCCATCATGAGGTTAAGATGAATCCACAAGGACACCTCTTCGTCTTCGGGATCGGAGACGATGATATGGCTGTCCTAAAGAAGAAGTCGATGAGGTTAAGCTACGCGTTTACCTCACTGACTAAGAAAGATAAACAGAGGAAACAAAAGAAACAGAGGGTACCTCTGAAGACCCTAGGTCCTTGGAAGTTGAACCACCTAAAGTGGATATTGACCCCAAGGCCACCATGAATCCCGAAAAAGAAGTCGAAGCATCTGAACAGATGACAGTCGATGACCTGACGGAGGAGGCACCCAAAAACTGCGAGGTCCATCTGTTCCCCTTAGCAGGGGAGCAGATGAACCTCTAAAGGTAACTTTGTAACCAACAACTGTCTCATGGGCAAGGACGTTGGAAAAAAAATAAAAATAATACAATGCAACCTCCAACACAAAAAGGCGGCAACGGCAACACTATGTCGCCACCTTGATGTATTGGAGGAGGCAATAGCTTTGATCCAGGAGCCCTGGATAATAAAGACCAAAATTACTGGTTTCAGTAACTTAACTGGTCAAATTTTCAGCTTACCAAGCAACCAGCAACCTAGGACGACTGTCTACGTTCCTAGGAAATACAGAGCGTTTCCGATGGCACAATTCAGCACCTCAGATCTCACTGCGGTCTAAGTTGAATGTCCAGTTGGGAAAGGCAAATATATGGCGTTGATAATCGCATCGGTGTACCTCCCTGCAGATGCAGCCACCCTACCACCGACCAGAGAAATGAAGGTACTAGTGGACCACTGCCTCAACCAGAGAGTGGAGCTCATATTGGGTTGCGACTCAAACTCTCACCACGTGAGCCGGGACAGCAAGGATATCAACGCCCGAGGTAAGTCACTATATGAATATATAATACAGAAAGATCTAACAATCTTGAACAGAGGCACGGAGACAACATTTATTGATGCCCGTAGTCAAACATTAATAGATATCACGCTCACGACTGCCGAAATATCAAACAAAATCCAAGACTGTCAAGTCTCGGACCATATCTCTATGTCAGACCACCGCTGGCTGACCTATACGCTAAGCCAGGATCTCAGGACTACTGTAAAATCCCGTGACCCGAAGAGGACGGATGTAGCTCTCTACAATCGACTCTTAAAAGGAGCTCTGCGGGAAACAGAGGTCCTGACTCCTGGCAACAATGAAAAACTGGAAAGGTACACAGTATCTATCCACAACAAAATAGACATTGCCTTTAAGGAATCCTGTCCGATGAGGATGGTTCAAACGCATAGCACAACCAACACATGGTGGTGCCCTGAATTGGAACACCTCAGGAAGACAGCGAGAACGACCTTTAACAAGGCAAAACGTACAAGACTCGAAGAGGACTGGTTTATATATCAAGCCAACCTCAGAGAGTTCAAAAAAGTCTGCAGACGAAAGCAAAGAGAAGCCTGGAGAGCCTATTGTGAGGCAGTCGAAGACTTTCCACTAGCTTCTAGGGTACAGAAGGAACTCTGAAATGACCACCATAAGACTATCGGCATCCTGACGAGGGAAAATGGCGACAAAGCCGCCAACCTCCAGGAGAGTGTTCTGTCTTTCTTGGAACGGCGAACTGGACGGATGTACCAATAACACCCTCACAATATGACTGGCAATATGCTAGTACAGTAATTGATGAGGATAAAATAAGATGGGATATATCGGGCTTCTCCCCCTTCAAGTGACCAGGGCCTGACGGTATAAGACCAGCCCTACTTCAGTGGGGACTGGACACTCTTATGCCACACCTGGTTGGAATATTCAGAGCCTCTCTAGCTCTGAGGTATATTCCCAGTAAGTGGAGAGATGTAAGAGTAGTATTTATACCCAAACCAGGTAGGATGGACTATACCCCTACACCCTACCAAAAGCATTCCGACCAATTAGTCTCACATCGTTTTTCTTAAAAACCATGGAGAGGCTATGTGAGCGGTATATAAGAGATAATGTACTTGTTAACAACCCACTTCATCCAAATCAGTATGCTTATACCCCGGGAAGGTCTACTGATTCGGCCCTTCACCATGTGGTTGGCAGAATCGAGAGATCATTGGACAACAAAGAATCCACCCTGGGTATATTCATAGATATCGATGGAGCGTTTGATAAAACAACCTTTCCAACAATTACCCAGCAACTACACTCCAGGAATGTACCCCTGGTAGTAGGAGAATGTATACTTATTGCTCTAGCAGAGCAATGAGTATTAATGTAGAAGACATCACAGTAAAAGGACTGGTCATGAGGGGATGTCCACAGGGAGGGGTCTTATCACCCCTTCTCTGGAACATAGTTCTGGATACCCTAATTAATCACCTTAACAAAAATGGATTCTACACAATTGCATACGCAGATGACATAGTTATCTTGCAGACCGGCAAATTTGTAAACACACTGTGCGATAGAGCGCAGGATCGGCTCAAATTAATAGAAACATGGTGTAAGGAACACTCACTGTCGATCAATCCCAAGAAGACTGAGATGGTCCTTTTCACCAGGAAAAGAAGTTTAACGGGCTTAAAACATCCCGAAATCTTCAAAAGCAAACTAAACTTCTCTGAAGAGGTGAAATACCTTGGTACTATCCTCGACAAGAAGCTAACATGGAACTCTCATCTACAGAGTAGAGCAAAAAGAGCATACGTGGCTTATGAGCAATGTCGGGGTCTTTCACCCCGTGTAGTCGCCTGGATCTACACTGCAACAATAAGACCTATGTTAACGTATGGAGCCATTGCATGGGGACCGAAAGTTCTACAAGCCACGGCCATCCAAAAATTATATCAAATACAGCGACTGGCTTGTTTAAACATCACAGGAGCCATGAGAACAACACCAACCGCGGCAATGGAATTAATCACGGGTCTGACCCCTCTGGATCTGTACGTTAAGGAGGTTGCGTTAATGGCCATGGTACGATTGCGCACGGCTGGTGTAAACCTCGAAATAGGAATGGGTCAATTGAGGCTGGGTCTATGGCGGGAAACGCTTACTGCGCAACCTCTGCTGCAGGTAACAAGTGATGCAATTGATCCCAGGTTTGTGTTTAATAAACCCTACAAAATACAAATCAAGCAGAACACAAAGTCAGATGCTACAAATGCAATATGGATGGCTCAAAAACCAAAGAAGGCTCAGGATGTGGAGTGTACTCCAGATCACTAAGCCTAAAGATTAAGTGGGGAATGGGAAGAAATATCAGCGTGGTCCAAACAGAACAATGGGTCATATGTGGCCTAAGTGCGTGGGCTTACACTCACCCTCCCTACTCTACAGATACAGAACCTGCTTCTCCCTTACGATCACTAAAATATAAGCAAAACACTATTTATTACAAGCAATTACTAGGGCAACATAATGACTATTACACTGGTTGGCCTACCAACTCTAGGTAACAAATTGCAGGAAAAACTAATTTCAGTGTCATTGCTTTTCGAGTTTAAAAGCCGTGGATTTTCGGAACTTCTTCCTAACGTTTCGCTAGCGCGAGTGGCTAGCTTCTTCAGAGGTTTAACCATCATGGCTTGCTGTCCGATGACTACCTTTTAGGCTTCGTAAAGCGTATTTCTGCTTTGTCAGGTAATCAGTTGTGTTTGTACCTGTATTTGTACCTGCACTTGTACCTGTACTCGTACCTGCACTTGAACCTGGAATGTTAACAATCTTGCTGCCTGTTGTTCTGTTCGTTATTCTCGAACTCCTTAAAATGGGGTTCCATACATGTGGCTGAAGTTAGCTCTAGATTTAAATCCGATTCTTTCAATTTTACAGTTGACCAGATGAATAATGCTCATAATGATAGTTTCCCGAAATATCTCTACTTCACAATGAATGTTGGAGGTATAAATGCATGATGATATCACGCAAATTGGAATTCACATCAAAGATTACACAAAAAGGGCGAGTCACTACCAGTAACAGAAATATCGTCAAAAAAGAGTTTCGCAAACCGTTTCGAGATATACTTGGATTTAAAACACAAAATAATGCAAAATGACAGCTTCAGTGAAAATTGAGAGGTAATCAGGCTGCCTAAACCTGGAAAGGATGGTCTCACCCCTATTGCTACAAATAATGACGATTTCTACTGATAATTGATATCTCTCCACCAAAAACATGACGAGATTGGCAGAAATTTCATTTGTCAAATGATGGCAAATGATGTATAGATGGCACATGGAGATTTATGATAGTTAATAGACTGAAAGGAGGTTCAACCCGTAATACAAAATTTCTGACGAGAAAATCGAAATCCACGAAAATCTATTATAAGAACATATAAATACCATTCATATTGATTAACAATAAGAGGGTGGTCTCACCCTTATTTTGTCAATATACATAAATTTCTGTTTGTCTAAAACTGAACGAGATCGGAAAAATTTTCTGTAATCAAATGATTCAGTATAACCCTCTCGATGAAATGCATATAGGGATTCATAACAAAGATCAGGCCATAAGGTCAAGTCGGCACTCCCACAGAAATATATTTGAAAAAGTGTTCGGCAAGAACCTGTTGAGATCGACTGGAATCGGAAATAGAAAAGTAGTGAGAATGAGCCTAACTAAAATATTGAATAGTCACTATTCAGCCTTAAGCAAAATAAACAGGGTAAAATCACCCCTATTGTCTCCGATATTTAACGCCTCTCCACCCAAAAACCTGACGAGATCGGTGAAAACTAAATATGTCAAGTGATGAACAATAATATTCTGAATAGATTCCATATAGAGATTTATGAAAGATAATAGACTGCAAGGGGGATTCAGCCCCTAATATTGAAATTGTTCCTGAGGCAGTTTCTCGCGATAATATATGAAGAACAACGAAAATCTACAATAAGAACATCTGGAAAACATACCCAATATCATGAAAATAAATATCATCTATATTAATTAATAATGAATAGGGTAGTCCCGCCCTTATTATGTCAATATATATAAATTTCTGTTTGTCAAAAACTGAACGAGATCGGAAAAATTTTTTGTACTCAAATGATTCAGTATAACCCTCTCGATGAAATGCATATAGGAATTCATAGCAAAGATCAGGCCATAAGGGCTAGTCGGCACCCCCACAGAAATATATTTGAAAAAGTGTTCGGCAAGAACCTGTTGAGATCGACTAGAATCGGAAACAGAAAAGTAGTAAGAATGAGCCTGACTAAAATAACAAATAATCACTACTCAGGCTTAAGCAAAATAAAAAGGGTAAAATCACCCCTATTGTCTCCGATATTTAACGCCTCTCCACCCAAAAACCTGACGAGATCGGTGAAAACTAAATATGTCAAGTGATGAACAATAATACTCTGAATAGATTCCATATGGAGATTTATGAAAGTTAATAGACTGCAAGGGGGATTCAGCCCCTAATATTAAAATTGTTCCCGAGGCAGTTTCTCGCGATAATATGTAGATCAACGAAAATCTACGATAAGAACATATGGAAAACATACCCAATATCATGAAAATAAATATCATCTCTATTAATAATTGATGAATAGGGTAGTCCCGCCCTTATTATGTCAATATCTATATATATATATATATATATATATATATATATATATATATATATATATATATATATATATATATATATATATACATATATATATACAGGCTGATTCACGGTGGATGGCACATTAGACGTTTCTGGTGAACCAGACAACGGATCACTTTGAAAATTTAATGGAGGGCATATTCGGACATTCTCTAGCCAACTAAAATATTTTCGACAATGCGGTGTTGCCGCTTCTATTAGAAAGCAGTAGCAACTTTGATTTTTCAAATGGAACACTCTGTATATAATATTATTTTTGGAATCTCCAACAATTGCCCGACAACTTTTCTTGATATTTCCCTATACCTATCTGTTACCGTTTTCGAAATAAAAATTAATTTCAATTTTTTTCTTCGAAAATCATGACTTCTAAAAATGCCGATATCTTTTAGTTAAGAAGTACTATGATATCGAAATTTGGTTTGGAGTTAGGTGATACTTGGACACTTCCCACACGTCAGCCTAATCTCCGTTACTTCAATACAGGGTGGTAAAAAAATACAGTTTTTTCGTTTGCTTGAAAAAGTTGCTGAAACTTGATTATTTTAAATGGAACACCCTGTATATTATTGAAAATTCGGAAAGCTGCTGAAATTTGCTTTCTTTCTATGTATATCATACCTATACCTAACTAGTCAAGTTTCGGACTTATGAACATTTATTTGTGAAAATGTCCCTTCAGAATGGTATTTCCATTCGGTATTTGGTAAGCAGGCCATGATTACTATTCGACAGTAGCGTTGTGACATTCTCCTAATAATATCGACATTTTCGTCACTTCAGAAGTTGCAAATACCTTCAAAACGATGGAACAAAACTATTCAAACGAAGTTCTTATGAATTTGTTTATTACATTTGGACAGTGTGACAAAATTATCAGCAGAACATGTAGAAAGTTCAATGAAATGTATCCGAATCTTGATAGGGAAATATCAAGAAAAGTTGTCGGGCAATTGTTGGAGATTCCAAAAATAATATTATATACAGAGTGTTCCATTTGAAAAATCAAAGTTGCTACTGCTTTCTAATAGAAGCGGCAACACCGCATTGTCGAAAATATTTTAGTTGGCTAGAGAATGTCCGAATATGCCCTCCATACGCCAATTCCACAAGGTGTTTTAAAAAGTGAGTCTGATTGTTGCAACAATTTTGCTCTCGAAATCTGTATGGGTGACAAGAAAACGGTTTTCACTATATCAATCTACCCAAAATTCTATAACAGTTGTGTGATTTTCATGAACGCACATCTTCTGGTTCCAATTCTACAAGGTGTTTTAAAAAGTGAGTCTGATTGTTGCAACAATTTTTCTCTCAAAATTGTATGGGTGACAAGGAAACGGTTTTCACTATATCAATCTACCCAAAATTCTATAACAGTTGTGTGATTTTCATGAACGCACATCTTCTGGTTCCAATTCTACAAGGTGTTTTAAAAAGTGAGTCTGATTGTTACAACAATTTTTCTCTCGAAATCTGTATGGGTGACAAGAAAACGGTTTTCACTATATTGATCTACCCAAGATTCTATAACAGTTGTGTAATTTTCATGAACGCACATCTTCTGGTTACAATTCTACAAGGTGTTTTAAAAAGTGGGTCTGATTGTTGCAACAATTTTTCTCTCGAAATCTGTATGGGTGACAAGAAAACGGTTTTCGCTATATTGATCTACTCAAGATTCTATAACAGTTATGTAATTTTCATGAACGCACATCTTCTGGTTTCAATTCTACAAGCTGTTTTAAAAAGTAAGTCTGATTGTTGCAACAATTTTTCTCTCGAAATCTGTATGGGTGACAAGGAAACGGTTTTTACTATATCAATCTACCCAAAATTCTATAACAGTTGTGTGATTTTCATGAACGCACATCTTCTGGTTCCAATTCTACAAGGTGTTTTAAAAAGTGAGTCTGATTGTTGCAACAATTTTTCTCTCGAAATCTGTATGGGTGACAAGAAAACGGTTTTCACTATATTTATCTACCCAAGATTCTATAACAGTTGTGTAATTTTCATGAACGCACATCTTCTGGTTACAATTCTACAAGGTGTTTTAAAAAGTGAGTCTGATTGTTGCAACAATTTTTCTCTCGAAATCTGTATGGGTGACAAGAAAATGGTTTTCACTATATTGATATACCCAAGATTCTATAGGAGTTGTGTGATTTTCATGAATTCAAGGAATCTCAAAAAATTAATCTGATTGTTTCAACAATTTCTTTTTTGAAATCTGTTTAGATGACAAGAAAACTGTCATCACCAAGTTAATCTACTCAAGAAACTATGGAAGTTGTGTGATTTTGTTGGACGCACATCATCGGATATCATTTTTATATGGGGTATTGGAAAGTAAGTCTAATATTTCCAATTTTATTTTTCCCTAAATTTGTTTTGTTGATGAGAAAACAATTATCAACGCGTCAATCTACTCAAGATTCTATAAAAAAGTTTTACACCAAATAATCCTAATAATTTCACGTTCAACCTATAGTGAATGGTTATTTCCAGCCACAGATATTAGTACGGGTGCTAATAATTTCGTATCCCAACCACAGATTTTTATTTTCCTCTACGTCAGTATGTGTGGCCAGAAATCTGTGGATAGCTTCACGCCAATTTTGATACAGCCCTTTCCATCCGAAATTTGAAAGTACATAAGGGGTTTTCCACTCGAGTGAATTTTCTATCCATACTCGTACTCATTAATATATAACGTTGTATAGTGTTCTTGTGAGTGATATCTATTTCGATGTCATTACGAAAATTTGTAATACTAACTGAAAAGTGATTTTTCAATGCTAATGTATTTGAAAGTATCTTATTGTTTCGGACTGGCCCCTTACAGTTTCGATCTGGAAGAAATTTCTGTACATGACCTATACTCATACCTTCGTAGATTTCTACCCTTGTTAACTTACTCATTTCTTCGGAATGTATCTCTCCTGAAACTAATTCGTTTCCAATTGTTCCACATTTTATTGTCATTATAGCTTATCAATTGTTTAGGTCACGTGTTAGGAATCACACGTTTAAAAGTAAGACCTCGTTAATCCTCAGATCGCACAAGTTTTCACATCTAAGGGTGGTCGTTCGTAAGGGTGCGACAGCTGGTTAAAGGAAAAACAATTTTTTCTGTAACAGATTACGAAAAATTGTGGTAAGTAATTGAGCATTTTTAAAATAAGAGTTGACCAAGATCATTACATTTTTTTTTTGTTTTCATTCTTAATGTGAATATTTTATCAATTCATCAAAGACCATGTCAAGCGTATAGTCAACAGGATAGTCTGATTCATCGAGGTCTTCCATTTCATTGACAATTCTATATTTCTCAATATAGTTGATTGACTCATCATCGGAAATACCATCAACATGTCGGAAAAGAAGCTTATTAGCGAACGGTACTAGTACGTAAACTATGTATTCCAAATCGTGAAAATCCAACTCTATTTGGAGGATATGAGCTATCCATATACTCATTTGTAAACTGATGAATACAGTTGTATAATCCCATTTGAGATGCTGACGACAATCAATTGTGTCTCGGAATCTGCGACTCTTTTCATTTATTTCCCGTGTACTGATAACATGTACAAAAGTAGTTTTGTGAATGTAAATGTAAAATAGAACATAGACACCGCAATCATAAGAATCACGTTGTTTTGGTGAGTTGGAAGGGCTTAGCTGTAGTTTCCATTCCATTGATTCGTTTCGTTGCTGAAAAAATTTATTCATTTTGTTTAAAATAAACTGATCGTGATTAGAATGACCTGGGTCAAAGATATATATATATATATATATATATATATATATATATATATATATATATATATATATATATATATATATATCAGGTCATTCTAATCACGATCAGTTTATTTTAAACAAAATGAATAAATTTTTTCAGAAACACGTGTTTCTGGCTATTGGCCTCATCAGCGCGGTGCAGCCAAGTGTAAAGATGGGCAACACTTGTTTGCCGAAAGCAGGAAACAACACATACGCACGGAGTCAACAACAGAAGCCAACCGCACATTTGTGGTTCCAGTTAGAAGACCTAGAATTCCTAGGCTACATCTAACATGACCACGTAGGCAGCTATAGCTACCTGCGTGACATCCGGGTCCAGGATATAAATACAGATAGAGATTTTATCGAGTGTGTATGATACAAATCAAGAATGAATTGATTCGTGGACACAACACTCAAAAAATAGGGGCAAACCGCGGACACGTGTTTCTGGCTATTGGCCTCATCAGCGCGGTGCAGCCAAGTGTAAAGATGGGCAACACTTGTTTGCCGAAAGCAGGAAACAATACATACGCACGGAGTCAACAACAGAAGCCAACCGCACATTTGTGGTTCCAGTTAGAAGACCTAGAATTCCTAGGCTACATCTAACATGACCACGTAGGCAGCTATAGCTACCTGCGTGACATCCGGGTCCAGGATATAAATACATGTTAGATGTAGCCTAGGAATTCTAGGTCTTCTAACTGGAACCACAAATGTGCGGTTGGCTTCTGTTGTTGACTCCGTGCGTATGTGTTGTTTCCTGCTTTCGGCAAACAAGTGTTGCCCATCTTTACACTTGTCTGCACCGCGCTGATGAGGCCAATAGCCAGAAACACGTGTCCGCGGTTTGCCCCTATTTTTTGAGTGTTGTGTCCACGAATTAATTCATTCTTGATTTGTATCATACATACTCGATAAAATCTCTATCTGTATATCTATCTGTATATATATATATATATATATATATATATATATATATATATATATATATATATATATATATATATATATATATATAAACTTCTCCTGAAGTTTTATATCTAAAACAACTAATTACCAATGATTTCCTTGATAATTAACAGGTAATATAATGTAATTGAAATCATCTATTGGGTCTACGTATGGTCTTAAATTTCGAACTGTCTGCACTTCCTGCATAATAATTTGAGTGGAAATTGTATCTATATAATATATATCCGGACAATGTGACATCCAGGAGAAGGATATCCCATCTATGCAAAAATCGTCAACCATTTATGAGTGACACCAATATCGTCAGATAGCTTCAAGCCTGAATCATAAAGTGATGGTAATGTTGCAAAATCTGTATTGGCTAATTTAATATTACTGTCTCTATATCTGAAAACTCCTATTACGAATGGTATTTTATTGTCTAATGCTGCCCGAAGATAGTAATCAGAATTGAAAAACAGACCATTCATAAGACATCTTGGATCATGGGCTTCCAATGATTCGTCAGAAAATGAAGATTTCATAACTTTTCGAGATTCAAAAGTATTTTTGTAATTTTTTCAAGATATTTATCAACGTGTTCGATAAGATTTAATTTGGAGTCGAAATATGTTGTTCTTTTTTTTTAATTTTTTGTTGGCTTCCAAGATTCAACATCTAACGGTCGATCTATCTCTTTCATTTGTTTTTGTTTTAGTTGTTTACTTCTTTTTTCATTACGAAAATTTTCAGGAGTATTCCCTAAGTTAATTTGAGAAGTACACAAATCGAGTTTGAGTTTTTGGCGGACTTTCTTGACAAATCTTCCTACTTTCATGTTCATTTCACCCTTTAAAACGTGGTGTTTTAATATTCTGAACCAACCTTCGACATTTGCATTATTGTGTCTTTTCTCTTCTTTAGTTTTTGTCAAAAACGTGTTCATGATACCTGTCCACAGAGGAATAAATGGCATATAATGTTTTAGAATGTAACCCAACATAGTTTTATGTATTAGTGGATTATTGTACGAATAGTTTTCAGGTTCATCATCCACGGAATCGATATTTTCCATAGTTTTCTTATGAACCTCGGAAAAATATTGATAAAATGGTGATTCTTCGTATGCACCTCTTACCAATGCATCGGTCTGACATATCACATTCCATTCAATGAAAAGCTTCAATATTTTTCGAAGAATGCCTATTTATAAAATATTTTAACGCTTCTTCTACTTTTTCCGAACTTTTTTGGTTTCCCAGAATGATACACATTTGATTGAAAAAAAAACTCAGTTCCTTTAAGGACGTGGAATCTATGAGAACTGCAACCATCTCCATTATGATTTGTGATATTTCTTTTGCCACCAATTTCTTTTTTAAAATAGAACTCACCATCTTGAGAAAATGTGAGCAACAACATTTTAGAATTATGATAGGGATTGTTTTCTCTTCTTTTGATAATGAATTGAATACAACTTTCAGATATGAAAATAAAGTCATTTCATTCAGTCCCAAACAGACTCCTCTGATATTAGCAAAACTCCAATCACATACATTGACGTCAAATATTGGCCAAGATCTTTGGACTTCTACTGTTACAAATCTCTTGAATTTCACAAAAAAACAAGCAATAGTAGCAGCATCATGCAACAAACTTATCATTTCCGCAATTGGAATAATTTTTCCAGCCTTATTCACAACTAAAGCATAATAATACACCCTACCTGTGTTGATGGCCTTCACAACACTTCCAGTCGCATCAAAATATGCTATTGCTTTTTGACCTTTGGACACCAAAATATCTAATTGTGATTTGCTGTACAAGTATACCAGGATTTGCGATGAAACGTAAGTCTAGATCGAAATAAGGATCTTTGTGTAAATCAGAATCAGATTTACCTTCTGACTTGACTTTTTGATACACTGATAGGGATCGTACGTCTTACCAGTTACCACGCTGCAATAATTCATTATCGCTTTTCTAAATATCTTCTTCTCTTTTGTGTAAAGGAGTCTTTTGCAAAAGATCCTTCTTCAGAAGTTTTCGTTGAAAACCTCTCACTTGGTACGAGAATTGTTCAGAACCTTAATTCTCTTGCTCTTTATCAAATCTGATGATGGCTCTACAAATATTTATATTCTCTGTTTTATTGAATTCAAAGCGGAATTTTTAGCATCCACGGTGATTGCAAATTGCATATTCTACGAAAACAGGTCCATTAATTTTCCTCCGAAGATGAGTTCCTTCGAAACAGATCACACAAGAAATATCGTAATCCCAAAGATGTTTCCTGATATATTGACGATGCGCTTCTGCGTCACGTATAATATACCATCGTACGTAAAGCGATCTTCAAATATGCATAGTCAATAGATTTTTGTAAAGTTGTATGATTCATGCATTCATCGATTTTTTGTTGAGGTGCTTTTTCATCAGGTATTTGACTGGACTTGGTAATTTCATCTGGTTCATCTGTTTTTGTTATTTTATCAAGCCCAGTATCTGTGGAAACGAATTCATTTGATAGTGAATGTTCATACTTTTTCCAACATTTCCAAAGCCGATACCTATTATTGTTGCTCAGTTTTTTTTTTAGACTCTTACAAATTGAATGAAATACGTTTGAAGAACTGATGGACCCTCTCAGGCGCGTATACAGCGTGGGGTAAAGGGGGTAATTACCCCCCCCCCATATATATATATATATATATATATATATATATATAGGGGGAAATTCGAAATTCGTGGACAGAACACTCAAGAAATATGGAGGCAAACCGCGGACACGTGTTTCTGGCTATTGGCCTCATCAGCGCGGTGCAGCCAATCGCAAAGATATACAACAACTGGTTACCAAAAATGAAAAAACATCACACATGCACGGTGTCACCAACAGGAGCTAACCGCACATTTGTGGTTTCAATTAGAAGACCCAGCATTCCCAGGCATCATCTAACATCACCACGTAGGCAGCTATAGCTACCTGCGTGACTTCCGGGTCCAGGATATAAATACATAGATATAGATTATTATCGAGTGTGTATGATATACTTCAAAAGGGGGAAATTCGTGGACAGAACACTCAAGAAATATGGAGGCAAACCGCGGACACGTGTTTCTGGCTATTGGCCTCATCAGCGCGGTGCAGCCAATCGCAAAGATATACAACAACTGGTTACCAAAAATAAAAAAACATCACACATGCACGGTGTCACCAACAGGAGCTAACCGCACATTTGTGGTTTCAATTAGAAGACCCAGCATTCCCAGGCATCATCTAACATCACCACGTAGGCAGCTATAGCTACCTGCGTGACTTCCGGGTCCAGGATATAAATACATAGATATAGATTATTATCGAGTGTGTATGATATACATCAAAAGGGGTAAATTCGTGAACAGAACGCTCAAGAAATATGGAGGCAAACCGCGGACACGTGTTTCTGGCTATTGGCCTCATCAGTGCGGTGCAGCCAATCGCAAAGATATACAACAACTGGTTACCAAAAATGAAAAAACATCACACATGCACGGTGTCACCAACAGGAGCTAACCGCACATTTGTGGTTTCAATTAGAAGACCCAGCATTCCCAGGCATCATCTAACATCACCACGTAGGCAGCTATAGCTACCTGCGTGACTTCCGGGTCCAGGATATAAATACATAGATATAGATTATTATCGAGTGTGTATGATATACTTCAAAAGGGGGAAATTCGTGGACAGAACACTCAAGAAATATGGAGGCAAACCGCGGACACGTGTTTCTGGCTATTGGCCTCATCAGCGCGGTGCAGCCAATTGCAAAGATATACAACAACTGGTTACCAAAAATGAAAAAACAGCACACATGCACGGTGTCACCAACAGGAGCTAACCGCACATTTGTGGTTTCAATTAGAAGACCCAGCATTCCCAGGCATCATCTAACATCACCACGTAGGCAGCTATAGCTACCTGCGTGACTTCCGGGTCTAGGATATAAATACATAGATATAGATTATTATCGAATGTGTATAATATACATCAAAAGGGGGAAATTCGTGGACAGAACACTCAAGAAATATGGAGGCAAACCGCGGACACGTATTTCTGGCTATTGGCCTCATCAGCGCGGTGCAGCTGATCTGTACTTTTCTACTGTACTTTTCATTTAATTTTCATTTCACCGGAGGTAATCCTAATTGATTTTAAAGAAAGTTTCTGAGGAGTAGGCAATCCAATTTACACCTTTTGCCTCGCTAAGATTTTCACTTCTCATTACACATATGGTATTTAGTTTCTGGTACAGATTGATAAGTTTTTTTCAATAGAACCGATTCATTCGGATCCCTTCGAGGTAGATTTTCTATTTTCGTTAAACCGAAAGTCAGGAATGAGATGTTGCCAAAATTATTTGGGTGAATTCCTCAGAATAGACTTGCGCTGTAGGTGATTCTTGATTATGAGAACGGCAAGGAGTGGTGTCATTTTTTGGAAAGGAGTGATGAACGAGAATCTCGAGAGGGGATTTGTTGAGTGGTAAGCCGTGTGGTCCATTTTCAAGAACTAGAACGATATCGTTTCGGATATAGTTTCATGTATAAATTTTGAGAGTTCCATAAAAGGTTGCACTTCCTGAGGATTCTACTGGGTCACAACCACTTTTCCAGAACGAGCGACGCCATTTCCTTGAAGACGTTATTCGTGATTTTATTGGTTAACGGAACCCTTCATTTAAGAAGGTATGAAAATTCATTTCGAACCTTTCAATTGCGTATGAGATTCATTTCGACCATTGACTTAAGAAAAGCTTTCTGGCAAATCCCATTAGACGAGACGTCTAAGGAAAAGACTGCTTTCAGTGTACCCGGACGCGGATTATTTCACTTCACTTGTACTCCATACGGATTAGTTAATGCCGCGCAAGCCCAACAACGTTTAGTAGATTCTCTTTTCGGACCTAAATTTGAACCACAAATTTTCACATACTTGGACGATATGATTATTACCTCTTCCACATTTGATGAGCACTGTTCACTCCTGACTAAAGTCAAAGATATTTTAAAAGATGCGAACCTCACAGTAAATTTGAAGAAGTGCGACTTCTTCAAAACGTCTCTCAAATATTTGGGTTATATCGTTGACAGCCAAGGACTCCCTACTGACCCGGAAAAGGTGTCAGTTATGATCAACTACCCGCGTCCAACAACTAGCACGGAAATTAAAAGATTCATTGGGCTATGTTCTTGTTATCGTCGATTTATCGATAATGTTTCTACTCTTATGGCACCCATAAGTAGTCTGTTGAAAGGACAAAAGAAAAAACAACCTATTGATTGGACACCTGAAGCTGAATCAGCTTTCGTTAAGATAAAAAATGCTTTGGTTTCAGCACCCATTTTATTTTCACCAGATTTCTCCAAACCCTTCACAATTCAGTGCGACGCTAGCGATGTCGGTGTAGGTGGAGTGTCAACCCAAGAAGTAGGTGGCAAAGACAGAGTTATTACTTACGCTTCACGTTCGCTATCAAGAGCAGAACGCAACTATTCTGTGACGGAGCGTGAACTTTTGAGTTTAATTTTTCTATTGGAGAAGTTTCGTCTTTACGTGGAGGGAACCATCTTCAAAGTTATTACTGACCATAGTAGTCTTTTATGGATAAATCGTATGAAAGATCCATGTGGTAGATTGGCAAGGTGGTCAGTTAAACTGAGACAACATAATTTTGAAATTATCCACCGCAAAGTGCTTTGAATGTTGTCCCAGATTTCTTGTCCCGAATGACCCATGAAAAACCCTCTGGCGACATTCCAGAACTGAATTTCATCACAATGTCTCCACTAGAAAGTGATCGTTGGTATCTTTCTTTGAAAAAGAAGATACACCAGAATCCTAATTTATATACTCACTGGAAAGTGGAAGAAAACTCAATTTTTAAGTTTATTCCGTCCAGACTATCAATAGAATCTAATGAACGGGAATGGAAGTTAGTTATTCCTAAATCACTACGCTCGTCGGTTATGAAAGATGCACATGATCCCCCTACCAGCGGTCATTTTGGTTATTTTAAAACGTTAACTCGAGTACGAATTCAATATTACTGGCGCCTAAAATGGCTCATGATATATTAAAATACGTAAGATCTTGTAAGGTTTGCCAATCACAAAAATCTCCGAATAATTCTCAGATGGGACTGATGGGCGGAGAGAAATCGGTAAAGTTTCCATTTCAGACTATCGCCGTTGATTTAACGGGACCGTTTCCAAGATCTACGAAAGGATTTACATTCTTGCTAGTGGTGGGTGATTTCTTCACGAAGTACACTTTGCTCTGTCCGTTACGTAATGCGAAAGCCTCTAACATCGTCAGATATTTAGAAGAACAAGTTTTCTTAGTGTACGGGGTTCCACAGATTATTATCTGTGATAATGGAAGACAATTCGCTGGAAAGGATTTTAAAAAATTAGCAGACTCCTACAAAGTACAAAAAATATGGTTTACGCCTCTCTACTCCCCACAGTGTAATTTCGTAGAACGCAACAACAAAACCGTAGGGCAAGTAATTCGTGGTGATGTTAGATGATGCCTGGGAATGCTGGGTCTTCTAATTGAAACCACAAATGTGCGGTTAGCACCTGTTGGTGACACCATGCATGTGTGATGTTTTTTCATTTTTGGTAACCAGTTGTTGTATATCTTTGCAATTGGCTGCACCGCGCTGATATATATATATATATATATATATATATATATATATATATATATATATATATATATATATATATATATATATATATACAGTGTGTCAATTTGAAAACTTCCCACCCTCAATATCTCCCTTCCAGTACATAATATGAAAAAATGGTCAGACAGGTCAACTTTATTTGCAAGGGGGACACTCTGAATGAATATTTTCAACCCTCGGGGTTCAACCCCCTAGGAGGGGTGGATGTTACCCTCAGAATTTCAAATGGAAAGGGGGGTCAAGTGGCACATCATTTTGAAGGGCATTCAATTCGCTTGCCGACGGTGCCCTCATTTATTATTTTCCGATCAGCAGTATCCGAAAATGTAGTTCTAAACTAATAGAAGTAATTAGAATTGGCCTATACTAAAATGCCTGGTTATCAAGTTAGTATGCAAAGAAATACAATTTATTGACTCTCTTATAAGTAAAACTTGTGATGACGGGTCAGCTTTTCAACTTTCCATCAGGGGTAAAATTAGACAAGCCTCAAAAAATTTACATTAATTAGTTATCTGATTTCGGTGACTTTCATTTGGGTTTATTATCGGATTTAAAACTCTTATCCCTTTTTTGTTACTTCTGCTATAAAAAGTATCGTTTTTTGAGCAAAAAAGGTGTTCATCGCATTCAAGCCATTTGGTAGTACTATCATTTCAGTTTCATTTGTTGAGCTGATCAGCGATACCTTAGAAAGTGTATAAATTGTAAGAATGGTTTACACTATCCAAGACCGAATTGAAATAATTTTTATTTATGGAGAGGTGGGCAAGTGCGCACGAAGGGCGGCATCTCTTTTTAATGAAAGAAATCCAAATCTTAATATAAGTCACCGGTATGTGCTTGATTTGGTGACAAAGTTTTCCGAAACTGGTTCGGTGAAGAATAAAAAAAGGAATAACCCCAGAGTACTGAATGAGGATGCTCAAATTGAGGTGTTGGGAACATTTGCTGCAGAGCCGACTAGCTCCTTACGATCAGTAGCAGAACAGACGGGAATGTCACACGAGACTGTAAGGAAAGCACTGAAAATGCACAAATTTCATCCATATAAAATGCAGATTCTCCACGAGCTCCATGAGGATGATTATGACAGAAGAATAGAATTCTGTGAAATCATGACTCTTCGAATCAATGCTTTACCTAATCTTCTGTTCAATATCTGTTTCAGTGATGAATGTTCATTTTTCCTGAATGGCAATGTTAATAGGCAAAATTGTCGCTATTGGAGTGACGAAAACCCTCACAATTTTCGAGAAGGACATACACAACACCCACAAAAAGTTAATGTTTGGGCTGGTATTCTTGGAAATGCCATTATCGGATCTTTATTTTTTGAAGAAAACTTGAATGGTGATCTGTACCTAGATATGCTTCAAGCACCTATCGATCCACTTATAACTCACGAGCTCGAAACTCAAATTGATGCACACGGTAATTTACTGTTGCAGGAAGATTTGTTACATTTCCAACAGGACGGTGCGCCACCTCATTATTTTCGCCCCGTCCGACAATGGTTGAACGAGCGATTCCGGGAGAGATGGATTGGCAGAAGGGGATCAATTGAGTGGCCACCGAGATCACCGGATTTGACTCCATTAGATTTTTTTCTTTGGGGATATCTCAAATCTGTCGTTTATAAAACACAGCCCACTGATATGGATGACCTCAAAGGACGAATTACAGCAGCATGGCGGTCAATTAGTGGTGAAGTTTTCCAAAATGTTCGAGAGGAGTTCGAAAACAGACTGTATTACTGTTTAGAGCAGAATGGACAACATTTTGAACATATTATCAGATAAAGCGTAACAAGATGGTTGAAATTTGTTTTTTGCAATTTAGTATTTTTTGTTTGCACTCGATGCGTATTTCGTTAACTAAGTAGTTCTACATTCCTCTCACATCCACGAATTCGAATATTACTCAAGGGTTGGAACGATGCTACCTAGTACGATGCTCACCTTTTCCAATAGTCCATTACAATCATTTGTTTTGAATACCAACCTGAATACCAAACATCTAGTGCGGGCGAGTTTTAATCATTTATTCTTATTCACTTCTAATCACCGTTCGTTTGGAACGTTATTGTTCAAAAACTGCTCATCAAAAACTAATGAAAAAGGTATCATTGGCAAGAGAATTGAATGCCCTTCAAAATGATGTGCCACTTGACCCCCCTTTCCATTTGAAATTCTGAGGGTAACATCCACCCCTCCTAGGGGGTTGAACCCCGAGGGTTGAAAATATTCATTCAGAGTGTCCCCCTTGCAAATAAAGTTGACCTGTCTGACCATTTTTTCATAGTATGTACTGGAAGGGAGATATTGAGGGTGGGAAGTTTTCAAATTGACACACTGTATATATATATATATATATATATATATATATATATATATTTAGAGCTTCCTCTAAGCGGTCTTTTGTATTGAAGCAAATAAATCAAGGAAAATTAAAATCTCTGTGTGATACTCGATGGATAGATAGGCATGATGCAGTAATACTTTTCAAAAGTTCCTTTAAAAACATTATAGAATGTTTGGAACATATAGCGGAATGGCGTGAATCAGAATCTTCTTCAAGAGCTGCATATTGCAAGACTTCTATATTGACCACAAATTTTCTAGTTTCCCTTTGTTGCTTGAACGAAGTTTTGAGCATTGCTTGCATTCAATAATGGATTTTATTAAATTAGCTGCAAATTGTCGAGAAATGGCCTTGGTTTGTAAATTTGTAAATTTCGCAAGCAAAATTTTGTAAATTTGTAAATTTTGCAAGCAAAATTTTACAAACCAAGGCCATTTCTCGACAATATGCAGCTAATTTAATAAAATCTATTATTGAAACATTAAGAGACAAATGTCAAAATACAACGAAACATTTCCACGTTATTTTTGAAGAGGTGAGGAATATAACATCTGAATTATATGTATCAATAATACTGCCCAGAATAAGAAAATCACAGGTTCATCGGTCCAATCCAGAGTGCAATGACTCAGAAGATTATTATCGAATATCAGTATTCATTCCACTCTTGGACAACATAATTGATGATCTTTTCGATTTTAATATTTTGATACCAGGAGTGGTAAATTCAAAAAATATTGAAGAAATTCAATCAGCAATTGGCAATATCTCCAAATATTTATCAAAATTAGAGAGTATATCAGAAGACTATATAGTTTCAGGTATTACTGGGGAAATTGATCAATACAGACAGTTCTGGCAGAACGTTAGTGACGTTCTCACTTCCATAGATGACGCTTTTAGAAAGTGCGATTCTGACATTTTTCTTTTAATTAAAAATGCATGATCTTGAATTTGACCTGGCCAAGCAGTGTCGCTTCAGCAGAGCGAAGTTTTTCAGCCTTAAGGTCAAAACTTGGCTCATATCCACAATGAGTCAGGATCGTTTAACTGGTCTAGCACTATTACATGTACATGCCTGGGACTCACCCATAGAAGCTAATGCAGTAATAGATCGATATGTCAATAAGAAAAACCGAAAACTAGAATTTATCATTCAATTTATCTGTTGTATTATCTTCCGTACAATTAGTGAGATATACTTTTCAATGAACCTACCTATATTGGTATGTAGTATGATAAGTACAACGAATATCATTGAGTAATTTTAATCACCTTGTCAAAGACAAAAAATGTTGTTTTTCTCTGACATCTAAAGTTCAATTTTAACATAAATAAAATAAGAAAGTATAAATAACTAAAAATTTCAATAAAAATAAAGATATAACAAATCTGATGTTTTTATTTCACAGTTTGCTAATAATTCAAGTCATTGTGAAAGGTGAGTTGGTGAAAAGGCCAGTATGCATTTTTTTCTTGTGGTGATATGGTGAAAATATTTTTCTCCGCTATTACCCCCCCTGTAAACGAAAGCTGTATACGCGCCTGGACCCTCTAAGATCTTCAATGTTTACCTTACCGTCACGTACCAAATTACAGAAAATGTGTGGGGTAACCACAAATTTTTTATATTTCGGCATCTTAAATTAGAGCAAAATGTAGAATATTCCAGTCCGAAATACTGAAGAATAGATATTATGAACTCATATAATTTCTAGAATAACTTTTCTAAGATATCCGATCTAATTGTGAACCAGTCACACCAAAATCGTAAACCCAATGAGTTGATCAAATTGAAACAAAATCATTAATCTGAATCGTAACCAAAATCGTAATCCAAAATCGTTAGCAAACTTCCAAAATCAATTATCAATAAAGACCCAAGCGACAACTACTGAGCAAAACAGAGCAATTTACCTTTGGCCTACAGCCGTATTCGATTTATTAGGGGTAAACTGTAAAATTATTCATTCTTACAAAACGAAATTTGTCAAAAAATATCAACTAATCGGGAAATTAGGCCTCCTCAACAAATGAATATTTTTTTGTTACGTATCCAAGGACCATCAATATAATACGATTTGATATTGTATGGATGAAAGTGCATTTGGATGGAAGGACGTCTATCAACTGCTTATAATCAATTTCCTAAACTACACCACAAACTTTATTTAAGAAAAAATATATCACATGCTCCGCTAACACAGTAGCTTCTTCAACAGTGATTCAAATCATTGTTGAAGAAGCTACTGGGTTAGCGAAACATATCGTGATATATTTTTTTAAATGAAGTTTGTGGAAATCAAATCGTGAGGTGTAGTTTATGACATCCAGTATGAATCATAACCATGGAATTGAAACAAATAATTTTATCTTTATAATTTGATTTTAATTAGTAATTGTATTGATTTCAATAGGTCATCGTGAGGGTTTGCTGACCAAACTTCGATCCTATGGCTTGACGGATCATTTTTGTGTATGCCTCTCTAGCTTTATGAAAGGACGTTCCCTGTAAGTGGTCGTTGATGGATATCTCTCGATTACTTTTACCATCAACGCTGGTGTTCCCCATTGTCTCCAACCCTCTTTTTATTGTATAACTACTATGGACAAAACGAAGAATCCAATATCTTGCTTTTTCGACGACAGCACACTTGTCTCATCATTCCATTTCAATTCCAAATCATCAGCTGCGGATACAAATCTTCATCGGTAGCAGGAGGTTGCATACCCTAATGAGGATCTAGAAGTGATTTCGAATTGGGGTGAAACTTACCAGGTTTTCTGCTTCGATAAGTTCGTTGAGGGTTGAAATGGACATCAATATGTTTTGGCACAATCATGTCGCTGGAATTGTGAAGGCTGCTTTTCAAAAGCTTGGAACACTGTTCCAAACCAGAAAACTGTACACACCTCAGCAACTTTTGAAGCTTTATAAACAGGTTCTTGCCGAATTTCATCACTCACCCTTATGTACTGATCTTTAATATAAATCACTATATGCATGTTATCGAGAGTTATACAGAAATTTTTTTCGATTTCGTTCAATTTTTGACAAACCGAAATTTACATATAGACACAATAAGGGCGGGACCAACTTTTTAATTATCAATTGATATAGATGATTGTTATTTTCATGATATTGGGGTTGTTTTCCATGTGATCTTATTATAGATTTTTATTCATCTATATATTCTCGCGAGATACTGCCTCAGGCACAATTTCAATATTAGGATTTGAATCCTCCTTGCAGACTATTTATTACCTGTCATAGATCTCCATGTGGAATCTTTTCAGAGTAACATTGTCCATCACTTACATATATAGTTTTTACGGATCTCGTCAGGTTTTTGGTGGAGAGGCGTTAAATATCGGAGACAATAGGGGTGATTTTACCCTGTTTATTTTGCTTAAGGGTGAATAGTGACTATTCAATATTTTAGTTAGGCTCATTCTCACTACTTTTCTATTTCCGATTCCAGTCGATCTCAACAGGTCCTTGCCGAACGCTTTTTCAAATATATTTCTGTGGGGGTGTCGACATGCCCTTATATCCTGATCTTTGTTATGAATCCCTATATGCATTTAATCGAGAGGCTTATACTGAATCATTTGAGTACTGAAAATTTTCCCGATCTCGTTCAGATTTTGACGAACAGAAATTTATATATATATTGACAAAATAAGGACGAGACCATCCTCTCATTATTAATCAATATGAATAGTATTTATTTTCATGATATTAGTGTTGATTCCTATATGTTCTTATAATAGATTTTCGTGGATTTCAATTTTCTCGTCAGAAATTGACCTGGGCAGAAATTTTATATTAGGGGTTGAACCTTCTTTCAGTCTATTAACTATCATAAATCTCCATGTGCCATCTATACTGATTTTTTTTTCATCTTTAGACAAATGAACTTCCTGCCAATCTCATGTTTTTGGTGGAGAGATATCAATTATCAGTAGAAATCGTCATTACTTGTAGCAATAGGGGTGAGACCACCCTTTCCAGGTTTAGCCAGCCTGATTACCTCTCAATTTTCACTGAAGCTGTCAGTTTGCATTATTTTGTGTTTTAAATCCAATTATATCTCGAAACGGTTTGCGAAACTCTTTTTTAAAGGTATACCTGTTACGGGTAGTGACTCGCCCTTGAAGTGTAATCTTTGATGTGAATTTCAATATGCGTGATATCATCATGCATTTCTACCTCCAAAATTCATTGTGAAGTAGACATATTTCGAGAAACTATCATTATGAGCATTATTCATCTGGTCAACTGTAAAATCGAAAGAATCATATTTAAATCTAAAGCTAACTCCAGCCACATGTTCCATATTCGATTGAGGTTCACCGCTTCTTCTTTTCTGTTGAAATTCTCCGTGTGTTTGTGGATCTCTATTGACTCCCGTACCAGTCGGCTATGGTATCCCTGGTTGGGGGCAATTAGTTCTGTGTTTTCAAACAAAATTTTGTGGTTTCCTTCACTAAGTGCGTGTTCTGCCACAGCTGACTTGTCCGTTTGGCCTAGTCTGCAGTTCCTTTTATGGTATTTTAGTCTTGTTCCCATGAATCGTTTGGTGGTTCCGATATATACCTTTCCACAAATGCACGGTATGCGATAGACCCCTGCTGCTGATAATGGGTTTCTTTTGTTTTTAGCCGACCTGAAGCTTTGTTGTATCTTCCTCGTGGGTTTGAAGACTGTTTCGATGTCGTGTTTGCCCAATAGTTTTCCAATTCTGTCCGTGACCCTAGAGATAAACGGTAGATATGTGCGTGCAACCATCTGATCCTTTTTCGCTTTCTGAACCGTGGTGCCCTTCGGTTTCATGGCTTTTCTAATCTTGGAGGCAATGTATCCATTCGATCTCAAGGTCACTTCAAGGTATTTCAGTTCCCTCTCCAGATGTTCTGGTTCACATATTCTCCGAGCCCGTTCCATTAGAGTGGAGATGATTTCTCTCTTTTGGCTAGGAAGATGGTTCGATAGTGCGTGCAAGTATCTATCTGTGTGTATGGTTTTTGATACACTTTGTGGGTTTCAAACTCGAAAAGCAATGACACTGAAAACCTCAGCCGTGAAAGTGGAAACCATTTTGTCAAAAAAAAATAATCTGCCATTTCGCACACTCCTTCGTATTGGATTTAAAATGACGTCATCCTATTGTTCGTATTTATTTCAGCAAACCCTATCATTCCATACACATATTATAGTTAAGTTCATAAAAAAACTTGTCGGACATCTCATCGGCGGTCGGCTATTTTGGATTCAGTAGAGGTGATGTTATTTATTCTTGTCAGCAAACCTGTTCATATGAAGGTCCATCAGAAAAAACTAGTCGTGTATGCAACATTTCAGCTCAATCGTTGGAAGATGAATGTTTTAAAATCCAGTTGCAAGATTTAATCCAAATCAACATAGATCTCCAGACAAATTTGATACATTTTTGTTCTACGGTTGATATAGATAGCTCGGTTTTGATTCGTCCAAGTGAAGCATTGCTTAGGTAGAGCTGTTTGATTCTGTAGATTGCACTAAGTAAATCGGCGAAAATAATAGTTATCTTTCAGTCTTTCGCACTGTGCTATGGCTTGAGCTATGGTGTACGGTTCACCTGTGCTCCCAGATAGCACAATAACGTTTTGAGAACATTCCTAGAAGAATTTGCTGGAACGTTTGAACATTCTGAGAATATTTCCACAATATGACTTGGATATTCTCATCACTTCCTATGCACATATAAAGTGGACTGGATTTCACGTTCCCAGTTCGTTCTGAGAATATTCTGAGAAACTTTTCAGAATATCTATGGAACATTCCGTTAACCTTCTAATGATATATGTGGAACATTCTGAGAATATTCTTATAATATACCAATAAACTTGCTTGAAATATTCTCAGTTCCTTCTGAGAATGTTTTTCAGTATATTTTGAAAACCTTCTCAGAATATCTGTGGACCAATTATATACAGGGTGTTTCAGAATTCGACGGACAAACTTATACCACGTCATTCCTCTTGCAAAATGATGTAAAATGAGGTAGGACATGTGTGTCCGGAAATGAGCCGTTTCAGAAATACAGGGCGTTGAAGTTGCAAAATAAAAAGACCCTTTTCGTCGTAGCTCCCGGACTAAAAGGAATAAATTAATGAAACTCAGCAAATCGATTACGAGCTAGAATGTGCTTCCTCCAGTGGTATGTTTGCTTCAGTATCAGTAGCCAGTGGCGTTCCAGCGGGGTAATAGCTTATATTTCCCCCCTTATTTTTTACGACAGTGACTTTATATCCACAACCGTCTTTTTTTTGAATTCCTTGATCAATTTTACGTAAAAACCAAATAAACATTCACTATGAAAAAAGCAGTAGTTTTCGAGAAAAATTGAGTTGAACTGATACGTGCATTCTTATATGGGAATAATCGATTAAAATAATCGAAATTCCAAAACCAAAATTATTTGAACTCTTTTATGATTTTACCATTAATTTAGCGCTTGCAAGTGATGGTAATTATTGTGGGTTTTCTATCATCGTACCAATTTTTGTTATGTTTAGCATATTGTAATGACAAATCATAACTCTTGAGGCTTATTTTCGTGCTTGTCAATAGATTTCATTGTTGAAATGTTTTCATTGTTCTCAGATCTTCGAGTGACTTTGTGATCTAAAAAAAAGTGACCCCAAATAAAATTTGCGATCATTCGGAATCTCGACTGAGTTAGGCTCCAATAATCCTAAAATAACACCATTATTCTGGATTTTGGGAAAATTATTTTTTGTTCACAATTATCCTGTCTTTCCCAT